>NC_139999.1:8752905-9105405 GCF_964263955.1 Coregonus lavaretus | reverse complement strand
CAAGAAAAATAGCAAAGTTCAATCCATTACAATCACAGGCGCTGCTGGGAGTCGAACCCAGGATCTCCTGTTTACAAGACAGGCGCTTTGCCCTGCTATGCCACAGCGCCCGACAAGTTTGCAATGCACGTTGGCAATCCCGCTCTACAGAGCATGTGGAGGGCAGATTGTAATGTGAGTTGGTTACGCGCAAGAGAAAAGTTCACGAACAACGTGGGGCTCGAACCCACGACCCTGAGATTAAGAGTCTCATGCTATACCGACTGAGCTAGTCAGGCTATACATTCAAACTCCTGCTTTGGATTTACCTGACATTCGTACCTGGATTGCAGTTTGCAAGGTGAGTCAGAGTGTCTGTTTGGGCCTCGAACCTACAACCCTGAGATTAGGAGAGTAATGCTTTGTGCATAGTCTGGTGATCAGCAAGAGAGTGCTTTGAGTGGTAAAAACTTTTAGCTCTAGTTAGTTATACAGAAGAGTGATTTCGAAGTTGTAAGTTTGAGGCTTAGCTGGAGGACAGCTATTATTGACCTGCTACTGTCATATTATTAGTCAAGAAAAATAGCAAAGTTCAATCACAGGCGCTGCTGGGAGTCGAACCCAGGATCTCCAGTTTACAAGACAGGCGCTTTCACCTGCTAAGCCACAGCGCCCGACGAGTTTGCAATGCACGTTGGCAAGCCCGCTCTACAGAGCATGTGGAGCGCAGATCGTAATGTGAGTTGGTTACGCTCCAGAGAAAAGTTCACGCCCAACGTGGGGCTCGAACCCACGACCCTGAGATTAAGAGTCTCATGCTCTACCGACTGAGCTAGTCAGGCTATACATTCAAACTCCTGCTTTGGATTTACCTGACATTCGTACCTGGATTGCAGTTTGCAAGGTGAGTCAGAGTGTCTGTTTGGGCCTCGAACCTACAACCCTGAGATTAGGAGAGTAATGCTTTGTGCAAAGTCTGGTGATCAGCAAGAGAGTGCTTTGAGTGGTAAAAACTTTTAGCTCTAGTTAGTTATACAGAAGAGTGATTTCGAAGTTGTAAGTTTGAGGCTTAGCTGGAGGACAGCTATTATTGACCTGCTACTGTCATATTATTAGTCAAGAAAAATAGCAAAGTTCAATCACAGGCGCTGCTTGGAGTCGAACCCAGGATCTCCTGTTTACAAGACAGGCGCTTTCACCTGCTAAGCCACAGCGCCAGACAAGTTTGCATTGCACGTTGGCAATCCCGCTCTACAGAGCATGTGGAGCGCAGATTGTAATGTGAGTTGGTTACGCTCCAGAGAAAAGTTCACGCCCAACGTGGGGCTCGAACCCACGACCCTGAGATTAAGAGTCTCATGCTCTACCGACTGAGCTAGTCAGGCTATACATTCAAACTCCTGCTTTGGATTTACCTGACATTCGTACCTGGATTGCAGTTTGCAAGGTGAGTCAGAGTGTCTGTTTGGGCCTCGAACCTACAACCCTGAGATTAGGAGAGTAATGCTTTGTGCAAAGTCTGGTGATCAGCAAGAGAGTGCTTTGAGTGGTAAAAACTTTTAGCTCTAGTTAGTTATACATAAGAGTGATTTCGAAGTTGTAAGTTTGAGGCTTAGCTGGAGGACAGCTATTATTGACCTGCTACTGTCATATTATTAGTCAAGAAAAATAGCAAAGTTAAATCCATTACAATCACTGCTGGGAGTAGAACCCAGGATCTCCTGTTTACAAGACAGGCGCTTTCACCTGCTAAGCCACAGCGCCGGACGAGTTTGCAATGCACGTTGGCAAGCCCGCTCTACAGAGCATGTGGAGCGCAGATCGTAATGTGAGTTGGTTACGCTCCAGAGAAAAGTTCACGCCCAACGTGGGGCTCGAACCCACGACCCTGAGATTAAGAGTCTCATGCTCTACCGACTGAGCTAGTCAGCCTATACATTCAAACTCCTGCTTTGGATTTACCTGACATTCGTACCTGGATTGCAGTTTGCAAGGTGAGTCAGAGTGTCTGTTTGGGCCTCGAACCTACAACCCTGAGATTAGGAGAGTAATGCTTTGTGCATAGTCTGGTGATCAGCAAGAGAGTGCTTTGAGTGGTAAAAACTTTTAGCTCTAGTTAGTTATACAGAAGAGTGATTTCGAAGTTGTAAGTTTGAGGCTTAGCTGGAGGACAGCTATTATTGACCTGCTACTGTCATATTATTAGTCAAGAAAAATAGCAAAGTTAAATCCATTACAATCACTGCTGGGAGTAGAACCCAGGATGTCCTGTTTACAAGACAGGCGCTTTCACCTGCTAAGCCACAGCGCCCGACGAGTTTGCAATGCACGTTGGCAAGCCCGCTCTACAGAGCATGTGGAGCGCAGATCGTAATGTGAGTTGGTTACGCTCCAGAGAAAAGTTCACGCCCAACGTGGGGCTCGAACCCACGACCCTGAGATTAAGAGTCTCATGCTCTACCGACTGAGCTAGTCAGCCTATACATTCAAACTCCTGCTTTGGATTTACCTGACATTCGTACCTGGATTGCAGTTTGCAAGGTGAGTCAGAGTGTCTGTTTGGGCCTCGAACCTACAACCCTGAGATTAGGAGAGTAATGCTTTGTGCATAGTCTGGTGATCAGCAAGAGAGTGCTTTGAGTGGTAAAAACTTTTAGCTCTAGTTAGTTATACAGAAGAGTGATTTCGAAGTTGTAAGTTTGAGGCTTAGCTGGAGGACAGCTATTATTGACCTGCTACTGTCATATTATTAGTCAAGAAAAATAGCAAAGTTCAATCACAGGCGCTGCTGGGAGTCGAACCCAGGATCTCCTGTTTACAAGACAGGCGCTTTCACCTGCTAAGCCACAGCGCCAGACAAGTTTGCATTGCACGTTGGCAAGCCCGCTCTACAGAGCACGTGGAGCACAGATTGTAATGTGAGTTGGTTACGCTCCAGAGAAAAGTTCACGCCCAACGTGGGGCTCGAACCCACGACCCTGAGATCAAGAGTCTCATGCTCTACCGACTGAGCTAGTCAGGCTATACATTCAAACTCCTGCTTTGGATTTACCTGACATTCGTACCTGGATTGCAGTTTGCAAGGTGAGTCAGAGTGTCTGTTTGGGCCTCGAACCTACAACCCTGAGATTAGGAGAGTCATGCTTTGTGCAAAGTCTGGTGATCAGCAAGAGAGTGCTTTGAGTGGTAAAAACTTTTAGCTCTAGTTAGTTATACAGAAGAGTGATTTCGAAGTTGTAAGTTTGAGGCTTAGCTGGAGGACAGCTATTATTGACATGCTACTGTCATATTATTTGTCAAGAAAAATAGCAAAGTTCAATCCATTACAATCACAGGCGCTGCTGGGAGTCGAACGCAGGATCTCCTGTTTACAAGACAGGCGCTTTCCCCTGCTATGCCACAGCGCCCGACAAGTTTGCAATGCACGTTGGCAATCCCGCTCTACTGAGCATGTGGAGGGCAGATTGTAATGTGAGTTGGTTACGCGCAAGAGAAAAGTTCACGAACAACTTGGGGCTCGAACCCACGACCCTGAGATTAAGAGTCTCATGCTCTACCGACTGAGCTAGTCAGGCTATACATTCAAACTCCTGCTTTGGATTTACCTGACATTCGTACCTGGATTGCAGTTTGCAAGGTGAGTCAGAGTGTCTGTTTGGGCCTCGAACCTACAACCCTGAGATTAGGAGAGTAATGCTTTGTGCAAAGTCTGGTGATCAGCAAGAGAGTGCTTTGAGTGGTAAAAACTTTTAGCTCTAGTTAGTTATACAGAAGAGTGATTTCGAAGTTGTAAGTTTGAGGCTTAGCTGGAGGACAGCTACTATTGACCTGCTACTGTCATATTATTAGTCAAGAAAAATAGCAAAGTTAAATCCATTACAATCACTGCTGGGAGTCGAACCCAGGATCTCCTGTTTACAAGACAGGCGTTTTCACCTGCTAAGCCACAGCGCCCGACGAGTTTGCAATGCACGTTGGCAAGCCCGCTCTACAGAGCATGTGGAGCGCAGATCGTAATGTGAGTTGGTTACGCTCCAGAGAAAAGTTCACGCCCAACGTGGGGCTCGAACCCACGACCCTGAGATTAAGAGTCTCATGCTCTACCGACTGAGCTAGTCAGCCTATACATTCAAACTCCTGCTTTGGATTTACCTGACATTCGTACCTGGATTGCAGTTTGCAAGGTGAGTCAGAGTGTCTGTTTGGGCCTCGAACCTACAACCCTGAGATTAGGAGAGTAATGCTTTGTGCATAGTCTAGTGATCAGCAAGAGAGTGCTTTGAGTGGTAAAAACTTTTAGCTCTAGTTAGTTATACAGAAGAGTGATTTCGAAGTTGTAAGTTTGAGGCTTAGCTGGAGGACAGCTATTATTGACCTGCTACTGTCATATTATTAGTCAAGAAAAATAGCAAAGTTAAATCCATTACAATCACTGCTGGGAGTCGAACCCAGGATCTCCTGTTTACAAGACAGGCGCTTTCACCTGCTAAGCCACAGCGCCCGACGAGTTTGCAATGCACGTTGGCAAGCCCGCTCTACAGAGCATGTGGAGCGCAGATCGTAATGTGAGTTGGTTACGCTCCAGAGAAAAGTTCACGCCCAACGTGGGGCTCGAACCCACGACCCTGAGATTAAGAGTCTCATGCTCTACCGACTGAGCTAGTCAGGCTGATCATTCAAGCTCCTGCTTTGGATTTACCTGACATTCGTACCTGGATTGCAGTTTGCAAGGTGAGTCAGAGTGTCTGTTTGGGCCTCGAACCTACAACCCTGAGATTAGGAGAGTCATGCTTTGTGCAAAGTCTGGTGATCAGCAAGAGAGTGCTTTGAGTGGTAAAAACTTTTAGCTCTAGTTAGTTATACAGAAGAGTGATTTCGAAGTTGTAAGTTTGAGGCTTAGCTGGAGGACAGCTATTATTGACATGCTACTGTCATATTATTTGTCAAGAAAAATAGCAAAGTTCAATCCATTACAATCACAGGCGCTGCTGGGAGTCGAACGCAGGATCTCCTGTTTACAAGACAGGCGCTTTCCCCTGCTATGCCACAGCGCCCGACAAGTTTGCAATGCACGTTGGCAATCCCGCTCTACAGAGCATGTGGGGGGCAGATTGTAATGTGAGTTGGTTACGCGCAAGAGAAGAGTTCAAGAACAACTTGGGGCTCGAACCCACGACCCTGAGATTAAGAGTCTCATGCTCTACCGACTGAGCTAGTCAGGCTATACATTCAAACTCCTGCTTTGGATTTACCTGACATTCGTACCTGGATTGCAGTTTGCAAGGTGAGTCAGAGTGTCTGTTTGGGCCTCGAACCTACAACCCTGAGATTAGGAGAGTAATGCTTTGTGCAAAGTCTGGTGATCAGCAAGAGAGTGCTTTGAGTGGTAAAAACTTTTAGCTCTAGTTAGTTATACAGAAGAGTGATTTCGAAGTTGTAAGTTTGAGGCTTAGCTGGAGGACAGCTATTATTGACCTGCTACTGTCATATTATTAGTCAAGAAAAATAGCAAAGTTAAATCCATTACAATCACTGCTGGGAGTCGAACCCAGGATCTCCTGTTCACAAGACAGGCGTTTTCACCTGCTAAGCCACAGCGCCCGACGAGTTTGCAATGCACGTTGGCAAGCCCGCTCTACAGAGCATGTGGAGCGCAGATCGTAATGTGAGTTGGTTACGCTCCAGAGAAAAGTTCACGCCCAACGTGGGGCTCGAACCCACGACCCTGAGATTAAGAGTCTCATGCTCTACCGACTGAGCCAGTCAGCCTATACATTCAAACTCCTGCTTTGGATTTACCTGACATTCGTACCTGGATTGCAGTTTGCAAGGTGAGTCAGAGTGTCTGTTTGGGCCTCGAACCTACAACCCTGAGATTAGGAGAGTAATGCTTTGTGCAAAGTCTGGTGATCAGCAAGAGAGTGCTTTGAGTGGTAAAAACTTTTAGCTCTAGTTAGTTATACAGAAGAGTGATTTCGAAGTTGTAAGTTTGAGGCTTAGCTGGAGGACAGCTATTATTGACCTGCTACTGTCATATTATTAGTCAAGAAAAATAGCAAAGTTAAATCCATTACAATCACTGCTGGGAGTCGAACCCAGGATCTCCTGTTTACAAGACAGGCGCTTTCACCTGCTAAGCCACAGCGCCCGACGAGTTTGCAATGCACGTTGGCAAGCCCGCTCTACAGAGCATGTGGAGCGCAGATCGTAATGTGAGTTGGTTAAGCTCCAGAGAAAAGTTCACGCCCAACGTGGGGCTCGAACCCACGACCCTGAGATTAAGAGTCTCATGCTCTACCGACTGAGCTAGTCAGCCTATACATTCAAACTCCTGCTTTGGATTTACCTGACATTCGTACCTGGATTGCAGTTTGCAAGGTGAGTCAGAGTGTCTGTTTTGGCCTCGAACCTACAACCCTGAGATTAGGAGAGTAATGCTTTGTGCATAGTCTGGTGATCAGCAAGAGAGTGCTTTGAGTGGTAAAAACTTTTAGCTCTAGTTAGTTATACAGAAGAGTGATTTCGAAGTTGTAAGTTTGAGGCTTAGCTGGAGGACAGCTATTATTGACCTCCTACTGTCATATTATTAGTCAAGAAAAATAGCAAAGTTCAATCACAGGCGCTGCTGGGAATCGAACCCAGGATCTCCTGTTTACAAGACAGGCGCTTTCACCTGCTAAGCCACAGCGCCAGACAAGTTTGCATTGCACGTTGGCAAGCCCGCTCTACAGAGCACGTGGAGCGCAGATTGTAATGTGAGTTGGTTACGCTCCAGAGAAAAGTTCACGCCCAACGTGGGGCTCGAACCCACGACACTGAGATTAAGAGTCTCATGCTCTACCGACTGAGCTAGTCAGGCTATACATTTAAACTCCTGCTTTGGATTTACCTGACATTCGTACCTGGATTGCAGTTTGCAATGTGAGTCAGAGTGTCTGTTTGGGCCTCGAACCTACAACCCTGAGATTAGGAGAGTCATGCTTTGTGCAAAGTCTGGTGATCAGCAAGAGAGTGCTTTGAGTGGTAAAAACTTTTAGCTCTAGTTAGTTATACAGAAGAGTGATTTCGAAGTTGTAAGTTTGAGGCTTAGCTGGAGGACAGCTATTATTGACCTGCTACTGTCATATTATTAGTCAAGAAAAATAGCAAAGTTCAATCCATTACAATCACTGCTGGGAGTCGAACCCAGGATCTCCTGTTTACAAGACAGGCGCTTTCACCTGCTAAGCCACAGCGCCAGACAAGTTTGCAATGCACATTGGCAAGCCCGCTCTACAGAGCATGTGGAGCGCAGATTGTAATGTGAGTTGATTACGCTCCAGAGAAAAGTTCACGCCCAACTTGGGGCTCGAACCCACGACCCTGAGATTAAGAGTCTCATGCTCTACCGACTGAGCTAGTCAGGCTATACATTCAAACTCCTGCTTTGGATTTACCTGACATTCGTACCTGGATTGCAGTTTGCAAGGTGAGTCAGAGTGTCTGTTTGGGCCTCGAACCTACAACCCTGAGATTAGGAGAGTAATGCTTTGTGCAAAGTCTGGTGATCAGCAAGAGAGTGCTTTGAGTGGTAAAAACTTTTAGCTCTAGTTAGTTATACAGAAGAGTGATTTCGAAGTTGTAAGTTTGAGGCTTAGCTGGAGGACAGCTATTATTGACCTGCTACTGTCATATTATTAGTCAAGAAAAATAGCAAAGTTCAATCCATTACATTCACAGGCGCTGCTGGGAGTCAAACCCAGGATCTCCTGTTTACAAGACAGGCGCTTTCCCCTGCTATGCCACAGCGCCCGACAAGTTTGCAATGCACGTTGGCAATCCCGCTCTACAGAGCATGTGGAGGGCAGATTGTAATGTGAGTTGGTTACGCGCATGAGAAAAGTTCACGAACAGCGTGGGGCTCGAACCCACGACACTGAGATTAAGAGTCTCATGCTCTACCAACTGAGATAGTCAGGCTATACATTCAAACTCCTGCTTTGGATTTACCTGACATTCGTACCTGGATTGCAGTTTGCAAGGTGAGTCAGAGTGTCTGTTTGGGCCTCGAACCTACAACCCTGAGATTAGGAGAGTAATGCTTTGTGCAAAGTCTGGTGATCAGCAAGAGAGTGCTTTGAGTGGTAAAAACTTTTAGCTCTAGTTAGTTATACAGAAGAGTGATTTCGAAGTTGTAAGTTTGAGGCTTAGCTGGAGGACAGCTATTATTGACCTGCTACGGTCATATTATTAGTCAAGAAAAATAGCAAAGTTAAATCCATTACAATCACTGCTGGGAGTCGAACCCAGGATCTCCTGTTTACAAGACAGGCGCTTTCACCTGCTAAGCCACAGCGCCCGACGAGTTTGCAATGCACGTTGGCAAGCCCGCTCTACAGAGCATGTGGAGCACAGATTTTAATGTGAGTTGATTACGCTCCAGAGAAATGTTCACGCCCAACGTGGGGCTCGAACCTACGACCCTGAGTTTAAGAGTCTCATGCTCTACCGAGTGAGCTAGTCAGGCTATACATTCAAACTCCTGCTTTGGATTTACCTGACATTCGTACCTGGATTGCAGTTTGCAAGGTGAGTCAGAGTGTCTGTTTGGGCCTCGAACCTACAACCCTGAGATTAGGAGAGTAATGCTATGTGCAAAGTCTGGTGATCAGCAAGAGAGTGCTTTGAGTGGTAAAAACTTTTAGCTCTAGTTAGTTATACAGAAGAGTGATTTCGAAGTTGTAAGTTTGAGGCTTAGCTGGAGGACAGCTATTATTGACCTGCTACTGTCATATTATTAGTCAAGAAAAATAGCAAAGTTCAATCCATTACAATCACAGGCGCTGCTGGGAGTCGAACCCAGGATCTCCTGTTTACAAGACAGGCGCTTTCGCCTGCTATGCCACAGCGCCCGACAAGTTTGCAATGCATGTTGGCAATCCCGCTCTACAGAGCATGTGGAGGGCAGATTGTAATGTGAGTTGGTTACGCGCAAGAGAAAAGTTCACGAACAGCGTGGGGCTCGAATCCACGACCCTGAGATTAAGAGTCTCATGCTCTACCGACTGAGCTAGTCAGGCTATACATTCAAACTCCTGCTTTGGATTTACCTGACATTCGTACCTGGATTGCAGTTTGCAAGGTGAGTCAGAGTGTCTGTTTGGGCCTCGAACCTACAACCCTGAGATTAGGAGAGTAATGCTTTGTGCAAAGTCTGGTGATCAGCAAGAGAGTGCTTTGAGTGGTAAAAACTTTTAGCTCTAGTTAGTTATACAGAAGAGTGATTTCGAAGTTGTAAGTTTGAGGCTTAGCTGGAGGACAGCTATTATTGACCTGCTACTGTCATATTATTAGTCAAGAAAAATCCATTACAATCACTGCTGGGAGTCGAACCCAGGATCTCCTGTTTACAAGACAGGCGCTTTCACCTGCTAAGCCACAGCGCCTGACGAGTTTGCAATGCACGTTGGCAAGCCCGCTCTACAGAGCATGTGGAGCGCAGATTGTAATGTGAGTTGATTACGCTCCAGAGAAAAGTTCACGCCCAACGTGGGGCTCGAACCTACGACCCTGAGTTTAAGAGTCTCATGCTCTACCGAGTGAGCTAGTCAGGCTATACATTCAAACTCCTGCTTTGGATTTACCTGACATTCGTACCTGGATTGCAGTTTGCAAGGTGAGTCAGAGTGTCTGTTTGGGCCTCGAACCTACAACCCTGAGATTAGGAGAGTAATGCTTTGTGCAAAGTCTGGTCATCAGCAAGAGAGTGCTTTGAGTGGTAAAAACTTTTAGCTCTAGTTAGTTATACAGAAGAGTGATTTCGAAGTTGTAAGTTTGAGGCTTAGCTGGAGGACAGCTATTATTGACCTGCTACTGTCATATTATTAGTCAAGAAAAATAGCAAAGTTCAATCCATTACAATCACAGGCGCTGCTGGGAGTCGAACCCAGGATCTCCTGTTTACAAGACAGGCGCTTTCGCCTGCTATGCCACAGCGCCCGACAAGTTTGCAATGCACGTTGGCAATCCCGCTCTATAGAGCATGTGGAGGGCAGATTGTAATGTGAGTTGGTTACGCGCAAGAGAAAAGTTCACGAACAGCGTGGGGCTCGAACCAACGACCCTGAGATTAAGAGTCTCATGCTCTACCGACTGAGCTAGTCAGGCTATACATTCAAACTCCTGCTTTGGATTTACCTGACATTCGTACCTGGATTGCAGTTTGCAAGGTGAGTCAGAGTGTCTGTTTGGGCCTCGAACCTACAACCCTGAGATTAGGAGAGTAATGCTTTGTGCAAAGTCTGGTGATCAGCAAGAGAGTGCTTTGAGTGGTAAAAACTTTTAGCTCTAGTTAGTTATACAGAAGAGTGATTTCGAAGTTGTAAGTTTGAGGCTTAGCTGGAGGACAGCTATTATTGACCTGCTACTGTCATATTATTAGTCAAGAAAAATCCATTACAATCACTGCTGGGAGTCGAACCCAGGATCTCCTGTTTACAAGACAGGCGCTTTCACCTGCTAAGCCACAGCGCCCGACGAGTTTGCAATGCACGTTGGCAAGCCCGCTCTACAGAGCATGTGGAGCGCAGATCGTAATGTGAGTTGGTTACGCTCCAGAGAAAATTTCACGCCCAACGTGGGGCTCGAACCCACGACCCTGAGATTAAGAGTCTCATGCTCTACCGACTGAGCTAGTCAGCCTATACATTCAAACTCCTGCTTTGGATTTACCTGACATTCGTACCTGGATTGCAGTTTGCAAGGTGAGTCAGAGTGTCTGTTTGGGCCTCGAACCTACAACCCTGAGATTAGGAGAGTAATGCTTTGTGCATAGTCTGGTGATCAGCAAGATAGTGCTTTGAGTGGTAAAAACTTTTAGCTCTAGTTAGTTATACAGAAGAGTGATTTCGAAGTTGTAAGATTGAGGCTTAGCTGGAGGACAGCTATTATTGACCTGCTACTTTCATATCATTAGTCAAGAAAAATAGCAAAGTTCAATCACAGGCGCTGCTGGGAGTCAAACCCAGGATCTCCTGTTTACAAGACAGGCGCTTTCACCTGCTATGCCACAGCGCCCGACAAGTTTGCAATGCACGTTGGCAATCCCGCTCTACAGAGCATGTGGAGGGCAGATTGTAATGTGAGTTGGTTACGCGCAAGAGAAAAGTTCACGCCCAACGTGGGGCTCTAACCCACGACCCTGAGATTAAGAGTCTCATGCTCTACCGACTGAGCTAGTCAGGCTTTACATTCAAACTCCTGCTTTGGATTTACCTGACATTCGTACCTGGATTGCAGTTTGCAAGGTGAGTCAGAGTGTCTGTTTGCGCCTCGAACCTACAACCCTGAGATTAGGAGAGTCATGCTTTGTGCAAAGTCTGGTGATCAGCAAGAGAGTGCTTTGAGTGGTAAAAACTTTTAGCTCTAGTTAGTTATACAGAAGAGTGATTTCGAAGTTGTAAGTTTGAGGCTTAGCTGGAGGACAGCTATTATTGATATGCTACTGTCATATTATTAGTCAAGAAAAATAGCTAAGTTCAATCCATTACAATCACAGGCGCTGCTGGGAGTCGAACCCAGGATCTCCTGTTTACAAGACAGGCGCTTTCACCTGCTAAGCAACAGCACCCGACAAGTTTGCAATGCACGTTGGCAAGCCCGCTCTGCAGAGCATGTGGAGCACAGATCGTAATGTGAGTTTGTTACGCTCCAGAGAAAAGTTCACGCCCAACGTGGGGCTCGAACCCACAACCCTGAGATTAAGAGTCTTATGCGCTACCGACTGAGCTAGTCAGGCTATACATTCAAACTCCTGCTTTGGATTTACCTGACATTCGTACCTGGATTGCAGTTTGCAAGGTGAGTCAGAGTGTCTGTTTGGGCCTCGAACCTACAACCCTGAGATTAGGAGAGTCATGCTTTGTGCAAAGTCTGGTGATCAGCAAGATAGTGCTTTGAGTGTTAAAAACTTTTAGCTCTAGTTAGTTATACAGAAGAGTGATTTCGAAGTTGTAAGTTTGAGGCTTAGCTGGAGGACAGCTATTATTGACCTGCTACTGTCATATTATTAGTCAAGAAAAATAGCAAAGTTCAATCCATTACAATCACAGGCGCTGCTGGGAGTCGAACCCAGGATCTCCTGTTTACAAGACAGGCGCTTTCACCTGCTATGCCACAGCGCCCGACAAGTTTGCAATGCACATTGGCAATCCCGCTCTACAGAGCATGTGGAGGGCAGATTGTAATGTGAGTTGGTTAAGCGCAAGAGAAAAGTTCACGCCCAACGTGGGGCTCTAACCCACGACCCTGAGATTAAGAGTCTCATGCTCTACCGACTGAGCTAGTCAGGCTTTACATTCAATCTCCTGCTTTGGATTTACCTGACATTCGTACCTGGATTGCAGTTTGCAAGGTGAGTCAGAGTGTCTGTTTGGGCCTCGAACCTACAACCCTGAGATTAGGAGAGTCATGCTTTGTGCAAAGTCTGGTGATCAGCAAGAGAGTGCTTTGAGTGGTAAAAACTTTTAGCTCTAGTTAGTTATACAGAAGAGTGATTTCGAAGTTGTAAGTTTGAGGCTTAGCTGGAGGACAGCTATTATTGATATGCTACTGTCATATTATTAGTCAAGAAAAATAGCAAAGTTCAATCCATTACAATCACTGCTGGGAGTTGAACCCAGGATCTCCTGTTAACAAGACAGGCGCTTTCACCTGCTAAGCCACAGCGCCCGACAAGTTTGCAATGCACGTTGGCAAGCCCGCTCTACAGAGCATGTGGAGCGCAGATTGTAATGTGAGTTGGTTACGCTCCAGAGAAAAGTTCACGCCTAACATGGGGCTCGAATCCACAACCCTGAGATTAAAAGTCTCATGCTCTACCGACTGAGCTAGTCAGGCTATACATTCAAATTCCTGCTTTGGATTTACCTGACATTCGTACCTGGATTACAGTTTGCAAGGTGAGTCAGAGTGTCTGTTTGGGCCTCGAACCTACAACCCTGAGATTAGGAGAGTAATGCTTTGTGCAAATCTGGTGATCAGCAAGAGAGTGCTTTGAGTGGTAAAAACTTTTAGCTCTAGTTAGTTATACAGAAGAGTGATTTCGAAGTTGTAAATTTGAGGCTTAGCTGGAGGACAGCTATTATTGACCTGCTACTGTCATATTATTAGTCAAGAAAAATAGCAAAGTTCAATCCATTACAATCACTGCTGGGAGTCGAACCCAGGATCTCCTGTTTACAAGACAGGCGCTTTCGCCTGCTATGCCACAGCGCCCGACAAGTTTGCAATGCACGTTGGCAATCCCGCTCTACAGAGCATGTGGAGGGCAGATTGTAATGTGAGTTGGTTACGCGCAAGAGAAAAGTTCACGAACAGCGTGGGGCTCGAACCAACGACCCTGAGATTAAGAGTCTCATGCTCTACCGACTGCGCTAGTCAGGCTATACATTCAAACTCCTGCTTTGGATTTACCTGACATTCGTACCTGGATTGCAGTTTGCAAGGTGAGTCAGAGTGTCTGTTTGGGCCTCGAACCTACAACCCTGAGATTAGGAGAGTAATGCTTTGTGCAAAGTCTGGTGATCAGCAAGAGAGTGCTTTGAGTGGTAAAAACTTTTAGCTCTAGTTAGTTATACAGAAGAGTGATTTCGAAGTTGTAAGTTTGAGGCTTAGCTGGAGGACAGCTATTATTGACCTGCTACTGTCATATTATTAGTCAAGAAAAATCCATTACAATCACTGCTGGGAGTCGAACCCAGGATCTCCTGTTTACAAGACAGGCGCTTTCACCTGCTAAGCCACAGCGCCCGACGAGTTTGCAATGCACGTTGGCAAGCCCGCTCTACAGAGCATGTGGAGCGCAGATTGTAATGTGAGTTGATTACGCTCCAGAGAAAAGCTCACGCCCAACGTGGGGCTCGAACCTACGACCCTGAGTTTAAGAGTCTCATGCTCTACCGAGTGAGCTAGTCAGGCTATACATTCAAACTCCTGCTTTGGATTTACCTGACATTCGTACCTGGATTGCAGTTTGCAAGGTGAGTCAGAGTGTCTGTTTGGGCCTCGAACCTACAACCCTGAGATTAGGAGAGTAATGCTTTGTGCAAAGTCTGGTCATCAGCAAGAGAGTGCTTTGAGTGGTAAAAACTTTTAGCTCTAGTTAGTTATACAGAAGAGTGATTTCGAAGTTGTAAGTTTGAGGCTTAGCTGGAGGACAGCTATTATTGACCTGCTACTGTCATATTATTAGTCAAGAAAAATAGCAAAGTTCAATCCATTACAATCACAGGCGCTGCTGGGAGTCGAACCCAGGATCTCCTGTTTACAAGACAGGCGCTTTCGCCTGCTATGCCACAGCGCCCGACAAGTTTGCAATGCACGTTGGCAATCCCGCTCTATAGAGCATGTGGAGGGCAGATTGTAATGTGAGTTGGTTACGCGCAAGAGAAAAGTTCACGAACAGCGTGGGGCTCGAACCAACAACCCTGAGATTAAGAGTCTCATGCTCTACCGACTGAGCTAGTCAGGCTATACATTCAAACTCCTGCTTTGGATTTACCTGACATTCGTACCTGGATTGCAGTTTGCAAGGTGAGTCAGAGTGTCTGTTTGGGCCTCGAACCTACAACCCTGAGATTAGGAGAGTAATGCTTTGTGCAAAGTCTGGTGATCAGCAAGAGAGTGCTTTGAGTGGTAAAAACTTTTAGCTCTAGTTAGTTATACAGAAGAGTGATTTCGAAGTTGTAAGTTTGAGGCTTAGCTGGAGGACAGCTATTATTGACCTGCTACTGTCATATTATTAGTCAAGAAAAATCCATTACAATCACTGCTGGGAGTCGAACCCAGGATCTTCTGCTTACAAGACAGGCGCTTTCGCCTGCTATGCCACAGCGCCCGACAAGTTTGCAATGCACGTTGGCAATCCCGCTCTACAGAGCATGTGGAGGGCAGATTGTAATGTGAGTTGGTTACGCGCAAGAGAAAAGTTCACGAACAGCGTGGGGCTCGAACCCACGACCCTGAGATTAAGAGTCTCATGCTCTACCGACTGAGCTAGTGAGGCTATACATTCAAACTCCTGCTTTGGATTTACCTGACATTCGTACCTGGATTGCAGTTTGCAAGGTGAGTCAGAGTGTCTGTTTGGGCCTCGAACCTACAACCCTGAGATTAGGAGAGTAATGCTTTGTGCAAAGTCTGGTGATCAGCAAGAGAGTGCTTTGAGTGGTAAAAACTTTTAGCTCTAGTTAGTTATACAGAAGAGTGATTTCGAAGTTGTAAGTTTGAGGCTTAGCTGGAGGACAGCTATTATTGACCTGCTACTGTCATATTATTAGTCAAGAAAAATCCATTACGATCACTGCTGGGAGTCGAACCCAGGATCTCCTGTTTACAAGACAGGCGCTTTCACCTGCTATGCCACAGCGCCCGACGAGTTTGCGATGCACGTTGGCAAGCCCGCTCTACAGAGCATGTGGAGCGCAGATCGTAATGTGAGTTGGTTACGCTCCAGAGAAAATTTCACGCCCAACGTGGGGCTCGAACCCACGACCCTGAGATTAAG
Organism: Coregonus lavaretus; assembly: GCF_964263955.1. NCBI lineage: Eukaryota > Metazoa > Chordata > Actinopteri > Salmoniformes > Salmonidae > Coregonus > Coregonus lavaretus. The sequence continues at coordinate 9,089,882 of NC_139999.1, read as the reverse complement.
AGTCTCATGCTCTACCGACTGAGCTAGTCAGCCTATACATTCAAACTCCTGCTTTGGATTTACCTGACATTCGTACCTGGATTGCAGTTTGCAAGGTGAGTCAGAGTGTCTGTTTGGGCCTCGAACCTACAACCCTGAGATTAGGAGAGTAATGCTTTGTGCATAGTCTGGTGATCAGCAAGATAGTGCTTTGAGTGGTAAAAACTTTTAGCTCTAGTTAGTTATACAGAAGATTGATTTCGAAGTTGTAAGTTTGAGGCTTAGCTGGAGGACAGCTATTATTGACCTGCTACTTTCATATCATTAGTCAAGAAAAATAGCAAAGTTCAATCACAGGCGCTGCTGGGAGTCGAACCCAGGATCTCCTGTTTACAAGACAGGCGCTTTCACCTGCTAGGCCACAGCGCCCGACAAGTTTGCAATGCACGTTGGCAATCCCGCTCTACAGAGCATGTGGAGGGCAGATTGTAATGTGAGTTGGTTACGCGCAAGAGAAAAGTTCACGCCCAACGTGGGGCTCTAACCCACGACCCTGAGATTAAGAGTCTCATGCTCTACCGACTGAGCTAGTCAGGCTTTACATTCAAACTCCTGCTTTGGATTTACCTGACATTCGTACCTGGATTGCAGTTTGCAAGGTGAGTCAGAGTGTCTGTTTGCGCCTCGAACCTACAACCCTGAGATTAGGAGAGTCATGCTTTGTGCAAAGTCTGGTGATCAGCAAGAGAGTGCTTTGAGTGGTAAAAACTTTTAGCTCTAGTTAGTTATACAGAAGAGTGATTTCGAAGTTGTAAGTTTGAGGCTTAGCTGGAGGACAGCTATTATTGATATGCTACTGTCATATTATTAGTCAAGAAAAATAGCAAAGTTCAATCCATTACAATCACAGGCGCTGCTGGGAGTCGAACCCAGGATCTCCTGTTTACAAGACAGGCGCTTTCACCTGCTAAGCAACAGCGCCCGACAAGTTTGCAATGCACGTTGGCAAGCCCGCTCTACAGAGCATGTGGAGCGCAGATCGTAATGTGAGTTTGTTACGCTCCAGAGAAAAGTTCACGCCCAACGTGGGGCTCGAACCCACAACCCTGAGATTAAGAGTCTCATGCGCTACCGACTGAGCTAGTCAGGCTATACATTCAAACTCCTGCTTTGGATTTACCTGACATTCGTACCTGGATTGCAGTTTGCAAGGTGAGTCAGAGTGTCTGTTTGGGCCTCGAACCTACAACCCTGAGATTAGGAGAGTCATGCTTTGTGCAAAGTCTGGTGATCAGCAAGATAGTGCTTTGAGTGTTAAAAACTTTTAGCTCTAGTTAGTTATACAGAAGAGTGATTTCGAAGTTGTAAGTTTGAGGCTTAGCTGGAGGACAGCTATTATTGACCTGCTACTGTCATATTATTAGTCAAGAAAAATAGCAAAGTTCAATCCTTTACAATTACAGGCGCTGCTGGGAGTCGAACCCAGGATCTCCTGTTTACAAGACAGGCGCTTTCACCTGCTATGCCACAGCGCCCGACAAGTTTGCAATGCACATTGGCAATCCCGCTCTACTGAGCATGTGGAGGGCAGATTGTAATGTGAGTTGGTTAAGCGCAAGAGAAAAGTTCACGCCCAACGTGGGGCTCGAACCCACGACCCTGAGATTAAGAGTCTCATGCTCTACCGACTGAGCTAGTCAGGCTTTACATTCAATCTCCTGCTTTGGATTTACCTGACATTCGTACCTGGATTGCAGTTTGCAAGGTGAGTCAGAGTGTCTGTTTGGGCCTCGAACCTACAACCCTGAGATTAGGAGAGTCATGCTTTGTGCAAAGTCTGGTGATCAGCAAGAGAGTGCTTTGAGTGGTAAAAACTTTTAGCTCTAGTTAGTTATACAGAAGAGTGATTTCGAAGTTGTAAGTTTGAGGCTTAGCTGGAGGACAGCTATTATTGATATGCTACTGTCATATTATTAGTCAAGAAAAATAGCAAAGTTCAATCACTGCTGGGAGTTGAACCCAGGATCTCCTGTTTACAAGACAGGCGCTTTCACCTGCTAAGCCACAGCGCCCGACAAGTTTGCAATGCACGTTGGCAAGCCCGCTCTACAGAGCATGTGGAGCGCAGATTGTAATGTGAGTTGGTTACGCTCCAGAGAAAAGTTCACGCCCAACATGGGGCTCGAATCCACAACCCTGAGATTAAAAGTCTCATGCTCTACCGACTGAGCTAGTCAGGCTATACATTCAAATTCCTGCTTTGGATTTACCTGACATTCGTACCTGGATTACAGTTTGCAAGGTGAGTTAGAGTGTCTGTTTGGGCCTCGAACCTACAACCCTGAGATTAGGAGAGTAATGCTTTGTGCAAATCTGGTGATCAGCAAGAGAGTGCTTTGAGTGGTAAAAACTTTTAGCTCTAGTTAGTTATACAGAAGAGTGATTTCGAAGTTGTAAGTTTGAGGCTTAGCTGGAGGACAGCTATTATTGACCTGCTACTGTCATATTATTAGTCAAGAAAAATAGCAAAGTTCAATCCATTACAATCACAGGCGCTGCTGGGAGTCGAACCCAGGATCTCCTGTTTACAAGACAGGCGCTTTCACCTGCTATGCCACAGCGCCCGACAAGTTTGCAATGCACGTTGGCAATCCCGCTCTACAGAGCATGTGGAGGGCAGATTGTAATGTGAGTTGGTTAAGCGCAAGAGAAAAGTTCACGCCCAACGTGGGGCTCTAACCCACGACCCTGAGATTAAGAGTCTCATGCCCTACCGACTGAGCTAGTCAGGCTTTACATTCAATCTCCTGCTTTGGATTTACCTGACATTCGTACCTGGATTGCAGTTTGCAAGGTGAGTCAGAGTGTCTGTTTGGGCCTCGAACCTACAACCCTGAGATTAGGAGAGTCATGCTTTGTGCAAAGTCTGGTGATCAGCAAGAGAGTGCTTTGAGTGGTAAAAACTTTTAGCTCTAGTTAGTTATACAGAAGAGTGATTTCGAAGTTGTAAGTTTGAGGCTTAGCTGGAGGACAGCTATTATTGATATGCTACTGTCATATTATTAGTCAAGAAAAATAGCAAAGTTCAATCCATTACAATCACTGCTGGGAGTTGAACCCAGGATCTCCTGTTTACAAGACAGGCGCTTTCACCTGCTAAGCCACAGCGCCCGACAAGTTTGCAATGCACGTTGGCAAGCCCGCTCTACAGAGCATGTGGAGCGCAGATTGTAATGTGAGTTGGTTACGCTCCAGAGAAAAGTTCCCGCCAAACGTGGGGCTCGAACCCACGACCAACGTGGGGCTCGAACCCACGACCCTGAGATTAAGAGTCTCATGCTCTACCGACTGAGCTAGTCAGGCTATACATTCCAACTCCTGCTTTGGATTTACCTGACATTCGTACCTGGATTGCAGTTTGCAAGGTGAGTCAGAGTGTCTGTTTGGGCCTCGAACCTACAACCCTGAGATTAGGAGAGTAATGCTTTGTGCAAAGTCTGGTGATCAGCAAGAGAGTGCTTTGAGTGGTAAAAACTTTTAGCTCTAGTTAGTTATGCAGAAGAGTGATTTCGAAGTTGTAAGTTTGAGGCTTAGCTGGAGGACAGCTATTATTGACCTGCTACTGTCATATTATTAGTCAAGAAAAATAGCAAAGTTCAATCCATTACAATCACAGGCGCTGCTGGGAGTCGAACCCAGGATCTCTTGTTTACAAGACAGTCGCTTTCACCTGCTAAGCCACAGCGCCCGACAAGTTTGCAATGCACGTTGGCAAGCCCGCTCTACAGAGCATGTGGAGCGCAGATTGTAATGTGAGTTGGTTACGCTCCAGAGAAAAGTTCACGCCCAACATGGGGCTCGAATCCACAACCCTGAGATTAAAAGTCTCATGCTCTACCGACTGAGCTAGTCAGGCTATACATTCAAATTCCTGCTTTGGATTTACCTGACATTCGTACCTGGATTACAGTTTGCAAGGTGAGTCAGAGTGTCTGTTTGGGCCTCGAACCTACAACCCTGAGATTAGGAGAGTAATGCTTTGTGCAAATCTGGTGATCAGCAAGAGAGTGCTTTGAGTGGTAAAAACTTTTAGCTCTAGTTAGTTATACAGAAGAGTGATTTCGAAGTTGTATGTTTGAGGCTTAGCTGGAGGACAGCTATTATTGACCTGCTACTGTCATATTATTAGTCAAGAAAAATAGCAAAGTTCAATCCATTACAATCACTGCTGGGAGTCGAACCCAGGATCTCCTGTTTACAAGACAGGCGCGTTCACCTGCTAAGCCACAGCGCCCAACAAGTTTGCAATGCACGTTGGCAAGCCCGCTCTACAGAGCATGTGGAGCGCAGATTGTAATTTGAGTTGGTTACGCTCCAGAGAAAAGTTCACGCCCAACGTGGGGCTCGAACCCACAACCCTGAGATTAAGAGTCTCATGCTCTACCGACTGAGCTAGTCAGGCTATACATTCTAACTCCTGCTTTGGATTTACCTGACATTCGTACCTGGATTGCAGTTTGCAAGGTGAGTCAGAGTGTCTTTTTGGGCCTCGATCCTACAACCCTGAGATTAGGAGAGTAATGCTTTGTGCAAAGTCTGGTGATCAGCAAGAGAGTGCTTTGAGTGGTAAAAACTTTTAGCTCTAGTTAGTTATACAGAAGAGTGATTTCGAAGTTGTAAGTTTGAGGCTTAGCTGGAGGACAGCTATTATTGACCTGCTACTGTCATATTATTAGTCCAGAAAAATAGCAAAGTTCAATCCATTACAATCACAGGCGCTGCTGGGAGTCGAACCCAGGATCTCCTGTTTACAAGACAGGCGCTTTCACCTGCTAAGCCACAGCGCCCGAAAAGTTTGCGATGCACGTTGGCAATCCCGCTCTACAGAGCATGTGGAGGGCAGATTGTAATGGGAGTTGGTTACGCGCAAGAGAAAAGTTCACGCCCAACGTGGGGCTCAAACCCATGACCCTGAGATTAAGAGTCTCATGCTCTACCGACTGAGCTAGTCAGGCTGTTTATTCAAGCTCCTGCTTTGGATTTACCTGACATTCGTACCTGGATTTCAGTTTGCAAGGTGAATCAGAGTGTCTGTTTTCGCCTCGAACCTACAACCCTGAGATTAGGAGAGTCATGCTTTGTGAAAAGTCTGGTGATCAGCAAGAGAGTGCTTTGAGTGGTAAAAACTTTTAGCTCTAGTTAGTTATACAGAAGAGTGATTTCAAAGTTGTACGTTTGAGGCTTAGCTGGAGGACAGCTATTATTGACCTGCTACTGTCATATTATTAGTCCAGAAAAATAGCAAAGTTCAATCCATTACAATCACAGGCGATGCCGGGAGTCGAACCCAGGATCTCCTGTTTTCAAGACAGGCGCTTTCACCTGCTAAGCCACAGCGCCCGACTGGTTTGCAATGCACGTTGGCAATCCCGCTCTACAGAGCATGTGGTGGGCAGATTGTAATGTGTGTTGGTTAAGCGCAAGAGAAAAGTTCACACCCAACATGGGGCTCGAACCCATGACCCGGAGATTAAGAGTCTCATGCTCTACCGATTGAGCTAGTCAGGCTGTTCATTCAAGCTCCTGCTTTGGATTTACCTGACATTCGTACCTGGATTTCAGTTTGCAAGGTGAATCAGAGTGTCTGTTTTCGCCTCGAACCTACAACCCTGAGATTAGGAGAGTCATGCTTTGTGAAAAGTCTGGTGATCAGCAAGAGAGTGCTTTGAGTGGTAAAAACTTTTAGCTCTAGTTAGTTATACAGAAGAGTGATTTCGAAGTTGTAAGAGTGAGGCTTAGCTGGAGGACAGCTATTATTGACCTGCTACTGTCTATTTCTAGTCAGGAAAAATGGCATAGTTCAATCCATTACAATCAATGCTCGGAGTTGAACCCAGGATCTCCTGTTTACAAGACAGGCGCTTTCACCTGCTAAGCCACAGCGCCCGACAAGTTTGCAATGCACGTTGGCAAGCCCGCTCTACAGAGCATGCGGAGCTTAGATTGTAATGTGAGTTGGTTACGCTCCAGAGAAAAGTTCACACCCAACGTGGGGCTCGAAACCACGACCCTGAGATTAAGAGTCTCATGCTCTACCGACTGAGCTAGTCAGGCTGTTCATTCAAGCTCCTGCTTTGGATTTACCTGACATTCGTACCTGGATTTCAGTTTGCAAGTTGAATCAGAGTGTCTGTTTTCGCCTCGAACCTACAACCCAGAAATTAGGAGAGTCATGCTTTGTGAAAAGTCTGGTGATCAGCAAGAGAGTGCTTTGAGTGGTAAAAACGTTTAGCTCTAGTTAGTTATACAGAAGAGTGATTTCGAAGTTGTAAGTTTGAGGCTTAGCTGGAGGACAGCTATTATTGACCTGCTACTGTCATATTATTAGTCAAGAAAAATAGCAAAGTTCAATCACAGGCGCTGCTGGGAGTTGAACCCAGGATCTCCTGTTTACAAGACAGGTGCTTTCACCTGCTAAGCCACAGCGCCCGACAAGTTTGCAATGCACGTTGCCAATCCCGCTCTACAGAGCATGTGGAGCGCAGATTGTAATGTGAGTTGGTTAAGCTCTAGAGGAAAGTCCACGCCCAACGTGGGGCTCGAACCCACGACCCTGAGATTAAGAGTCTCATGCTCTACCGACTGAGCTAGTCAGGCTATACATTCAAACTCCTGCTTTGGATTTACCTGACATTCGTACCTGGATTTCAGTTTGCAAGATGAATCAGAGTGTCTGTTTTCGCCTCGAACCTACAACCCTGAGATTAGGAGAGTCATGCTTTGTGAAAAGTCTGGTGATCAGCAAGAGAGTGCTAAAAACGTTTAGCTCTAGTTAGTTATACAGAAGAGTGATTTCGAAGTTGTAAGTTTGAGGCTTAGCTGGAGGTAAGCTATTATTGACCTGCTACTGTCTATTTCTAGTCCAGAAAAATAGCAAAGTTCAATCCATTATGATCACAGGCGCTGCTGGGAGTTGAACCAAGGATCTCCTGTTTACAAGACAGGCGCTTTCACCAGCTAAGCCACAGCGCCCGGCAAGTTTGCTTTGCACATTGGCAAGCCCGCTCTACAGAGAATGTGGAGCGCAGTTTGTAATGTGAGTTGGTTACGCGCCAGAGAAAAGTTCACCGGCAACGTGGGGCTCGAACCCACGACAATGAGATTAAGAGTCTCATGCTCTGCCGACTGAGCTACTCAGGCTGTACAGCCAAACTCTTGCTTAGGAATTGCCTGACATTCGGACCTGAATTGCAGTTTGCAAGTTGAGACAGTAAGTCTGTTTGGGCAATCGGTTTTACCCCGGTACTTACACGGCAGTACGCAGCAGAGCGATGCCAAGGTTTTGAGTTCAAGCCTCACCAGGAGCAGTGAGTTTTCTTGTACCCTCTGCCTGTCTATTTCTTGTCCAGAAAATGAGTACTTTTCACTCCATTTAGGAGGATATTGCCCGAATAATAAGTATGTCATTGTGATAAAAGTTATGAGTGCAAGCATTGCTAGGATTCAAACCAAGGGTCTCAAGTTTCACCAGCTAAGCCCAACACGTCTGCAATGCAGGTTGGCAAGCCCGCTCTTTGGAAGAAGTGGATGGCAGTTTGTACTTTGCCAAAGAAAAGCATCACCATACGTGGTTGTCGAACCCATGACCCTGTGATTAAATATCTCATGCTCTACCGACTGAGATAGCCATTCTGTTCAATCAAAATTTGGATTTGGACAGAATATCATTCAACTCTCCTTGTGTAAAATATGGTGATCAGCAAGAATGCTTTCAGTGGCTGCTGTGGCGCAATCGGTTAGCGTACGGTGCTTATACAGCATTATGCAGCGAAGTGATGCTTATGTTGTGAGGTCAGTCCTACCAGGAGCTGTGATTTTTCTTGAACTCTCTGCCTGTCTATTTCTTGTTCAGAAAATGAGCACTTTTCACTCCATTTAGGAGGATGTTTCCTGGATAATAGGTAGGTCATTGTGATAACAGGGTCTCAAATCAAAACAAATGTTATTTGTACGATATTCGGTCCAAATCCAAATAGTGATTGAACAGCCCGGCTATCTCAGTAGGTAGAGCATGAGACATTTAATCTCAGGGTCGTGGGTTCGAGAACCACATATAGTGATGCTTTTCTTCGGCGATGTACAAACTGCCATCCTCTTCTTCTAAAGAGCGGGTTTGGGAACCTGCATTGCATACGTGTTGGGCTAAGCTTCTGCAACAGGAGACACTTGGTTTGAGTCATTGCAGTTCATCAAATCAAATCAAAATCTATTTGCCACATGCTCCGAATACAACAGGTGTAGACATTACCGTGAAATGCTTACTTACAGCCCTTAACCAACAATGCATTTATTTCTTTATAAAAAAGTAAAATAAAACTACAACAAAAAAGTGTTGAGAAAAAAAAGAGCAGAAGTAGAATAAAATAACAGTAGAGAGGCTATATATATAGGGGGGTACCGGTGCAGAGTCAATGTGTGGGGGCACCGGCTAGTTGAGGTAGTTGAGGTAATATGTACATGTGGGTAGAGTTAAAGTGACTATGCATAAATAATTAACAGAGTAGCAGCAGCGTAAAAAGATGTGGTGGGGGTGGGGGGGCTGTGCAAGTAGTCCTGGTAGCCATGATTAGCTGTTCGGGAGTCTTATGGTTGGGGAGTAGAAGCTGTTGAGAAGCCTTTTGGACCTAGACTTGGCGCTCCGGTACCGCTTGCCGTGCGGTAGCAGAGAGAACAGTCTATGACTAGGGTGGCTGGAGTCTTTGACAATTTTGAGGGCCTTTCTCTGACACCGCCTAGTATAGAGGTCCTGGATGGCAGGAACCTTGGCCCCAGTGATGTACTGGGCCGTACGCACTACCCTCTGTAGTGCTTTGCAGTCAGAGGCCGATCAGTTGCCATACCAGACGGTGATGCAACCAGTCAGGATATTCTCGATGGTGCAGCTGTAGAACCTTTTGAGGATCTGAGGACCCATGCCAAATCTTTTCAGTCTCCTGAGGGAGAATAGGCTTTGTCGTGCCCTCTTCACGACTTTCTTGGTGTGTTTGGACCATGATAGTTCGTTAGTGATGTGGACACCAAGGTATTTGAAGCTCTCAACCTGTTCCACTACAGCCCCGTCGATGAGAATGGGGGCGTGCTCAGTCCTCTTTTTTTTCCTGTAGTCCACAATCATCTCCTTTGTCTTGGTCACGTTGAGGGAGAGGTTGTTATCCTGGCACCACACGGCCAGGTCTCTGACCTCCTCCTTAAACGATGAGACAGCCTAGTCGGTGATCAGGCCTACCACTGTTGTGTCATCGGCAAACTTAATGATGGTGTTGGAGTCGTGCCTGGCCATGCAGTCATGGGTGAACAGGGAGTATGGGAGGGGACTGAGCACGCACCCCTGAGGGGCTCCCGTGTTGAGGATCAGCGTGGCAGATGTGATGTTACCTACCCTTACCACCTGGGGGCGGCCCGTCAGGAAGTCCAGGATCCAGTTGCAGAGGGAGGTGTTTAGTCCCAGGATCCTTAGCTTAGTGATGAGCTTTGAGGGCACTATGGTGTTGAACGCTGAGCTGTATTCAATTAATAGCATTCTCACGTAGGTGTTCCTCTTGTCCAGGTGGGAAAGGGCAGTGTGGAGTGCAATAGAGATTGCATCATCTGTGGATCTGTTAGGGGCGGTATGCAAATTGGAGTGGGTCTAGGGTTTCTGGGATAATGGTGGTGATGTGAGCCATGACCAGCCTTTCAAAGCACTTCATGGCTACAGACGTCAGTGCTACGGGTCGGTAGTCATTTAGGCAGGTTCTTAGTGTCCTTGGGCACAGGGACTATGGTGGTCTGCTTGAAACATGTTGGTATTACAGACTCAGTCAGGGACATGTTGAAAATGTCAGTGAAGACACTTGCCAGTTGGTCAGCACATGCTCGGAGTACACGTCCTGGTAATCCGTCTGGCCCTGCGGCCTTGTGAATGTTGACCTGCTTAAAAGTCGTATTCACATCGGCTACGGAGAGCGTGATCACATAGTAATCCGGAACAGCTGGTGCTCTCATGCATGCTTCAGTGTTGCTTGCCTCGAAGCGAGCATAGAAGTGGTTTAGCTCATCTGGTAGGCTTATGTCACTGGGCAGCTCGCGGCTGTGCTTTGTAGTCTGTAATAGTTTTCAAGCCCTGCCACATCCGACGAGCGTCAGAGCCGGTGTAGTACGATTCAATCTTAGTCCTGTATTGACTCTTTGCCTGTTTGATGGTTCGTCGGAGGGCATAGCGGGATTTCTTATAAGTGTCCGGGTTAGAGTCCCGCTCCTTGAAAGCGGCAGCTCTACCCTTTAGCTCAGTGCGGATGTTGCCTGTAATCCATGGCTTCTGGTTGGGGTATGTACGTATGGTCACTGTGGGGACGACATCATCGATGCACTTATTGATGAAGCCAGTGACTGATGTGGTGTACTCCTCAATGCTATCTGAAGAATCCCGGAACATGTTCCAGTCTGTGCTAGCAAAACAGTCCTGTAGCTTAGCATCTGCCTCATCTGACCACTTTTTTATTAACCGAGTCACTGGTGCTTCCTGTTTTAGTTTTGCTTATAAGCAGGAATCAGGAGGATAGAGTTATGGTCAGATTTGCCAAATGGAGGGCGAGGGAGAGCTTTGTATGCGTCTCAGTGTGTGGAGTAAAGGTGGTCTAGAGTTTTTTTTCCTCTGGTTGCACATTTAACATGCTGGTAGAAATGAGGTAGAACGGATTTAAGTTTCCCTGCATTAAAGTCCCCGGCCACTAGGAGCGCTGCCTCTGGATGAGCGTTTTCCTGTTTAGTTATGGCCTTATACAACTAATTCAGTGCAATCTTAATGCCAGCATTGGTTTGTGGTGGTAAATAGACAGCTATGAAAAATATAGATGAAAACTCTCTTGGTAAATAGTGTGGTCTACAGCTTATCATAAGATACTCTACCTCAGGCGAGCAAAACCTCGACACTTCCTTAGTATTTGATTTTGTGCACCAGCTGTTGTTTACAAATATACACAGACCACAACCCCTTGTCTTACCGGAGTCAGCCGTTCTATCCTGCCGATGGAGCGTATATCCCGTCAGCTGTATGTTTTCCATGTCGTCGTTCAGCCACGACTCGGTGAAACATAAGATACTACAGTTTTTAATGTCCCGTTGGGAGGATAACCGTAATATTAGGTCATCTAATTTATTTTCAAATGATTGAAAATTGGCTAATAGGATTGATGGAAGAGGCAGTTTACTCGCTCGCCATCGGATCCTTACAAGGCACCCCGACCTACGTCCACGATATCTCCATCTCTTTCTCCTGCAAATGACAGGGATTTGGGCCTTGTCGGGTGTCTGTAGGATATCCTTTGTGTCCGACTCGTTGAAGAAAAAATCTTCGTCCAATACGAGGTGAGTAATCGCTGTCCTGATATCCAGAAGCACTTTTTGGTTATAAGAGACGATGGCAGAAACATTATGTACAGAATAAATTACAAATAACGCGAAAAAACACACATAATAGTACAATTGGTTAGAGGGCTGTAAAACGGCAGCCATCTTCTCTGGCGCCATCAGGTGTCTCCTGTTCACAAGTGGGTTTCCTGTTTCACCAGCTAAGCCCGACACGTCTGCAATGCAGGTTGGCAAGCCCGTTCTTTAGAGGAAGTGGATGGCAGTTCACATGGTGCGTTGGTGCATCTGCGGAGAAAATCATCCCCCAACGTTGCTGTTCGATTAGGATCTGGCTTGGGACCTTTCCATTCAGGAGGATGTTACCTGAACAATAGGTACAGTGGGGGAAAAAAGTATTTAGTCAGCCACCAATTGTGCAAGTTCTCCCACTTAAAAAGATGAGAGAGGCCTGTAATTTTCATCATAGGTACACGTCAACTATGACAGACAAATTGAGAAAAAGAATCCACAAAATCACATTGTAGGATTTTTAATGAATTTATTTGCAAATTATGGTGGAAAATAAGTATTTGGTCACCTACAAACAAGCAAGATTTCTGGCTCTCACAGACCTGTAACTTCTTCTTTAAGAGGCTCCTCTGTCCTCCACTCGTTACCTGTATTAATGGCACCTGTTTGAACTTGTTATCAGTATAAAAGACACCTGTCCACAACCTCAAACAGTCACACTCCAAACTCCACTATGGCCAAGACCAAAGAGCTGTCAAAGGACACCAGAAACAAAATTGTAGACCTGCACCAGGCTGGGAAGACTGAATCTGCAATAGGTAAGCAGCTTGGTTTGAAGAAATCAACTATGGGAGCAATTATTAGGAAATGGAAGACATACAAGACCACTGATAATCTCCCTCGATCTGGGGCTCCACGCAAGTTCTCACCCCGTGGGGTCAAAATGATCACAAGTGAATGACCTGCAGAGAGCTGGGACCAAAGTAACAAAGCCTACCATCACTAACACACTACGCCGCTAGGGACTCAAATCCTGCAGTGCCAGACGTGTCCCCCTGCTTAAGCCAGTACATGTCCAGGCCCGTCTGAAGTTTGCTAGAGTGCATTTGGATGATCCAGAAGAGGATTGGGAGAATGTAATATGGTCAGATGAAACCAAAATAGAACTTTTTGGTAAAAACTAAACTCGTCGTGTTTGGAGGACAAAGAATGCTGAGTTGCATCCAAAGAACACCATACCTACTGTGAAGCATGGGGGTGGAAACATCATGCTTTGGGGCTGTTTCTCTGCAAAGGGACCAGGACGACTGATCTGTGTAAAGGAAAGAATGAATGGGGCCATGTATCGTGAGATTTTGAGTGAAAACCTCCTTCCATCAGCAAGGGCATTGAAGATGAAACGTGGCTGGGTCTTTCAGCATGACAATGATCCCAAACACACCGCCCGGGCAACGAAGGAGTGGCTTCGTAAGAAGCATTTCAAGGTCCTGGAGTGGCCTAGCCAGTCTCCAGATCTCAACCCCATAGAAAATCTTTGGAGGGAGTTGAAAGTCCGTGTTGCCCAGCGACAGCCCCAAAACATCACTGCTCTAGAGGAGATCTGCATGGAGGAATGGGCCAAAAACCAGCAACAGTGTGTGAAAACCTTGTGAAAACTTACAGAAAACGTTTGACCTGTGTCATTGCCAACAAAGGGTATATAACAAAGTATTGAGAAACTTTTGTTATTGACCAAATACTTATTTTCCACCATAATTTGCAAATAAATTCATAAAAAATCCTACAATGTGATTTTCTGGATATTTTTTCTCATTTTGTCATCATAGTTGATGTGTACCTATGATGAAAATTACAGGCCTCTCTCATCTTTTTAAGTGGGAGAACTGGCACAATTGGTGGCTGACTAAATACTTTTTTCCCCCACTGTATACGTTGGAATAATAAGCTTTTCTTGTAAATGATATCTTGGAGTTTCGTACAACAATGCCTGTCATAGAATTTTGTAAGATCAGGGAATAGTGACCAGCATATACGATTCTGGGAGGATTCTATGACTGAGAGGAAGGATTTGGGTAATTTGTTGTTCGTTCTGCTGAGACTAGATTGTGATTAATTGATTTGTGGCAATAAAGAATCATTAGAAACATGAATGGTTTGGTAGATGTGAATATATTAGAATAGAATGAATTTTATGGGAGTGTAATTTATTACGAGGGATTGAATAAAATTATAGGTGTTGACTTGCACGCCCAAACACGTAGACGTACGTGGGGATGGGAGACAGTACATAGAGCATGTGGTGGAATTAAGCATTATAATAAACTATCTATTATTTCAGAAGCAGAGGTGATATAGTCAAGGAATTTTAGTATATTAGGGGAAAATATAATTCATTTGGTTAGGTCGTTAGATCTGTTTCCAAATCAATGAATGTGGGGTTTGACTCGTTGACTGCTAAGTTGTTTACGTTGAGCGTGTGAGATCTGTGTCCTTCAAAGCTATTTTCTGATAAAGTGTGGTATGTGCCAGATACTAAAACTACTGACCATTATCATTGAAATAAATGAGGATTAACTTGTCTTTTCAATAAAGCATAGATTCTGTATCGCTGATCAGAGTCTAGGTTTTCTAAGTATAGTTTAACTATGGTTGTGGGTTGTTTAGATTGACGGAACAGTCAGGATAAGACTGGACGATTTAGCAGCCTGCGTCTTTTCAGACTGAAGGACTCACTTATTCAACGGGAAAGAAGGAGGAGTGACAATAGTCTAATCAGAAAGGACAGTTACGTACATTTGAATAGCGGACTGGCAATTGCGATAGAGTTATGGCCATAATTTGAATTGTTTCGGTAGACTGGAATGAAAGTAAGGCCTTTTAATAATATGAATATAAATATATTATGGGTTATTGTTGGGATGTGAATAGACTTTACTAATGCCATGAACTAGTTTCCGGGTAAAAGAGAGTCGTACTTGCTTGACTGTATCGAGCTGAAAGAGATATTTGAAGCAAGTTTGAATAGCTGGATGGAAAACATTTATTTGACAAATTCTCATTGTTATTACTTTATTCTATAGTTTGCGTGACACCAGTGATGTATGCGAATAGTTGGTGAATTCTAGAATGATAATGTATTTTCGTTACGTGAACTAGGGGATGCAAGGAGCTTTGGCTATTATGCTGAGGGAATAGCACCAATTTATAGTGGGTTCTAGATTTGTTGAATAAACAAACTTATATTTTAAACTAAAGTAATGCAATAGGCTACAATTATAACATTATCAGAAAAAGGCACTATACACTCATCTGTGGTCCTCTGTAGCTCAGTTGGTAGAGCACGGTGCTTGCAACGCCAGGGTTGCGTGTTCGATTCCCAAGGGGAGCTAGTATAAGTATAAAAATGTATGAGCTCTCTAATTGTGGGTCGCTTGGGATAAGAGCATCAGCTAAATGACTAACATGTAAAAATTTTAACGGGTATGGAGAGAAGAGTGCGTGGTAGTAGTTTTTTTGGGCATTGAATAAGGTTTTGCTAGTTTAAACGAGTGACAATGGTGGAATATGTCTACAAATAAAATCGTGATAAATGGATGATTTCAATATATGATGGTAAACTACAGCAAGTGTTTGGTGTTACTTGTAGCTTACTTAGAAAGGATAGTTGAATAGATCTCATTCATTCTGATAATGGCGGAGTGATGGTTTAATTGCGTGGCTATGATTTTAGTTGATTACAAGAGAAATAGGATATAGTTTATGACACATGGAGAAGTGAATGTCTTATATGGTAATAGATAAACTGAACCAAACATGACGTTACTACGGCAATTTAGGATGGTTAATGTTGTTAAGTTCGTTTTTAAACCCTATGATAGAGGTAAATGCAGAACGCTGTTTGAAAGTGTGTTTTATTAGGTCTGCTAGTAAAAATGGAAGAATTTCCATTTTTGTCTGCGGGTGTTAAACATTGGGGCTTGCTGAAACGTGAAAGCGCTATAAGGGACATTATGGGTTACGTTAGGTGTACAAGGATCGCGTATTTTGTAGGAAGTCGTAGGAGTTTGAATATTATCGGCAGGAAATTGCTAGCTAGTTAGCGGTGAGAGCTAGTGCGGTTTTCATTGGGTGACGTCACTTGCTCTATGAACTGGAAATAGCTGCCTTTCAAGGGCTGCAGCTTTTGTGGAGCGACGGGTGACGGTGCTTCAATGGTGAGTGTTGTCGATGTGTGCAGAGGGTCCCTGGTTCGAATCCAGTAAGGGACAGAAAGCAAATATTTTACATTGACGTGAATTACTGGTTTCATTGATACTATTATAGGAAAGATGTTGTCCTACCAATCCATGTCGGATAGGATAACATAGTAATTAAAACTGCATATCGGTGAATTTGATGTTTTATTGGTTTTTACTATAAATGTAAAATAATTTGTCATCTGTTGAGGTACCGTTATGAGGAAAATTAGCGGTAGAGTATGATAGATATTGTAGAGGGTTTAAAAAATAAATAAGTTAATTGGGTGATGAGACAGGTTGACTTGATGTTGAATGGGATTGTTTAATAGAAGTAATTATTTCTATTTAGGAGAATGATAATATGTTATTAGGTAGTATTGCTTTGTGGAGACAATTTACTAATGAAGAACATGTCTCGATAGTTGAATAAGGAACGATATTTGATAATTTATCATTTTATTATGACATTATATAGTTTGTTTAAACAGGGGTGAGTTATGACGATGGTTTATTACTTCAAATAACGATAATCTGTTTATAGTACGTTGAACGATGGGAGGTAGTTGTTGCTGTTGGCCTGATGGATTAAGTAGACATCTTTTTATGGGTTTTGGATTATGAAACAATAGGTTTATATTTAAAAAAACATCAATGCAACAGTTTGCGATGTTTAAATTACTAAAAAGGGGTTATAGGTTTAGAGTGGAAGGTGTAGTTAACTTAATAAAACGTTTTATTATCTAGTGTCTTCTAAGTGGGAGTCTTTTTTTCCAGGATTGATGGGAGTCTCCTATAATATTATGTTAGGGGTAAAGTAGGACACGACATGTCAAACAATTTTAAATCAATGCTGAGGTTAAGATATCTAGTCTTACTTAAGAGGTGTACGTGATTGTATTGGATAATGTATGGAATTTGACATTTGGAGGGAATTTAGGAACAATAAAAGGGGTAACTGATATTTCCTAGGTTGTTGATCATGTAAATGATAATGCTTTATTTGATATGGGATCACAAGGAGCAGATGTAGGGGTTCAATAATCATGGTGGGATTTAAAGAGGATATAATCATTGTAAACTCAGAGGAATTTTGAGTGGTTTTAATTTTTGAAAGGTTTGATATAATCTTTTTATGGAGTAGTTCTGAGGAGTGAGATTGATACGAATGATTGTTGATGAGATAGGACTGGGGATATATGTATGATGTTTTGTGTGTAATTACTATCTTTGGATTGTTGATTATATGTTAACGACATGTATACTTTCTCTTCCAGGAACATGGGGATTTCTTTATATCTCATTGGGATGTTAAAAAAGTCTGTAGGCTAGGGTGGAACTAGTTAGTAAAATTAAGTAGTTTTATTTTTAGGTTGTCATAGGGAGCTACCAAAATAAATAAGGCCTGGCCATTTTTTGTTTGTTTATTGTTTTACTATATGGTGTTCGAATAACCACAAACAAACTACTTAGTATGAAATGTTAGCTGTATAGGATTTTTATTTCTATTTTGGGTTTTTTGACGGGATGGAAGTGAAATATCTTAAAGGGGCATACACATGTAATTTGGGTTTTATTTACTGAGGGATAGGTAAATATGTGTGATTTATTTTGAAAAGAGCTGTACTAAGGCTTACTGTACACTTGGGATACAACATTTATGAAATGTCTTGAGGGTTATTAATGAGTAGTATACTATTGGATGAAACAATTCATTGAATGATTTCAATGACCTCTGAAATCTGTCTTGGCTTTATAGTGTGACCTGATCACCCGCACTATAAATTCTAGAGGCATGCTGAATTAGGGGGTTAGATATAATTGAATATAGGAAAAAATCCTATATTTATATTAGTCCAAACAGGACATGGATGAAGTGAGAGAGTTAGTCCTGAAGGAGAGGTATTCCTTGAATAGTGTTATGGGATACAGTTAAGTAAAGATATGCTCAAGGGTTGTCATTTTAAGTTGAGTTATTATTTTTGGTTTAATAGGCAATATTGTTGTTGTTTTATTGGTTGGGATTTATAGAGTCCCAACAGAGGGGAATATATGGTAGAATGAAACACCTATATACCTTACAGTGAGGGAAAAAAGTATTTGATCCCCTGCTGATTTTGTATGTTTGCCCACTGACAAAGAAATGATCAGTCTATAATTTTAATGGTAGGTTTATTTGAACAGTGAGAGACAGAATAACAACAAAAAAATCAAGAAAAACGCATGTCAGAAATGTTATAAATTGATTTGCATTTTAATGAGGGAAATAAGTATTTGACCCCTCTGCAAAACATGACTTAGTACTTGGTGGCAAAACCCTTGTTGGCAATCAGAGGTCAGACGTTTCTTGTAGTTGGCCACCAGGTTTGCACCCATCTCAGGAGGGATTTTGTCCCACTCCTCTTTGCAGATCTTCTCCAAGTCATTAAGGTTTTGAGGCTGACGTTTGGCAACTCGAACCTTCAGCTCACTCCACATATTTTCTATGGGATTAAGGTCTGGAGACTGGCTAGGCTACTCCAGGACCTTAATGTGCTTCTTCTTGAGCCACTCCTTTGTTGCCTTGGCCATGTGTTTTGGGTCATTGTCATGCTGGAATACCCATCCACGACCCATTTTCAATGCCCTGGCTGAGGGAAGGAGGTTCTCACCCAAGATTTGACGGTACATGGCCCTGTCCATCGTCCCGTTGATGCAGTGAAGTTGTCAGGTCCCCTTAGCAGAAAAACACCCCCAAAGCATAATGTTTCCACCTCCATGTTTGACGGTGGGGATGGTGTTCTTGGGGTCATAGTCAGCATTCCTCCTCCTCCAAACACGGCGAGTTGAGTTGATGCCAAAGAGCTTGATTTTGGTCTCATCTGACCACAACACTTTCACCCAGTTCTCCTCTGAATCATTCAGATGTTCATTGGCAAACTTCAGACGGGTATGTATATGTGCTTTCTTGAGCAGGGGGACCTTGCGGGCGCTGCAGGATTTCAGTCCTTCACGGCGTAGTGTGTTACCAATTGTTTTCTTGGTGACTATGGTCCCAGCTGCCTTGAGATCATTGACAAGATCATCCGATGTAGTTCTGGGCTGATTCCTCACCGTTCTCATGATCATTGCAACTCCACGAGGTGAGATCTTGCATGGAGCCCCAGGCCAAGGGAGATTGACAGGTCTTTTGTGTTTCTTCCATTTGCGAATAATCTCACCAACTGTTGTCACCTTCTCACCAAGCTGCTTGGCGATGGTCTTGTAGCCCATTCCAGCCTTGTGTAGGTCTACAATCTTGTCCCTGACATCCTTGGAGAGCTCTTTGGTCTTGGCCATGGTGGAAAGTTTGGAATCTGATTGATTGATTGCTTCTGTGGACAGGTGTCTTTTATACAGGTAACAAGCTGAGATTAGGAGCACTCCCTTTAAGAGTGTGCTCCTAATCTCAGCTCGTTACCTGTATAAAAGATACCTGGGAGCCAGAGATCTTTCTGATTGAGAGGGGTCAAATACTTATTTCCCTCATTAAAATGCAAATCAATTTATAACATTTTTGACATGAGTTTTCCTGGATTTTTCTGTTGTTATTCTGTCTCTCAATGTTCAAATAAACCTACCATTAAAATTATAGACTGATCATTTCTTTGTCAGTGGGCAAACGTACAAAATCAGCAGGGGATCAAATACTTTTTTCCCTCACTGTAAATGTTTATGGATTGAGAACCAGTTGAAGGGTTAATACAGAGCAGAGACATTTATGTGTTTTTCATAACTCCCTGCAGCTGGTCTGGGTATGTCAATGACATGTGATGGATATACAACTCCTTGTGGTGGCTGTGTGGAGATTGGAGTAACAATGGAACTAGTGTTATCATTTGTTTGTGCTTATGACCTGACACATAGCCACATGCACATAATCTCAAGGGCCAGGGAGGATGGTAAATGATAAATGCTTAAATGTATGTGGTTGAGAATGGGTTATGGATGACATGTTTAAACCATGTTTAAGTATTAATTGATATGTTTTATAATGTGTTATGAAAAGGTAAAACAGAATGAACATGATTGATACTTTGTACTTCAGATATACAGTGGGGAAAGAAAGTATTTAGTCAGCCACCAATTGTGCAAGTTCTCCCACTTAAAAAGATGAGAGAGGCCTGTAATGTTCATCATAGGTACACGTCAACTATGACAGACAAATTGAGAAAAAAATTTCCAGAAAATCACATTGTAGGATTTTTAATGAATTTATTTGCAAATTATGGTGGAAAATAAGTATTTGGTCACCTACAAACAAGCAAGATTTCTGGCTCTCACAGACCTGTAACTTCTTCTTTAAGAGGCTCCTCTGTCCTCCACTCGTTACCTGTATTAATGGCACCTGTTTGAACTTGTTATCAGTATAAAAGACACCTGTCCACAACCTCAAACAGTCACACTCCAAACTCCACTATGGCCAAGACCAAAGAGCTGTCAAAGGACACCAGAAACAAAATTGTAGACCTGCACCAGGCTGGGAAGACTGAATCTGCAATAGGTAAGCAGCTTGGTTTGAAGAAATCAACTGTGGGAGC
This sequence comes from Coregonus lavaretus, assembly GCF_964263955.1. Taxonomy (NCBI): domain Eukaryota; kingdom Metazoa; phylum Chordata; class Actinopteri; order Salmoniformes; family Salmonidae; genus Coregonus; species Coregonus lavaretus. The sequence continues at coordinate 9,069,691 of NC_139999.1, read as the reverse complement.
AATTATTAGGAAATGGAAGACATACAAGACCACTGATAATCTCCCTCGATCTGGGGCTCCACGCAAGATCTCACCCTGTGGGGTCAAAATGATCACAAGAACGGTGAGCAAAAATCCCAGAACAACACGGGGGGACCTAGTGAATGTCCTGCAGAGAGCTGGGACCAAAGTAACAAAGCCTACCATCAGTAACACACTATGCCGCCAGGGACTCAAATCCTGCAGTGCCAGACGTGTCCCCCTGCTTAAGCCAGTACATGTCCAGGCCCTTCTGAAGTTTGCTAGAGTGCATTTGGATTATCCAGAAGAGGATTGGGAGAATGTCATATGGTCAGATGAAACCAAAATAGAACTTTTTGGTAAAAACTCAACTTGTCGTGTTTGGAGGACAAAGAATGCTGAGTTGCATCCAAAGAACACCATACCTACTGTGGAGCATGGGGGTGGAAACATCATGCTTTGGGGCTGTTTTTCTGCAAAGGGACCAGGACGACTGATCCGTGTAAAGGAAAGAATGAATGGGGCCATGTATCGTGAGATTTTGAGTGAAAACCTCCTTCCATCAGCAAGGGCATTGAAGATGAAACGTGGCTGGGTCTTTCAGCATGACAATGATCTCAAACACACCGCCCGGGAAACGAAGGAGTGGCTTCGTAAGAAGCATTTCAAGGTCCTGGAGTGGCCTAGCCAGTCTCCAGATCTCAACCCCATAGAAAATCTTTGGAGGGAGTTGAAAGTCTGTGTTGCCCAGCGACAGCCCCAAAACATCACTGCTCTAGAGGAGATCTGCATGGAGGAATGGGCCAAAATACCAGCAACAGTGTGTGAAAACCTTGTGAAGACTTACAGAAAACGTTTGACCTGTGTCATTGCCAACAAAGGGTATATAACAAAGTATTGAGAAACTTTTGTTATTGACCAAATACTTATTTTCCACCATCATTTGCAAATAAATTCATTAAAAATCCTACAATGTGATTTTCTGGATTTTTTTTCCTCATTTTGTCTGTCATAGTTGACGTGTACCTATGATGAAAATTACAGGCCTCTCTCATCTTTTTAAGTGGGAGAACTTGCACAATTGGTGGCTGACTAAATACTTTTTCCCCCACTGTATGTCTGGATAGTGAATATAGTCAATACAGGGTGTGATTGTTCTTTAACGTACGTATGTACATAATTTTTTGAGTCAGCCACTAATAAGATACAGAGGCCCCATTTAGAGAAGCGCAAGTAGCCCCTGTGAGTAAATATAATAAATAATAATATGCCATTTAGCAGACGCTTTTATCCAAAGCGACTTACTGTCATGCGTGCATACATTTTTGTGTATGGGGTGGACCCGGGGATCGAACCCACTACCTTGGCGTTACAAGCGCCGTGCTCTATCAGCTGAGCTACAGTAGCCAACATGTGATACTGAAATATGTTATTCATTCACATAGAGAGGAGTGACTATTTATGTTGTATCAGTATGACTATGCATTTGTGTCTGTATAAAAGGACAGCTCCGGTTCAGGGCAAGCAGTTGTTCCATGGAGCAAGCTCGGCTTTGTTATGTAAATAATAAAGTCTAATTTTTAGATTCACAAGCTCCAGTCTCTTGAGAAATATTTTTAAGTTGACTACTTTTGAGTCAAATATTTCTACGACACTCTTTGAGTCTCATTCTACGTCTTTGTGTGATGTATTTGAAGTATTTATATTGATGACTTACATTTTAAATTATGTACTAGGCCTACACAGTATGTCTCATGTGATATGATGACCTGTTCTTTGGGGAATTTATCATCAATACATTATTTCTCATGTGGGGATGTTGTTGTCTTTTTCCCAAGGGATAGCAACGCACTTTGCCTGATGTGGACCATAAGTGGGTGTCCAAGACATTGTTCAGGTGGTCGGGGAATGGGATTCCAGAGATGGACTTTGCCAGGGTTGACAAAATGTGGTGGGACCCCCCTCCACCACCCCTCATCTGCAGCTCAGTACCGGTGATGGAGAGGTACACTACCGGTCAAACGTTTTAGAACACCTACTCATTCAAGGGTTTTTCTTTATTTTTTACTATTTTCTACATTGTAGAATAATAGTGAAGACATCAAAACTATGAAATAACACATATGGAATCATGTAGTAATCCAAAAATTGTTAAACAAATCAAATATATTTTATATTTGAGATTCTTCAAATAGCCACCCTTTGCCTTAATGACAGCTTTGCACACTCTTGGCATTCTCTCAACCAGCTTCATGAGGTAGTCACCTGGAATGCATTTCAACAGGTGTGCCTTGTTAAAAGTTAAGTTGTGGAATTTCTTTCCTGCGTTTGAGCCAATCAGTTGTTTTGTGACAAGTTAGAGGGGGTATTCAGAAGATAGCCCTATTTAGTAAAAGACCAAGTCACTATTATGGCAAGAACAGCTCAATTAAGCAAAGAGAAACGACAGTCCATCATTACTTTAAGACATGAAGGTCAGGCAATATGGAACATTTCAAGAACTTTGAACATTTCTTAAAGTGCAATCGCAAAAACCATCAAGCACTATGATGAAACTGGCTCTCATGAGGACTACCAAAGGAATGGAAGACCCAGAGTTACCTCTGCTGCAGAGGATAAGTTCATTAGAGTTACCAGCCTCAGAAATTGCAGCCCAAATAAATGCTTCACAGAGTTCAAGTAACAGACACATCTCAACATCAACTGTTCAGAGGAGACTGTGTGAATCAGGCCTTCGTGGTCGAATTACTGCAAAGAACCACTACTAAAGGACACCAATAATAAGAAGAGACTTGCTTGTGCCAAGAAACACGAGCAATGGACATTAGACCGGTGGAAATGTGTCCTTTGGTCTGGAGTCCAAATTGGAGATTTTTGGTGCCATGTCTTTGTGAGACGCGGTTTGGGTGAACGGATGATCTCCGCATGTGTATTTCCCACCGTAAACCATGGAGGAGGAGGTGTTATGGTGTGGGGGTGCTTTGCTGGTGACACTGTCTGTGATTTATTTAGAATTCAAGGCACACTTAACCAGCATGGTTACCACAGCATTCTGCAGCGATATGCCATCCCATCTGGTTTGTTTTTCAACAGGACAATGACCCAACACACCTCCAGGCTGTGTAAGGGCTATTTTAATAAGAAGGAGAGTGATGGAGTGCTGCATCAGATGACCTGGCCTCCACAATCCCCTGAACTCAAACAAATTGAGATGGTTTGGGATGAGTCGGCCTGCAGCATGAAGGAAAAGCAGCCAACAAGTGCTAAGCATATGTGGGAACTCCTTCAAGACTGTTGGAAAAGCATTCCAGGTGAAGCTGGTTGAGAGAATGCTCTGGCAGGTGAAGCTGTATTGCCCACATTCTGACTGTGAGAGGGGGGAGGATCCGGCAGGTTGTGGATGTGGACGGATCCTACTATGTGGCATTAGAATACCTTCAATGTCCCAAGTGCAGTAGGAAGGTCATCAGTTGGAACCACAACATCCTTTTCCAGCTGGACGTAGGCCACAACATCCTGTTTCCGTGCATCTTGACAGCTAAAATTGCCTGTGACATCAAGGTAGTTCATCTGATGAGACAGAGAGGTCTGGATAACAGCAGCAGCCAGATTCCAAAGAAGCTGGAGGAACAACGCACAGAGTCCTGGCTGCAGGCAGGGTTGGACTGGTGACACCAGTGGCATTCAAGAGCCCCCCCCCCCCCAACATGACATCTGTGCCCAAGCACCACTGGCTAATGTAGGTATACACCCAGGATGTCCTGCACTGACTGGATGAGGTCAAGGCCAGCATTACCTTCCAGTTTTTCACGGTCCTCAAGATCAACTCAACCAAAAAGGTGGTAAAGAAGCTGCCAGGCCACAGTGCTAAAACTGCTGTGTGGGCCACTAATGTGGGATTAGTGGCCCACACAATGTCCCAAATACAATGCTTTTAGTTTTTGAAATATTTAGGACTAACTTATTCCTTGCCACCCATTCTGAAACTAACCGCAGCTCTTTGTTAAGTGTTGCAGTAATTTCAGTCGCTGTGGTAGCTGACGTGTATAGTGTTGAGTCATCCGCATACATAGACACACTGGCTTTACTCAAAGCCTGTGGCATGTTGTTAGTAAAGACTGAAAAAAGTAAGGGGCCTAGACAGCTGCCCTGGGGAATTCCTGGTTCTACCTGGATTTTGTTGGAGAGGCTTCCATTAAAGAACATCCTCTGTTTTCTGTTAGACAGGTAACTCTTTATCCACAATATAGCAGGGGGTGTAAAGCCATAACACATACTTTTTTCCAGCAACAGACTATGATCGATAATGTCAAAAGTCTAACAAAACAGCCCCCACAATCTTTTATCATCAATTTCTCTCAGCCAATCATCAGTAATTTGTGTAAGTGCTGTGCTTGTTGAATGTCCTTCCCTATAAGCGTGCTGAAAGTCTGTTGTCAATTTGTTTACGGGAAAAAATAGCATTGTATCTGGTCAAACACCATTTTTTCAAAAGTTTACAAAGGGTGGTAAGGTGATTGGTCGGCTATTTGAGCCAGTAAAGGGGGCTTTACTATCCTTAGGTAGGGGAACAACTTTTGCTTCGCTCCAGGCCTGAGGGCACACACTTTCTAGTAGGCTTAAATTAAAGATATGGCAAATAGGAGTGGCAATATCATCTGCTATTATCCTCAGTAATTTTCAATCCAAGTTGCCAGACCCAGGTGGCTTGTCATTGTTGATCGACAACAATACTTTTTTCACCTCTTCCACACTTACTTTACGGAATTTAAAATTACAACGCTTGTCTTTCATAATTTGGTCAGATATACTTGGATGTGTAGTGTCAGCGTTTGTTGCTGGCATGTTGGCATGTCATGCCTAAATTTGCTAATCTTGCCAGTGAAAAAATCATTAAAGTAGTTGGCAATATCAGTAGGTTTTGTGATGAATGAGCCATCTGATTCAATGAATGATGGAGCGGAGTTTGCCTTTTTGCCCAAAATTTCATTTAATGTGCATTTAAGGTGCTCCAAAGCTTTTTACTATCATTCTTTATGTAATTTATCTTTGTTTCATAGTGTAGTTTCTTCTTCTTTTTATTGAGTTTAGTCACATGCTTTCTCAATTTGCAGTATGTTTGCCAATCGGTTGTACAGCCAGACCTATTTGCCATTTTTTTTGCCTCATCCCTCTCAACCATACCATTTTAAAATTCTTTATCAATCCACAGGGATTTAACAGTTTTTACAGTAACTGGGATAAGCAATTTCATAAATGTGTCAAGTGCAGCGTCTGGTTGCTCCTCATTACACACCACGGACCAACAAATATTCAACAACATAGGAATCGCTACAAAACTTATTGTATGACCTCTTATACATTATATTAGGCCCATCCTTTGGAACTTTGGTTTTCCTTAGATATGGCTAATATATTGTGATCACTACATCCGATGGATTTGGATACTGCTTTAAAACAAATTTCTGCAGCATTAGCAAAGATGTGATCAATACATGTTGATGATTTTATTCCTGTGCTGTTTGTAACTACCCTGGTAGGTTGATTGATAACCCGAACCAGGTTGCAGGCGCTGGTTACAGTTTTAAGCTTTCTCTTGAGTGGGCAGCTTGTTGAAAGCCAGTCAATATTTAAATCACCCAGAAAATATACCCCTCTATTGATATCACATAAATTATCAAGCATTTCACACATGTTATCTAGATACTGACTGTTAGCACATGGTGGTCTATAGCAGCTTCCCACGAGAATGGGTTTTAGATGAGGCAGAGGAACCTGTAGCCATATTTCTTCAACAGTATTTAACATGAGATCCTCTCTAAGCTTTACAGGAATGTGGTTCTGAATATAAACAACCACACCTCCACCTTTGGCATTTCCATATTTTCTGTAGACCTTATAACCATCTATTGCTACCACTGTATCATCAAAGGTATTATCTAAGTGAGTTTCAGAGATTGTCAGAATATGAATGTCTTCTGTTACGAGCAAATTATTGATTTCATGAACCTTGTTTCTTAAGCTACATATGTTAACGTGGGCTATTTTTAACACTTTCTGGGATGCTTGAATGTTTTTCTTGCTTTACTGGGAATCTTAGCAGAGGTAGACATGCTCGAGTTATTTATGTTAGTGCAGGGTGAGCTGCACACAGTGGACTTCCTGCTTGGGCACACCACCTTAGTGCACACCACCTAACAGTATAACTCTGGTTCATAGGCATATGATTACTGCATAAAATAGCTGTAGGATCAGCAGAGGCATTCAGGGCAGTAAGAGGGACATAAATTAGGTTACTTACATTGTGTCTTCCAATGCCCATGGGATAATGTACATTTCCTGAAGCATTATGACAACTCAGCGACACAATGTTAGGGATTAAATGAGCTGGACTTGGGTCATTGCTAAGTCATTGTCTCAACGCAGCCTTATAATGCTGTGAAAGAATCCAGGAACCCAAATGATTTGAGTGGATCCCATCCTCCTTATAATACAAGCTTTGTTTCCAGAAGGTATCAAAATTATCAATAAATGTTACACCCACAGAGCTGCAATAGTCTCGTAGCCAGCTATGGAGGGCAAAAGATCTGCTGAACCATTCAATGACACGATTTAGGGGGGGCAGAGGGCCAGATATTATGGGGTGTTTGTCGGTGTCATGTAGTGACCCAATCAGTACTTTAAAATCCATCTTCAGCTGTTCTGAGCTGCCCTTCATAATGTCATTCGACCCCACATGAACCCTGACAGTATCAGCCTTACCATCGAACTCCCTATCACAATAGCCGGAATGATCCGGCCTCTGCTGTGTCTCGAAGCTGATTGCGAGGCCAGAGCCACAGAACTCACCTGAGAAGAGGGCTGCTGAGACGCCGGCTGTGTGCAGGCCACAACAGCCAAAGGGACAGAGCTCTGATCCAGAGAGCACGGTTCAGCAGAGGGGGGCCACGGTGGTCCAGGCTGTGCCCAGGCAGTTGATTGACTAGGACAGGGAGAGGTAGCTGAAGGGACATCCACAGACATGTAGGGAACACCCAAGTCCCCAGCAGAAGACAGCTGGTACAGGGGTTCTAAGTCATTTGAAAGTCTTAAGTCCGGACACGGGGGAAGAAGGCAGGTGCGCCGAAAACGGTTCTTCTCCTTCTTTCTGGTTCCGGCACGCATCCATTTTTGCTCACCTGGAGTCCAACAGTGAGCAGCCATTTTCTGGTTCAAGCTAGTAGAGGGGTGCAGTGGCGTAAATCATAGTCCAGGAAGGTCCCATTATGATGCTCTTGGATGTTTTAATAGGAAGCATTTAAAGATGCCGATAATCTCATGGAATCCTTATTCAGTTCAAGGCACTTGGTCAAATGTGTAATTTCTTCATGAAGAGTAATAATCCTTTCTTTAGCTGCATCAAGTTCATTAAATTTTTCACAAATGACAACTGTTTGTCCCTGTGACAACTACGAACATGTTGCAGATTATACACTTAATAACACACGAGTTCCCAGCAGATTCAAAGGAGTTTTCACTGCTGAACACCGACAGTCCAAGGGAACAAACATTTCCCGGCGCCGCCGGGGACTTAGGTGCTCCCTCCATGGCCGCGGATGCCCCTACCAGCGCCCCGCACAACTTTGTTGTTGTCTGTCTCTTGTTGAATGTGGAGAGCGAGAGAGAAGCGCAGGGGGGGCGGGTGTTCGCTGGGTCGGTTGTCAGTGGCAGATCGTTCCTTGCTATGCACCGGCCCGGCTGCGTGTTAGAGTTTGGTGTAGCCTCTCAGAGCTGTGTCTGGCATGTCCCCAGTGTCTCTAGTCGTGGAGGATACAAAACACACAGTTACAGCATGTACTGGTCAACAATTGGAGTCACACTGACACACTGGAAATAAGGACTTTCCTTTAGTAGTTATATAGAGAGCGTTGTATGAGTTGAGCTCTTGGTAGCCTGGCTCGGTTGTTGGTATCCAGGTACTAAAGCATCCGGGGTGAAAAAGTTTAATGAAAAAAGTTGAGCGAGGAAAAAACTAAGACGGTGGTAAATGTGTTAAATGCAGAGTTTTGATTAAACGGTTATTAAAAGTAAAAAACAAAGAGTTTGACAGGTAGCCAAGTCGCAACAAACAGCGCAGCAGCATGTCAACGCGGAAGTGTGACGTTTTTCAGGAGAGCAGTCATGTGTGCTAGGAGTATGAAGTCCAGGCTAAAAACACAACAACTTTTAATGTACAATTACTGTTGCCTCTGTTTTAAATGGTGGTTGTATTCGAATGTACCAACCCTGTGAATTGATATTTTAGGTACGCTAGCCAGACGTACCTGGTTGATGGATTGGGGCGGTGGAATCAGGACTGTGCTGTTGCAGCTAGAAGTGACAGGAAGGAGCCACACTCCTACAGTGGCATCCTTCGCCACACTGCCAACACCCTGGGGGAGGATATGCTTGGAAAGAATATGGTTCCTTATACTGTTCCATGCAAATATACTGGTAATGGCAATATGATTTTTATGTAATTAATAATCTAATGCATCTTTTATATTTAATAGAATCAGCAACACATTTCTCTTTGTGAAATGTTATTATAGAATTATAACATCAGAGAGTGTATCGTCAACAACGCCAGGGTGATGCAGGAGACTGACCTAATGCTGCCAGTCCTCAGCCATGCCACATTAACACAATGGTATGCTTGAGTTGTGTTGATTTGATATATAAATGTCACTTATGTATAGAATGTATGCCAGATATTTCACACCATGGAGTTCTTTCCAGAGCACTAATATTGTCTTTTACTATTGAAGGTACATCAAGCGTCTTAAAGCACAGGAGAGGAGTGTGGTGGAACAGGACATCTCTGCACCAGATCCACCAATGGGGTTATGGCAGTTAGGCCAAAAACCAAGCTCCAGACACTGGCCCTTCCCTTTAATTCCCTTATCCCCTCCCTTTTTATTTATGTTATTTTTATTTAATGCACTTTGATTTTGTATTTACATTTGTTTCATTTATTTTCGTTATAGGTTTTCTCACAATAGTTTGAAGCACATAAAGACATTGCCATTACATACAGCACATAGTTTTCCCCAAAGCAGCACCATCTGAAGAATCCTTTAAGAAACATTTTTGGCACAAAAAAAACCTGAATCTAGGCTAAATACAGCAGCCAAGCGGGGATTCGATACAGGGTCGGCAGTATGTTCATTCTTGGTGGAAAATGCTCCCTGAATTTGCTACACTTGTTAATTCCTGGTGGCACAACCTCGACTAATGAGCAATATCCTTGGCGCAGTCGCTACAGCATTTGATCTCTATCTCAGGGTTGTGGGTTTGAGCCCCATGTTGGGGGAGCTCTTTTTTCCTGCAAAAAACCAACTCACATTACAAACTGCCATACACATTCTCTGAAGAGCGAGCTTGCCAAATTGCATTGTAGGCTTGTCGGGCGCTGTGGCTTAGCTGGTGAAACCGCTTGTCTTGTAAACAGGAGAATCTGGGTAAGCCTTTAATCACAATGACCTACCTAATGGAGTGAAATGTGCTCCTTTTCTGGACAAGAAATAGACAGTAACAGGTTAAAAATATCTGTAAGCCAGGTGAGCCTCAAACTCACAACCTGGAAATCACTCTTCTTCATACTGCTGTATAATTAATGCAAGCTAACCCATTGTGCCACTCTCTTGCTGATCTCCAGACTATGCACAAAGCATGACACTGTTTTAAAAATTATTTAACCCCCTTTTTCGTGATATCCAATTACAATCTTGTCTCATCACTGCAACTCCCCATCAGGCTCAGGAGAGGTGAAGGTTGAGTCATGCATCCTCCAAAACATGACCTGCCAAGCTGTGATTCGTAACACCCACTCGCTTAAACCAGAAGAAACAACACTCAACTGAAGTCAGCTTGCAGGCACCCAGCCCACCACAAGGAGTCGCTAGAGTGCATTGAGCCAAGTAAAGCCCCCCGGGCCAAACCCTCCCCTAACGACGCTGGGCCAATTTCTCACCACCCTATGGGACTCCAGGTCACGGCCAATTGTGAGACAGCCTGGGATTGAACCCAAGGTTGTAGTGACGCCGCAACACTGCGATGCAATGCCTTAGACTGCTGAGCCACTCAGGAGGCCTAAAGAATGACATTCTTAATCTCAGGGTCGTTGGTTCGAACCCTACGTTGGGCGATGCTTTTCTCCGGCAAAGTACCAACTGACTTTGCAAACTGCCATCCACAGCGTGCTTGCCAACCTGCATTGCAGACATGAAGGGCTTAGCTGGTGAAACAAAAGACTCTGGGTTTGAATCCCAGCAGTGTCTGAATTCGTAAGTGTTATCACAATGACCTACTTATTGTTCAGGTAACGTCCTCCTGAATGGAAAGGTCTCAAGCCAGATCCTAATTGAACAGCAACGTTGGGCGATGCTTTTCTCCGGCGATGCACCAACACACCATGCAAACTGCAATCCACAATCCACTTCCTCTAAAGACCGGGCTCGCCAAACAGCATTGCAGACGTGTCGAGCTTAGCTGGTGAAACAGGAGACCCATTTGTAAACAGGAGACCCAGGGTTTGAATCCTAGCAGTGCCTGCCTTCATAACTGTTATTATCACAATGACCTACCTATTATTCGGGCAAGATCCTCCTAAATGGAGTGAGCAGCGCTCATTTTCTGGACAGGAAATAGACAGGCAGAGGGTTCAAGGAAAATCGGTGCTCCTGGTGAGGCTCGAACACACAAAATCAGCATCGCTCTGATGCAAACTGCTGTATTAGTACGGAGCGCTAACCGATTGCGCCACAGCATCTAATTGTTGTATAAAACTAATGATTAAGTATAATAATACTTTTGTGAAGATAACAATGTGATTTTAGCATTCTAGATGAGATGATTGTTTTCCATATTGATTTGTTCTCAGTCAGTGGCCACGCCCAGATGAGCACAAACATGATGGAACACCCCTTTTACCCCGAGTGCATAGAAAGCCTTGTGATGAAATTCACCTCAGACCAGGAAGCCCACGGCTTAAAATGGTTGACACTCTGTTATCGATATATAACATATATATCTTCTAAGAGTTTAATTCGCGAGATGGTAACTCGTTAAACAACTTATTCCGTGGTGCCCCAAATTCCTAATGAGTTAATTGTTACATGATTAATTTAATCGAGTGACGATTAAACATAGATAGGTGATTCGATAAATAACAGTCATACATTAAAGTAAATCACCTAGTGACACAGGAGTGTTTGTAGGTGACCAAATACTTATTTTCCACCATAATTTGTAAATAAATTCATAAAAAATCCTACAATGTGATTTTCTGGATTTTCTTTTCTCAATTTGTCTGTCATAGTTGACGTGTACCTATGATGAAAATTACAGGCCTCTCTCATCTTTTTAAGTGGGAGAACTTGCACAATTGGTGGCTGACTAAATTCTTTTTTATAGAATTATCATACACACCTCTATATCTCATCTTTCAAACTTCAGAGTGCCACTCATTTACACCATTTATACCACTCTCATTCCATATTTATACAGTGTTGTTCTCAAATGCGCTTAATTACTATTTGTATAACCTACAGGAATATTTTATTCTTTCAAAGGGCCCAAATTTGGAATGTTAACCCTATCCTAGTTATTATTTTACTGTAGTCAATTTATCATAATACTACATCACCTCTAAAGTTTCCAAATATAATGTCAGAAACATACCCTAAAAGATTGATCAAAATACAATGCATAGACGTCATATGATCACACCGGTACACGTGACCTGTTCCTCCAACAGGATTTATTCTACCCCTCCTGGTAAAGTGAATTTTCTACACTCAGTTGGTCAATGAATATCCACGCACCATTTATTCTTCTCTTTCCTAATGTGAGATTGGGCACGCCCTTTCTCCATCAGACAGAAGCTTCAAACGACCTCAAATATATTTCCTTTCCTTACAGAAAGGCTATTTACTTGCAGGATTTCTCTCACTCACACAGATGAGCAGCCACTTGTGCCCAAATGAATCAGACAGTTTAATGACTCACAGTAGCCCAAGCAAACCACTCATCCACATGATCAGACCTACTCTATTTAACACTTTCTCTATATTTTGAAGCCTTAGTGACTGTTTAACCCGTTCACCTACTCAGGATGACCGGTGTTAACTCCAATTTATGTCACCTACTCAGGATGACCTATCTTTTTACCTGATCGACCCTTTCTGATTCACTTCCCCGACACAAGAAAGACGATTTTATACAGGATTTCTATTTATTTAGCCCCCTAGGTGATACACTTCCTCGACACACCTGGACTTCTACTACGCTTTCCTAAGCGACCTTGTAAATTCTGCCCTTTTTTTCTGATAAACTTCCTCGACACAGAAAATAAGCGGTATTGCACAGGATTTCTGCCTACCTAAGCAGCCTATAAATGATACACTTCCTCGACACGTTTAAGTAAGAACTTGGCTTACCTATTAAAAGCGGCCGCTTTTGTTTGTATGGTCCGTCCAAGCAGTTTCACAACTGCAGATGTACACCGTCTCTAGTCCCTGTTGTCAACTCCTGGCAAAGCTCGCCAAATATGTCGTAGAGATATTTGACTCAAAAGTAGTCAACTGCGTTGCTATCCCTTGGGAAAAAGACAACAACATCCCCACATGAGAAATAATGTATTGATGATAAATTCCCCAAAGAACAGGTCATCATATCACATGAGACATACTGTGTAGGCCTAGTACATAATTTAAAATGTAAGTCATCAATATAAATACTTCAAATACATCACACAAAGACGTAGAATGAGACTCAAAGAGTGTCGTATAAATATTTGACTCAAAAGTAGTCAACTTAAAAATATTTCTCAAGAGACTGGAGCTTGTGAATCTGAAAATTAGACTTTATTATTTGCATAACAAAGCCGAGCTTGCTCCATGGAACGACTGCTTGCCCTGAACCGGAGCTGTCCTTTTATACAGACACAAATGCATAGTCATACTGATACAACATACATAGTCACTCCTCTCTATGTGAATGAATAACATATTTCAGTATCACATGTTGGCTACTCACGGGGGCTACTTGCTCTTCTCTAAATGGGGCCTCTGTATCTTATTAGTGGCGTGACTCAAAAAATTATGTACATACGTACGTTAAAGAACAATCACACCCTGTATTGACTATATTCACTATCCAGACATATATCTGAAGTACAAAGTATCAATCGTGTTCATTCTGTTTTAACTTTATCATTTCATAACACATTATAAAACATATCAATTAATACTTAAACATGGTTTAAACATGTCATCCATAAACCATTCTCAACCACATACATTTAAGCATTTATCATCCTCCCTGGCCCTTGAGATTATGTGCATGTGGCTATGTGTCAGGTCATAAGCACAAACAAATGATAACACTAGTTCCATTGTTACTCCAATCTCCACACAGCCACCACGAGGAGTTGTATCTCCATCACATGTCATTGACATACCCAGACCAGCTGCAGGGAGTTATGAAAAAAACATAAATGTCTCTGCTCTGTATTAACCCTTCAACTGGTTCTCAATCCATAAACATTTAAGGTGTATAGGTGTTTCATTCTACCATAAGATGCTCAGCAGTGAGTACTATATATAATAAACTCACTTGATACTCGTAACACCATTGGTCGCGGCCTGTCTGAATTGTGACTCAAGCTGCTCTGCTGCCATAAGTAGCTCACCATCATCAGGCTCAGAGGCTGGAAGGGCTGAAAAGTAGAACTATTAAATACCATCAAAAGACAATCCTTTGTTTTACTTATCTAATATCTCCATAAACTAAACTATAACATCATTATGATATAATTTGTATTAACATAATATGGAACCTTCCGAGGAGACATGAGCTTCCTTATTGTCCTGTCGAGATTCTGGGAGGGGCGTGGTTTTCCAACCAGCAATGACATGAGTGAGGATGTTGAGGACCTCTGGGAACCAGTGCTCATCTTGTCTTTGCATGTATTTGTATTTTGTATTTATTAAAGATCCCAATTAGCTACTCTTCCTGGGGTCCTGCAACATTAAGGCTGTTATATACAATTTAAAATATTACATGACATTATATTTCATAACACTTTGCCCAATACATTTATTGTGTTCACTCAGGCCACTACTCCACTATCACATATTTACAATACAACATCCATGTGTACGTGTGTGTAGAGTGAGTATCTATATGTATTTGTGTATGTACCTGTGTGTGTGTCTCTTCACAGTCCCCGCTGTTCCACAAGGTGTATTTTTACCTGTTTTTTAAATCTGATTCTACTGCTTGCATCAGTTACCTGATGTGGATTAGAGTTCCATGTAGTCATGACTCTATGTAGTACTGTGCGCCTCCCATAGTCCGTTCTGGGCTTGGGGACTGTGAAGAGACCTCTGGTGGCATGTGTTGTGGGGTATGCACAAGCTTTCTCTTGAGTGGGCAGCCTGATGACAGCCAGTCAATATTTAAATCACCCAGAAAGTATAGCTCTCTATTGATATCACATACATTATCAAGCATTTCACACGCTATCCAGATACTGACTGTTAGCACTTGGTGGTCTATAGCAGCTTCCCACCAGAATTGGCTTTAGGTGAGGCAGATGAACCTGTAGCCATATTACTTCAACAGTATTTAACATGAGATCCTCTCTAATCTTCACAGGAATGTGGTTCTGTATATAAACAGCAACACCTCCACCATTGGCATTTCTATATTTTCTGTAAATGTTATAACCTTGTATTGCTACCACTGTATCATCAAATGTATTATCTAGGTGAGTTTCAGAGATAGTTAGAATATGAATGTCATCTGTTACTAGCAAATTATTGATTTCATTAACCTTGTTTCTTAAGCTAGATATGTTAACGTGGGCTATTTTGACCACTTTTCTTCTGGGATGCTTACTTGTTTTTATTGCTTTACTGGGAAGCTTAGCAGCAGTAGATGGGCTCATGTTCTTTCACGGTGAGCTGCACACAGTGGACTGCCTCCTCGGGTACACCGGCTCAGTGCTAACAGTATAAATCTGGTTCTCAGGCACATAGCTGTAGGATCATCGGTGACATTCATGGCAGTTAGAAGGACATAAATTAGGTTACTTATATTGTGTCTACCGACACCCCTGATGTAATGTACATTTGCTGAAGCATTTTGACAACTCTGCGTCACAATGGTAGGGATTAGCTGAGCTGGGCTTGGGTCATTGCTAAGTCATTGTCTCAACGCAGCCTTATAATGCTGTGAAAGGATCCAGGAACCCAAATGATGGCTGGGTGGTGGAGGATGGCTGGGTGGTGGAGGATGGCTGGCTGGTGGAGGATGGCTGGCTGGTGGAGGATGGCTGGCTGGCTGGTGGAGGGTGGCTGGCTGGTGGAGGATGGCTGGCTGGCTGGCTGGTGGAGGATGGCTGGAAGTTGGACTTAATTTTGCTAGCCTCCCAGCCCTCAGGTAAGAGCTCCATGTTTTCCTTGAAAGCCATCTTATTAGCAGCATGGCTTTTGAAATCACTCCTCGCTGGCTGAGAGGCAGATTCTTTCTCCATCGATGCGAACAAATACCCAACCTAGCCCAGCACATTTTCAACCACCCACTTGAAGGTCTGCTCCTTATAAAGGCCAAACTGCATCTCATGCTGACCCAGGAAATGTGCCCTGCTTGCTGGGTTGCCACCTCTGAGCAGTACAGCCCTCCTGGCTGAATCCACCACTTTGTCTGGAGACACAGCCCTACTCCATGCTCTTTTAGTAGTTTTTGTCCTGTAAATCCTGGAATCCTTACTGTCCATTAAGACAAGGCTTCAATTTGGCATTTTCTGAAGCTGGGCTCCATGTCTGCTGTGAAAATATTTGTATTTAATAAGCATAAATGATATTCATTTTATGATTAATAGATGAAGTGTATAAACTCTAGCTACCTATGTTGTCCTCTCTAGCTACTCGCTAAAGAACATTTCTACCACAAACCCACACACAGACACACAAGCATAAGCAAGTGCATAGGCTATCGCTTGTGCCTTTAAATTCATGATTAACATGATGACCCTAGCCTATTTGATATCAAGACAGTGTTTGCCCTATAGCTATGTCTAGTCCAATTAGCTAAATGAATTAAAAGACAAAAGGAGAGGTTTACTGACGCTGAGTTGAGTGACAAAACACAACTACTAGCCACAACATCCCACTTTCTTTAGATAGCTAGCTACGGTAATAAGAAAATAATAACTCCAGCTTAGTATGGAAATAGTGGGGTTACCATTTTACTATTTTGATGGTCAGAGTCATCGGACATTAAGCTAGCTACTACGATAACCTGTGTCAGTGTCAAAACACCAGTTTACTAACGTTAGATAGCGTTACTGTAGTGACATTGTGAATCTTGTTAACCATGCTAACATATTACTGTAGCCTAATACACTGATCTGTCACGGTTCAGACAGACGACCAGAGGACCACAATTGCGTCACACCAGAAAGTTTATAAAAACTTAAGGGAAAAGGGAAGTAGGGAGTGAATGAAGGCTCCAGGGGTAACAGGGATCCCGTCCAATGTGCTGGGTCTGTGCCCCCCCCAGTGGCAGCGATGCGTCCTATGAAGCCGGTGGTGGATGGTCCAGAAGTCCTGGGGGGGGGAGACACAGACACAACAGGGCGGAATGAAACAAGGCAGCAGTACAGTTCAAGGGAAATCCAAAATACGTAGTAGCAAGGCAGAAGGCTGGTCAGAGTTACCGGGATTGAAGAGTAGTCAGGAGTCGTTATGGCAGAAGCAGGTCTGGATCTCCTGGGGCAGAAGAGTATCCAAAAATTCAGGCAGGTCCGGGGTCACAAAACCAGGGTGAGCCAGAAGCGCGAGCAAACAGGTTCCGGGTGTGAGCTTTGCAGACGATCTGACACCGGAGAGCTGAAAGACAGGGCCTTAAATACTGGGAGAGGTAGTGGGTAATGCAGCGCAGCTGGCAGAGTAATTAGAGCAGAGCAGAGCAGGGACAGGTGGAGCTAGTTAGGCTGAGTAGAGAGAGTGGTGAGCAGAGTGGAAGAAAATTAAGGTGGTAACCCGGTGGAGTGAGAGGCTCATGACAGAACCCCCCCCCCAAGGGACGGCCCCAGAAGTCCCAAGAGCAACACCACGCCGGGCGGGAGGAGGGGAGCCGGAGGAGGGCTAGAACTCCTCCGAACGGTCCGAGTGAACGTCCTCATCCTCGGAGGAAGCCGGAGGGCCGTGGTCGGGAGATGGGACAGGTCCCGAGACAGGATCAGGCACAGGACAGGAAGCCGAGCGGGCAGGACGGTTAGGGACCCCTCTGGGGCGGCCCCTACGGATTGCAGGTTGATCAGGATGCCGTTGGTGGAAAGCGGTGATGAGAGTCCTATCCACAATCCGACTAGCTGGCACCCAGGTCCTTTCCTCAGGTCCATAGCCCTCCCAGTCAATGAGGTACTGGAGACCCCTACCCCTCCGTCTGGACCGAAGCAGGCGGCGGACGGTGTAAACCAGACCACCATCGACGAGCCGTGGAGGAGGAGGACAAGGCGCAGCAGGGACCAGCGGACTCTCATGGATGGGCTTAATCTTAGACACATGGAAAGTGGGGTGCACCCTCAGGGAATTAGGCAGTTGGAGCCGGACAGCAGTTGGGCTAATCACTCTTATGATAGGGAATGGGCCAATGAACCGAGGTGCCAGCTTCTGCGACTCCACCCTGAGTGGCAGGTTCTTCGATGACAACCACACCCTTTGACCAACATGGTAGGTGGGAGCAGGAATTCTCCGACGGTTGGCCCCGGTAGTGTAGCTGGCAACGGATCTGAGGAGTGTGGCTCGGGCTTGTGACCAGGTGCGGCGACATCGACGGGCAAAAGCAAGTGCAGATGGGCAAGTAACCTCCTCTTCCTGGCTGGCAAATAGAGGAGGCTGGTATCCATAAACACATTGGAAAGGGGACATACCGATGGCAGAGCAGGTCAGAGAATTGTGTGCGTACTCCACCCATGTCAATTGCTGCGACCAGGAGTGGGGGTTGCGTGAAGTCATGCATCGCAGTGCCTTCTCGAGCTCCTGATTAGCCCGCTCTGACTGCCCATTGGATTGGGGATGGAATCCGGAAGTCAGACTGACTGTGGCTCCCAGCAGGTGACAGAACTCCTTCCAAAAAGCGGAGGAGAATTGTGGACCACGGTCAGAAACTACATCCTTAGGCAGTCCGTGGATCCGGAAGACGTGTTCCAGGACCACCTGGGCGGTCTCCTTGGCGGTTGGGAGCTTGGGGAGGGGAATGAAGTGTGCCATCTTGCTGAAACGGTCAACTATGGTGAGAATGACGGTCATGCCCCTTGAAGGGGGCAGCCCCGTGACAAAGTCAAGGGCGATGTGAGACCAGGGACGTCTGGGCACAGGCAGGGGCTGCAGCAATCCGGCTGGGGGCTGGCAGGACGACTTGTGTTGGTTGCAGATGGGGCAGGCTTGGACGAATTCCCGTACATCCTTTCTCAGAGAGGGCCACCAGAACCTCTGGGCGAGCAGGTTGTAAGTGCGGGTGGAGCCAGGGTGACAAGCTAGGCGGGAGTCATGTCCCCACTGAACGACCTGGGACCTCAGGTCTTCGGGGACAAAAAGGCGGTCAGCTGGGCAAGTGCTGGGACCTGGCTGGTTACGGAGAGCCTCCAGCACCTGTTCCTCAACAGCCCAGGTCAGAGCTGCAACGATGCAGGGACTTGGCAGAATCGACACAGGGTCCTTGGAGGGGGTGTCATCCTTCTGGAATTGACGGGAGAGGGCGTCTGGCTTGGTGTTACGTGATCCAGGCCGGTATGACAGAGTGAAATTAAACCTGGTGAAGAACAGGGCCCAGCGGGACTGCCTGGAGTTCAACCGTTTGGCCGTGCGGATGTACTCCAAGTTCTTATGATCGGTCCAAACGAGAAATGGAATGGTGGACCCCTCCAGCCAGTGACGCCACTCCTCCAAGGCAAGCTTCACAGCCAGCAGCTCACGGTTCCCTATGTCGTAATTGCACTCAGAGGGGGACAACCGACGTGAGAAAAAGGCACAGGGATGGAGCTTCCTATCCTCCGCAGCCCACTGAGAAATCACAGCACCAACTCCCACATCCGAGGCGTCCACCTCCACAATGAATTGCCGGTCCACATCAGGCATCTGGAGGATGGGAGCGGAGGTGAACCTCACCTTGAGGGTACTGAAGGCTTTGTCGGCTGCTGGGGTCCAGGTGAAGGGTTGCTTGGTGCTGGTTAGAGCAGTGAGAGGGGCAGCAACGGTACTGTAGTTCCGGATAAACTTTCTATAGAAGTTAGCAAACCCCAGAAACTGTTGCAGCTTCTTTCTGTTCTCCGGAACTGGCCATGAAGTGACTGCTGATACTTTGGCAGGATCCATTTGGATACTTCCCTCTGCCACTATGTACCCCAGGAAGGCCACTGTCTTGACGTGAAACTCACATTTCTCTGCCTTGGCGTAGAGGGAATTCTCCAGAAGACGATGAAGGACTTGCTGGACATGGCGGGTGTGTTCAGACAGGTTTCTGGAGTAGATTAAGATGTCATCCAGGTAAACGAAGACAAACTTGTTTAACATGTCCCGCAGTACATCATTCACTAGAGCCTGGAACACAGCAGGAGCATTGGTGAGGCCAAAAGGCATAACCAGATACTCGTAGTGGCCTGTTGGTGTATTGAATGCGGTTTTCCATTCATCTCCCTCCCGGATCCGCACTAGGTGGTAAGCGTTTCTGAGATCCAACTTGGTAAAAACAGTGGCTCCCTGGAGCAACTCAAAAGCCGAGGTGAGCAGAGGCAGAGGGTAACGGTTTTTCACTGTGATGTCGTTGAGTCCCCTGTAGTCGATGCAGGGGCGAAGAGATCCGTCCTTCTTCCCCACAAAGAAGAAGCCAGCACCAGCAGGAGATGAAGATGAACGGATTAATCCTGCGGACAGAGAGCCATTGATGTAGTCCTCCATGGACTTTCTTTCAGGAGCAGACAACGAATAAAGACGACCCTTTGGAGGGGCTGTTCCAGGGAGGAGGTCGATGGCACAGTCGTACGGTCGGTGAGGGGGCAGAGATGTGGCTCTTGCTTTGTTAAACACCTCTCTGAGACCATGGTAGCATTCTGGGACATTGGAGAGGTCAGGAGCGGAGTTAGTAGGTACTGGCCGAGGGGGTAGTGCGGCAGCAAGCAGGCAGGTTCGGTGGCAGTCCTCTCCCCACTCCCTGATCACCCCGGTCACCCAGTCGAGCTGAGGGTTGTGCCGGCGGAGCCATGGGTAACCCAGGATGAGGGGTTGGCCTGGAGAGGGGAGCAGGTGAAACTGGATAGTTTCTTGATGGTTTCCGGACAGACCCATCGAGACCGGGGCCGTGACATGAGTGACCGATCCGAGTAAGTGTCCGTCCAGTGCCCGGGCAGGAATAGGAGGTGTCAAACGGAGGTTCTCCAGTCCCAGTTGGCGTGCCAGCTTGATGTCCATTATGTTGGCTTCGGCGCCAGAATCCACCAGAGCAGCCAGGGTGTGAGTTGAGTCAGAGAGGCGGAGGTGAACTTGCAGCAGGGGTTTGCGGTCGGAGGACTGGATGGTCATTGAACTCAACCGGACTCCCCCTATGCCCGGTGAGCTTCGGCCCTTTAAAGGGCAGGTTACCACACGATGTCCATCACCTCCACAATAGAGGCAGAGGTTTGAGGTGAAGCGGCGCTGGCGCTCTGCAGGAGTGAGAGAGGCTCGCCCAATCTCCATAGGCTCAGACTGATCAAGCTGACCTGGGTGAGTGGCAGTAGATGACAGGAGCCCAGTCGGATCTCTCCGAATGCCGGTAGTAGGTGGACCTTGGCGCCCCCTCTCACGACGACGGGTCTGTATCCTTCTGTCGATCCTGACAGTCAGTGCGATGGCTTCATCAAGAGTGGAAGGCAGTTCATGGGAGACCAACTCGTCCTTGATATAGTCAGCCAAACTATGGAAGAACGCGTCCACCAACGATGGTGTGTTCCAAGAACTTCGTCTAGCCAGGGTTCGGAAGTCGATGGAATGGTCTGCGACTGTACGTCTGCCTTGTCGAATACTGAACAGTTCACGAGACGCCTCTGCGGTTGGTGAATCCAGGTCAAACACCTTCAGCATCTCCTCAGCAAACAGGTCGAAGGTTGCACATGCGGGGGTTTGACGTTCGAACTCTGCTGTTCCCCAGAGTCGAGCTCGGCCCGTCAGGTGAGTGATGGCATACCCAACTTTAGCCCCCTCCGTGGCGAAGGTCCTTGGCTGCAAGGAGAACTGAAGTCGGCAGCTAGTCAGGAATGGCCGGACCTGGGTTGAATCGCCGTTGAACCGCTCGGGGTTTCCAATCTTGGGTTCCGGAGCAGCGGCTGCAATGACCGGGGCAGGTAACTCGGGGGCAGGGCTGGTGGGCAGACTGGCTGGGGTAAGGTTGGTGAGGAGTTGAATGATCATGGCGAGTTGTTGTTGCTGCTGCTGGAACTGCTGCTCATGCTCATCGGTTTCCATGTCGGGGAAAGTGTGCGCTGAGTCCATAATGGTCAGATCGTACTGTCACGGTTCAGACAGACGACCAGAGGACCACAATTGCGTCACACCAGAAAGTTTATAAAAACTTAAGGGAAAAGGGAAGTAGGGAGTGAATGAAGGCTCCAGGGGTAACAGGGATCCCGTCCAATGTGCTGGGTCTGTGCCCCCCCCAGTGGCAGCGATGCGTCCTATGAAGCCGGTGGTGGATGGTCCAGAAGTCCTGGGGGGGGGAGACACAGACACAACAGGGCGGAATGAAACAAGGCAGCAGTACAGTTCAAGGGAAATCCAAAATACGTAGTAGCAAGGCAGAAGGCTGGTCAGAGTTACCGGGATTGAAGAGTAGTCAGGAGTCGTTATGGCAGAAGCAGGTCTGGATCTCCTGGGGCAGAAGAGTATCCAAAAATTCAGGCAGGTCCGGGGTCACAAAACCAGGGTGAGCCAGAAGCGCGAGCAAACAGGTTCCGGGTGTGAGCTTTGCAGACGATCTGACACCGGAGAGCTGAAAGACAGGGCCTTAAATACTGGGAGAGGTAGTGGGTAATGCAGCGCAGCTGGCAGAGTAATTAGAGCAGAGCAGAGCAGGGACAGGTGGAGCTAGTTAGGCTGAGTAGAGAGAGTGGTGAGCAGAGTGGAAGAAAATTAAGGTGGTAACCCGGTGGAGTGAGAGGCTCATGACATGATCTTACCGGCTAGATATTCCGATCGATGATGATGATCAATGAAAACAGCAAAAACATTTTGCTACTTCAGAAAATAAAGATAACTCGTGAAAATTACTTGAGAGGAAATATATTTTTCAATGGTCCTCTTCTAGCATTTAAAGGTCCTGCCATAGCTTTATCCTCATTGGTCAATTCTTGGTTACTTCTTGATTGCACTGGCGTCTCGGATTGGTTGGCGAGTGCAATTCTTGGCTACTTCTTGGTTGCAGACGGCGATATGATTGGTTGTCGCAACCAGAAATGTCCTTGACTCACTGTTGTCAGGGGGCGCCAGCCGGGCTGTACATCCAAGAGCTCGCTTGGGATTTGCCTGACATTCGGACCTGGATTGCAGTTTGCAAGGTGAGACAGAGAGTCGATTTGAGCCTTGAATTTACAACCCTGAGATTAAGAGTCTCTTTGTGCAAAGTCTGGTGATCTGCAAGAAAGTGCTTTCAGTGGTGCAATCAGTTAGCTATAGAGCAGCATGCAGAAGAGTGATTTTGAGGCTCACCTGGAGGACAGCTATTTTTAACCTGTGCCTGTCTATTTCTTGACCAGAAAATATGCCCATTTCACTCCATTAGAAAGGTCATTGTGATTACAGGTGATGCTGGAAGTCGAACCCTGGGTCTCCCTGGGCCACAGCAACCCGACAAGTCTACAATGCAAGTTGGCAAGCGGGCTATTCAGAGGATGTGGATGGCAGTTTCTAATGTGAGTTGGTTATTTGCAAGAGAATAGAGCTCACCCAACGACCATGAGATTAAGAGATTATTCGGCGGAGAGAAGAGCTCACCCAACATGCTCTACCGACTGAGCTAGCCGGGCTGTACATCCAAAAGCTTGCTTGGGATTTGCCTGACATTCGGACCTGGATTGAAGGTTGCAAGGTTTGTCAGAGAGTCGAGATTAAGAGTCTCATGCTCTACCGACTGCGCCAAGGATATCGCTCATCAGTCGAGGTTGTGCCACCAGGAATGAATAAGTGAGGCGAATTCGGGGGCCATTTTCTACCAAGAATGAACATACTCGCCGATGCCGACCCTGTAACGAATCCCGACACAGCTGCTGTATTTAGCCTTGAATCGTTGTTTTTTAATGATTTCTAACCGTGACAATCTGAGAGTAGGAAAGCGTCGAGCTTCATCTTCCAACCATCCTCATTCCTCTCACCCCGTAAATCTGTCATCATCATCCATAACTTTGTATGATGAAAACTTGTCTCTTTTTGTCAAACCGCTCACCCTCTTCAGGATTCGAACTTATAGAAGGGTAGACTAAATGTGTTAAGCCTAAACACCACAGGAGTTAAATCATGTTTATCTCAAATAAGAGAAATGGCTTAATCTATACATTTAATATCAAGTTCACATCAAAAACATAATGTTAACTAATTGCTAACCTCCCCTGTTATTGAAATGGTGAGAGGTTAGCATGTCTTGGGGGTATGATATTTGTGCGTCTGTAACTTTCTCACTCATCATTATTCACAATTCATCAGGATTATCTGTAATCATGGAAGCATCCACATTAATGTAGAAGTGTTTAGAAACATATTCTATTCTTATTTACAATAAGTGACTCCAAAATGACACAATACATTATTTACCATTCATTTCTATTGGGCCCTAAATAATGTGAAACACAACCAAAACAAAGAGCAAATACATCCAACAAGTTTGTAGAGTCACAAGCTTGATGTAATCATTGCGTGCTAGGAATATGGAACCAAATACTTTAACTACTTTTGACTACTTTAATACATATAAGTGAATTTGTCCCCAATACTTTTGGTCCCCTAAAATGGGGGACTGAGTACAAAAAGTGCTGTAATTTCTAAACGGTTCACCCGATATGTATGAAAATACCCTCAAATTAAAGCTGACAGTCTGCAGTCTAACCACTTAGTCATTGTATAATTTCAAATCCAAAGTACTAGAGTACAGAGCCAAAACAACAAAACATTTCACTATTCCAATCATTTTGGAGCTCACTGTATATTTAGTTTGTATTGCAACTCTTTGTTTCTCCTGAGATAGCCATTGATCATGACTCTCAGTTCCATTACATTACACATAAGAGTCATTGGACGAAGGCGTCTTCTGTACGGGGGAGTTTTGTTAGAGCCACACGGCCATATCTCCATGTTACAGCGCTTGTTTTCAGAGTCGACTACCTGTGCTAAAAAGCCGTCTGCGTCTCTTAACACCTATGTGTAAACGGAAGACAGACGCCACAAACATGTCACTAAAAAATACGGTTGGCTGCAACTGTGTTAAAAAGTGTACAGTAAGTGTGTATTTTGCATTTGAAATTATTTTGGTGTGATATGACAGTAGAGGGATTTATGTTTCTAGAACCGTACTGGAATTGAGAATCGATTCACATTTAGATGGAGTATTTGGCTCTTTTGGCTGCCAGAGCCAATTCACACTTTCAAAAGAACATTTAAGGTCCTTGGACTAAGGAGTAACGTTCGACTTCTTAAGTCCATTATTAGGCTCCCTCTCAACAGCGAAATATCAACATATCAACAATAAAAGTAACAACAAAAACAAATCAAGTGGTAAACAAATATTAAAAAGGTATGAAAGTAGGAGTAAAATTAGCAGTAACGATATGTACAATTAAATTTGTTATGTCAACAAGTAGATAAAGTGAGCAGTACAAATAAATAGTAAAAAATTATAGCAGCAGTTATGGGAGCGAGTGAGCGTGCTTACACGCTTTTGTGGAGCGATAGGTAACAATGCTTTGGGTGACAAGTTGTCGATGTGTTCAGACGGTCCCCGACTCGAGCCCAGGTTGGGGCAAGGATAGGGATGGAAGCAATACTGTTACAGAGAGTCAGTGGAAATAGTATCTTAAGGTGCAGGTGAACAGCAGGTTGTGCAGGTTGTGCAGGTGGACAGCTTTTCAACAGTCTTCTGGCCTGGTGGTGGATGCTCCGTTACAGTCGGAAGCGGAGAGAACAGGCCGTGGCTGAAGTCCTTGGTGATCTTTCGGGGAACAATGCAACTGCCATTACAGGCTGTGATGCAGCCAGACAGGATGCTCTCAATGGTGCATCTGTAGAAGCTGGTGTCTTTCAGGACAAGGCTCCCATCTGGCAACTTTTTGAAGATGGGCTGCTCCATGTCTGCTATGGAAATAAGGGGGGGGGGGGGGGTTGTAATGATGAGTATAAGATGTGTAATGTAAAACAGTGAGCAGATTGGATGTATAGATGGAACATTAAATTAATGGCGTCTAACCTTTACCTAACATCTTAGCTTGCTCAGCACATTAACACACACACACACAAGCAAGTGCATGTTTATTCAATATCAACTGCTTGCTAGCTAGCCACAGTAACATTTGTTAAGTAATTTCAAAGTATCTAACATTAGCTATCTGGGTGTGACAAAACATAGGCCTACTATGAAATCACACTATGATTTGAGCCAAGTATGGAAATATTGGGGCTGTCATTAGACTATTTTGATGATGATGATGGGACAAACTATTTTGACAACCTGTCAAAACACACAGCTAGCTACTGTTACTTTAAGTACTGTAGCTAGCTAAGTTGTGGTCCTCTGGAGCTCAATTGGTAGAGCACGGCGCTTGTAACGCCAGGGTAGTGGGTTTGATCCCCGGGACCACCCATATGTAAAAATGTATGCACACATGACTGTAAGTTGCTTTGGATAAAAGCGTCTGCTAAATGGCTTATTATTATTAGCCAACTGTACTAACATGATGTAGCCTAATGCACTGATCTTACCTGCTAGTGCTAGATACTCCAATCGAAAACAGCAGACAACAAAACTTCTGATTTCAGAAAAAGATAACATAATCCGTGAATCTTCAACTTTACTGTTGAAGGAAATGTTCATGATAGAAACGGAGAGGAGAGACGCTCCTCTTCTAGTTCCTGACAATGCTATAGCTCTGTTCTCATTGGTCAATTCTTGGTTACTTCTTGGTTGAAATGGCGATATGATTGGTTGTCGCAACCAGAAATCTCCTAGACTCACCGTTGTCAGGGGGAGCTATCCGGGCTGTAGGTCTAGGATCTGGTTTGGGACTTAATATTGTACATGCAAAGTCTGGTGACCAGCAAGAGTGTGCTTTCAGTGGCTCCTGTGCCGCAATTGGTTAGGGCACGGTAATTATACAGCATTATAAACTGGGTGGTTCGAGCCCTGAATGCTGATTGGCTGACAGCCGTGGTATTTCAGAACGTATACCATGGGTATGACAAAACATTTATTTTTACTTTACTTTAATTACATTGGTAACCAGTTTATAATAGCAATAAGGCACCTCAGGGGCTTTTGATATATGGCCAATATACCACAGCTAAGTGTAATGAATACTCAGGGAGAAAAAGGTGTAGATTCACGCGCAGAGCGCAGCAGGTGTTTATTTCGCCTTCGCAGAAGGCAGGAATCGTGGTCACAGGCAGGCAATGGTCATCCACAGGTAGGCAAACAGGCAGGTGAAACAAAACTAGGACTGAAGGCTATAACTGGTACTCACAAACGAGCTAGGAAAAGGCTTAGTAGAGTCAAAACGAATAATACCTCACAAGGCACAAACAGAATGAACTGAACTAAATAAGGAGCTGATGAGACCAGGTGAGTAACAAACACAGGTGAAATCAATTAACAAAAAATGAAAGACAGGGCTACGTTCAAAAACACAAAGAAACAGGGCTACGTTCAAGAACACAAGGTTGACTAAGAAAATAAATACAGAACCTTACACTAAGGGCTGTGTCCAGGCACTCCACATTGCATTGTGCATAAGAACAGCCTTTAGCAGTGGTATATTGGCCATATACCACACCCCCTCGGGCCTTATTGCTTAAATATACAACCCAGGTATTTCAGCAGTACATTGTACACTACACTATAATTCCAAATGGTAGCACATAGTGACTCTTTCCACTTTGTCCTATTAAAGCACACAGGCTGATGGAGAATGATGATGTAGTATTTACAGCCACATCCATATATTATTTGGTTTTACCTTCCAACATAAATTTATGTCAAATTGGTACATTTATGAGGTAAAAATATAGAATTGTACAGTGCGCAGCAGCTATCAAATGATATACGTTAACTAGACACTACATAATGTTGGTTCAGTAGTTATCAGTTTTCTAGCAGTTTGATTAACAGGTGGGTCTAATCTTGGATGCTGATTGGTTAAAACCATATTCCAACCGGTGTCTAGTCCACAAGTTACCACTGGGTAAATCTATGATGTTGAAATGCCTATTTACTCTGTTCCATCTGACTGCGCAATCCACTGTCTCATCAGCTGAGCCAGGCAATTTAAATACTAGATCTACACTGTAAAAAGCATTTAGACATTATCTCCCATTTCTTTTAGACTAGCATTTGGTTTTCAACAGCAAAGATTTGTAATAACCTTGCTGTCTGTGTCTCTCCGACATTTGCAACATTGTTTCATTATTTCAATTTGATTGTGTTAGCTGTGAAGTTGGCTATCTCTTCTGAACAGTGGCGTGGCGAGAGAGCAAATGTTCTATGCCAGGCAAAATCGCACATCATTAGCTCATTGTTATGGATGTATCCTCACAAAAATATTCTAGCTGCACTGTTTGACGTGACTGTGTTGCCAAAGTTGAGTTGGCTATCGAGCAAGCAAGGGATAAGAACATTGCCAGCCATCATGGCAACGGAACATTTCGAACAAACGACTGGGACGCGTCCATAGATGTAGAACAAAAATACATAACGACTGGGTCGCGTCTCTGGCAACCGAACCGAACAACCAGCCGGCTTGGGTAGCAACCCTTCATTTGTGTCTGGACTATATCTCGTGGAAGGATGAAATAGTATGAATAAATGCATCAAAATCTAAGTTTTTTATGAAAGTATGTCAGTCATCATTTGAATATGTTGGTAACCCGTTGTATAAAAGTGATATTGCCCTCGAAGCCGGTGTTTGGAGGATACATTGTCACGGTTTGCCGGCTAACAACACCGGTGTCAATATATTCTCCAAACACAGGGGTCTCAGGCATTATCACTTAAGTATGCAGCAGAGCGATGCCGAAGTTGTGAGTTCGAGCATCACCTGGATGACAGCGTTTTCTTGAACCCTCTGCCCTCTCTATTTCTTGTCCATAAAAGGAACCTTTTTTTACTCCATTCAGGAGGACCTTCCCTAAGCAATATATAGGTCATTGTGATAAGTTATAAACCCAGGTACTGCTAGAATTCAAACCCAGGGTCTCCTGTTTACAAGACAGGTGCTTACACCAGCTATCCCACGGTGCCCAACACGTCTCCAACGCAGTTTGGCAAGCCCGCTCTTTAGAGGAGGTGGATGGCAGTTGGCTCAAATGTCTCCATTGCAATCTATGAAACTTGAAGAGTAATGTGGAAGTAATCTGGAAGTTTAAGATGGTCCTTCGAATGCCACAATAAAAAAGAAATGTGTTTGCATATTTCCATGTGTCCTATCGGTGATTGGAATTCAAAATAGTTCAACCAAACTAAGCTACCAGTGTTATTAAGAGTTTTATTGAAACATGTTCTCAGAATGTTATTTAATTACCTTCAAATAACCTTTAAGAATACACATTTGAAAATTTACAAAACCAGGGGCCATATGCACAAAGCGTATCAGAAAAGGTCCTAGGAATCCTGTTAAAACCTGTTTTAAGAAAAAAAACTCCCAACTCAGAGTAGGTTGTAGGTGGTTGTTAAGACACTGCTCAGACAAACTCTGAGCAAGGAGTAAAATCAACTCATAAAAGTTTATCTCAGCTGGTAATCACGACAGTTTGAGATAGTGAGGACGCTCACTGATATAGTTGCATGATGGGGAATAACCAATTGCGATGAGGCATCGCCAGTTGTGAACTCTATAGCATGCTTCAGACAAGCACGGTGAATGTGACTGTACATCAAATGTTGCAATGGTAAAACTTTGATATCATTTTCGCCTGACACGATCACTTTGCAGACTCTTAATTCTTGCCTAATATGTTAGTTAGCACGCATATTTGTTTTTTGTTTTTTTTACCAATTCTGATGGTTTTTTACCTCAAGGATCAGACCCCTTTTTTCAATTTTCGTCTAAAATGACATACCCAAATATACAGTGAGGGAAAAAAGTATTTGATCTCCTGCTGATGTTGTACGTTTGCCCACTGACAAAAGACATGATCAGTCTCTAATTTTAATGGTAGGTTTATTTGAACAGTGAGAGACAGAATAACAACAAAAAAATCCTGAAAAACGCATGTCAGAAATGTTATAAATTGATTTGCATTTTAATGAGGGAAATAAGTATTTGACCCCTCTGCAAAACATGACTTAGTACTTGGTGGCAAAACCCTTGTTGGCAATCAGAGGTCAGACG
Organism: Coregonus lavaretus; assembly: GCF_964263955.1. Lineage (NCBI taxonomy): Eukaryota > Metazoa > Chordata > Actinopteri > Salmoniformes > Salmonidae > Coregonus > Coregonus lavaretus. The sequence continues at coordinate 9,040,047 of NC_139999.1, read as the reverse complement.
TTTCTTGTAGTTGGCCACCAGGTTTGCAGACATCTCAGGAGGGATTTTGTCCCACTCCTCTTTGCAGATCTTCTCCAAGTCATTAAGGTTTCGAGGCTGACGTTTGGCAACTCGAACCTTCAGCTCCCTCCACAGATTTTCTATGGGATCAAGGTCTGGAGACTGGCTAGGCCACTCCAGGACCTTAATGTGCTTCTTCTTGAGCCACTCCTTTGTTGCCTTGGCCTTGTGTTTTGGGTCATTGTCATGCTGGAATACCCATCCACGACCCATTTTCAATGCCCTGGCTGAGGGAAGGAGGTTTTCACCCAAGATTTGACGGTACATGGCCCCGTCCATCGTCCCGTTGATGCGGTGAAGTTGTCCTGTCCCCTTAGCAGAAAAACACCCCCGAAGCATAATGTTTCCACCTCCATGTTTGACGGTGGGGATGGTGTTCTTTGGGTCATAGGCAGCATTCCTCCTCCTCCAAACACGGCGAGTTGAGTTGATGCCAAAGAGCTCCATTTTGGTCTCATCTGAACACAACACTTTCACCCAGTTCTCCTCTGAATCATTCAGATGTTCATTGGCAAACTTCAGACGGGCATGTATATGTGCTTTCTTGAGCAGGGGGACCTTGCGGGCGCTGCAGGATTTCAGTCGTTCACGACGTAGTGTTTTACCAATTGTTTTCTTGGTGACTATGGTCCCAGCTGCCTTGAGATCATTAACAAGATCCTCCCATGTAGTTCTGGGCTGATTCCTCACCGTTCTCATGATCATTGCAACTCCACGAGGTGAGATCTTGCATGGAGCCCCAGGCCGAGGGAGATTGACAGTTCTTTTGTGTTTCTTCCATTTGCGAATAATCGCACCAACTGTTGTCACCTTCTCACCAAGCTGCTTGGCGATGGTCTTGTAGCCCATTCCAGCCTTGTGTAGGTCTACAATATTGTCCCTGACATCCTTGGAGAGCTCTTTGGTCATGGCCATGGTGGAGAGTTTGGAATCTGATTGATTGCTTGCTTCTGTGGACAGGTGTCTTTTATACAGGTAACAAGCTGAGATTAGGAGCACTCCCTTTAAGAGTGTGCTCCTAAACTCAGCTTGTTACCTGTATAAAAGACACCTGGGAGCTAGAAATCTTTCTAATTGAGAGGGGGTCAAATACTTATTTCCCTCATTAAAATGCAAATCAATTTATAACATTTTTTACATGCGTTTTTCTGGATTTTGTTGTTGTTATTCTGTCTCTCACTGTTCAAATAAACCTACCATTAAAAATATAGACTGATCATTTCTTTGTCAGTGGGCAAACGTACAAAATCAGCAGGGGATCAAATACTTTTTCCCTCACTGTAACTGCCTGTAGCTCAGGACCTGAAGCAAGGACATGCATATTCTTGATACCACTTGAAAGGAAACACTTTGAAGTTTGTGGAAATGTGAAATTAGTGTAGGAGAATATAACACATTAGATCTGGTAAAAGATAATACAAACAAAAAAACATGCGTTTTCTATTAATTTTTTTGTTCCATCATCTTTGAAATGGAAGAGAAAGGCAACAATATAATGTTGCAGTTTAGGCGTAAAGTTTCAGATTGATCCAGTGAAGCATTGCAATACTGGACTATTTTGTATCAAGTCTGCCCAAATGTGCCGAATTGGTCAATTGATACATTTTCAAGTACATAACTATACAGAACATACAAAAATGATATGGTAATACAAAATGTAAGTTTACACACTCCCAGGAATGTCATACATGATGGATCATTAGCTTATACACTAACTTTCACACATCTAGATGGCCGGGCGGGGTGGGTGTGGAGACAGAGACAGCAGGGGTACAAACTGTAGAACCCAGTTCCTACATTTGAATATAAAAATGGATTTTATCAAACAAAGCTATGCTACATTTTATCTATGGGACCCTTAGGATGACAAATCAGAGCAAAATTACTGAATGTAAGTACATTATTTACCTTCAGAGGTGAATGTCTCAAACCAGTTGCCGTGATACGTTATTTGTTGTTGTGCACTCTCCTCAAACAATAGCATGGTCTTTTTTCACTGTAATAGCTACTGTAAATTGGACAGTGCAGTTAGATTAACAAGAATTTAAGCTTTCTGCCCATATAAGACATGTCTATGTCCTGGAAAGTTTGCTGTTACTTACAACAGTCATGCTAATCACATATACATATATATATATATATATACGGGACACCGATCCCGTAGAGGTTAAAAGCGGAATTTTGACAAAATTATCATTATATCAACACTCTCTCCACTCCTGTTTAACAACTCAAAATCGCTTTGGCACAGTAGCCTACGCATCAAATCACTTGCCGAACACAATCAAAGACATAAGCCCTAGCCATCCGTTTGTATGACAGATATGTGATAACCATGTTTCCATACTGTGCGTTACTGGAAAGCCATATACAAAACTCTGCCGTAGATTTTTCAACTAAGCTGTTCTTGGTTGATGACAGCACGTCACACAGTGCAACCTGTTTTTTGTTGAACCACCTGCAACTGGACACTGACATTTCTAAGACACCTTTTTTCACTGAATCGAAAACGAAGAAAGTATTGTCAAGAACATCTTGGTTGAAAAATCTATGGTGGCTTTTGTATAGGGCTTTCCTCTTACGCCCAGTATGGAAACATACTTATCACATATCTGGCAGCTACATAAACCATAGACTTTTTAACAATGTGCTCCAAAGGTATAACTTGAAATAACATGATGTAGGTAATTAAATAATTGAAGGCATTTAAATAAAATTGTCTAGTATTTAGGCATATCATGTGAAATAGGCCTTGTGAAATCATTGTCAAATAAGCAAGAGATACTGTTACATGTAGGTCTAGATTATTTATGTATTGATCACATATAAATATCAAAAAATTATTTTATGGAGTAAAATCAACTCATAAAAGTTTATCTCAGGTGGTAATCAAAACATTTTGAGATAGCGCAAAGGAAAGATAGGGATGACGCTCATTGACGTTGCTGCAAATGATGGGGAATAACCAATCGTGATTTTTTTTTTTAAACAACTCCAAAGCAATTACAGGAACCACTGACTCACTGCCTTTTTCCATTACCAAGACACCTGCTGGTTACTCTTAACTGGTTAGGACAGCTCATGAGGTCTCCTACATATCTGTCAACTAGGTGGGACTCTTATGACTAAAGAGGCTTCATGCATTGCTTTTATTTGTACCCATAAGAGTAGGAGTCAAATGTTTATATTCTCAGCATTTACGACCAATTTTCTACTCTGAGACGCTTTGTGGATACGGGCCCAAAGTGTACATACAGTATTATTTTCACAAAAGATCATAATAACACAAGTTCTTGAAAACACAGGTCTGAAACATCAGAATGTGACACATTGAGTATCCAACAGAGATTAATTAATTAATTACATAAATGTATATACTGCATACCCTTTACAGTATGTACCCTTTAGGGTATGGTATGGTTATTAAAATGAAAGTTCTTTATCCAATATATATGCCAGCATTTATAGTACTGACAAGGAACTAAATAAATTGTTTTGTGTGCTTATATCAGTTTGAATTTAATTTAAGAGTACATAATATTTAGTTTGTTTTTGATTTGCAATGCCCGATAACTGGTTAATGTCTCAGGATCAGTGTCCTGCAAAGCTGTATCCAAATCCACCAGATGAGCCCCAAATTATTAGATCTACCTGGCTTGGACATCCACTGCCTGAGCCCAGCAATGCCAGATTGGACAACCATATCAGGTCCAGACTACATGACCATGTCTGTCTGTCCCTTCAGTATGGGAGGTTGCTTTATATATAGAGTTCAGTCAGTCAGTCGGTCTGCCAGCCATCAGAGGTCTCGGTCAGAGCCCCTGCACTGTCACTCTCTGACAACTACAGAAACGGTTCACAGTATACTCCTAGTGGTGGAGACTAAGGTGGATCCTGGGAAAACGGAGTCCTACAAGCTGTTTTTCTCAGTGGCAGCGGAGCTGGTGGCGCCGGTGCATTCTGCAGTCTCTGTGCTGCGGGGGAAGTAGACGGTGGTCTTGTGTTCATCGTAGGTGTCGATGTGTTTGAGGTGCACCACCATGTGCAGAGCGTAGGCCAGGACCAGGAGGAGGATGAGGGAGGTGATCAGACCCATGAGGATAGCCGGGGTGAAGAACGTAGCGCAGTCGCTGGCCGAGGCAAACTTGTTGGACAGCACGTTGAACGATTGTATCTGTCGAGCAAAGACAAATATAAACGTGTAAAGTAAATGATGCAACAAAGTAGGTGCTGTAACGAAATCAGTATCGCAATATTTTTTCCATGGCAAAAATGAAAACACAAAGCAGACGAAACTCTTTGGTCCTTATAAAACATGCTGTATGTAAAATATTGTGTGCTATAGCTTGGAAAATAAATAAATGTGACACTGGATGACAACATTATGTCTGTTTACGAAACATTAGGGCTTTTTCCTAAAGAAGTGAAGCCGCTTTGTGTTTTGTTTCCTTGCCACGATACTAACGATTATTGAGATACTGGTATTGTCCTGGCCCTACAACAAAGATTACATTTATTTACCTTTATTTCAACAGGGAAGTCATATTGAGACTAAAGTCTCTTTTGCAAATGAGCCGTGCACAATACGAAAACATCAATAGGCAAGTATAGATAAACATAAATATACACAATATACACATTAAATACACATTAAATACACATTAAGATACAAAACACAGTCAATTAAAACAAACACCTTCTTCATTATAAAAATCCTCTGTAACCTGTCTGAATTGCCCTAGGGACACCAAAGCATCCAACCAAAACGTATTTTGGAGATTATTTCAAACATAGGGTGCAAGGAAGTTAAATGTAAATCTTAACAGTGAAGTTAAGTAAGTTGGAAGCTTGTGGAGCAGGGCTTTGTAAACAAAAAGAGCGTAATGATGTGATCTACGTGACTTCAAAGAGGTCCAGACAACCTTTTGGTAAAGAATACAGTGATGAGTAATAAAACTGTCTCCTGTGATAAAACGAAGGGCGCTATGATAAACGGCCTCCAGTGGTTTAAGTGTAGTGGCAGCTGCACTTTGATAAATAGTATCACCATAATCAAGAACAGGTAGAAAGGTTGACTGCACAATCTGCTTCCTGCTGACTAGAGAGAGGCAAGATCTGTTTCTGTAAAAAATATATATATACATCTTAGCTTCTTAACAAGCTCATTCCTATGGTTTTTAAACGTTAAATCATTGTCAATCTAAATACCAAGGTATTTGTATGCAGGGACCTGTTCGATTATAGAACCATCCAATGAGACAACCTTACGAGAACTTGAAAACAACATGTATTTAAGCACGAGTTTTAAATCAGTAAGGGCTTCCTGTACAGCTGCGAAATCGGACTCTAGCCTTGTCACAGCCAGGTCAGCAGTCGGTGCAATTGCGTACATAATAGTATAATCCGCATATACCGTATTTTCTGCACTATAAGGCGCACCGGAGTATAAGCCGCAGCAGCTAAATTGAATGATGTGTACATATATAAGCCGCACTGGACTATAAGCCGCAGGTGTTTTAATGTTTAATTACCATATGTAAGGGTTCGTGCACAGAGGGGATTGTCAGGAAAGAGATGGCTGCTTGAAAACTTCCTTTGCACAAACTGTCTCGCTTTCGTAATGTCTGTCTGTCTTGCTCTCGTTCTGTCTCTCGTTCTGTCTCTCGTACCACTCTCGGTTCCACTTTTACTTTTGTGCGCTACCTGTCTCACTCTTTTCCGGCCTCCAGCTTTTCCTGCTGGAGCCCGCCGCTTAAAGGTGGGGGGCGCGGACCGGTCATAGAGCCCATAGAGTTAAAGTTGGTGGACTGTAACCTGTAAAATCCATAGATTTAGGAGATCTTCTAGTGGCCGTTAGCTGTAAAAATCCATAGATTAGCCGCACCGTTATATAAGCCGCAGGGTCGAAAAATGGGAAAAAAGGCGCGGCTTATAGTCCGAAAATTACGGTAGATGAAATGTAAACATTTTAACAGATTGATCAATAGCATTTATATAAATAGTGAAAAGAGCAGGTCCTAGTATCGACCCCTGTGGAACACCTTTATGTATTTCAAGAAATTTGGACTTAACCCCATCAATCACGATGACCTGAGTACTGTCACTAAGATAATCATGAAACCATGAGCAGGCGTCAGAGCCCAGGCCAATTGAGGGCAACTTCTTCAATAAAATAGCATGATTAACAGTATTAAACGCTTTTGACAGGTCCACAAGCAAAGCAGCACAATACATGTTAGCGTCTAAAGCACTGACAATATCATTAACAATTAATGTGGTTGCTGTGATAGTGCTGTGCCCTGGCCTAAACCCAGATTGATTTATATTCAAAATACCATGCTTACAGAAAAAAGAGTGAAGTTGCTTATTTACCAAAGATTCGAGAATCTTAGACAGGCCTGGAGATGGGACGATAATGATCAAGATCACTACTAACCCCGCCCTTATGGAGTGGCAGCACAAAAGCTGTTTTCCATACTTTTGGAATATTTCCTGATAACAAAGTTAGATTTAAGATATGGGTTACTGAGCCAGCAATGAGGGGGGCAGTGCACTTGAGCAGACCCGGCTCCAATTGGTCAGCCCCTGTGGATTTATTGGTATCTATAGAAAGTAAGGAATCTGTGAATTACCGAAATGCAAAAACTTGACTACCGTTTTCTGAGTCAATCTGCAAAATTCCAGAATCAGCGTTTAGCCCACTCTTAGAGATAGTAGGGTTAGACGCTAAAAGATAGCCCGCTTAAATAAAATGATGATTAAATGCATCAATGATGCCATTTTTGTCCGTAATGGGACCAGAGTCTGAATTAATTTGTTGGGGCAGAGACGAGGAAGTGCAACCCTTCAGAGATTTGACAGTTTTCCAGAATGTAGTCAGATTTAGCCTTTCTGATTAGTCTTACACATTGATTCCTCAGTTGACTAAACGATTGCCAATCCGGGCCTAAACCAGTGTTCCTGGCCTTGACCCAGGCAACATTTCTCTTGTGAATGACTTTGGATAATTCCGGAGTGAACCAGGCATTCGAAGGGGTTTTGAAGGGGGCATGATTATCTACAATAGTATTGAAGACATTTGTAAAAAAGCTTAAAGCTAAATCAGGTTAAGGGATAGCTGAGATACAATCAAGGTCACTAAAATAAAGATTATGTAAAAAAGCTTGTTCACTAAAGTTTTTTAAGTTCCTCTTAGTGATGACACGAGGCTCCGATTTATGCATTCTCACATCGCTGACACAGACAACTGGGCAATGGTCACTAAAATCCAGAGGGAAAACCCCAGTAGCAACATATTTATCTGGAGTATTCGTCAAAATAAGATCAATCAGGGTAGATTTAGATGGATCTTTAGGATTCGGCCGTGTAGGCTCAGTTATCAGCTGAGACAGGTCTAGCTCAGAGAAAATATCTTTCAGCATATCTGACAATAATAAAATTGCCCAAAATTAATAGTTAATATTTACCATACTTAGATAGCAATTCAGATAAATTGTTAAGAGAACATGGAGGAGCCGAGGGAGGGCGATACAATCCTACTAATGTCAGCTGGTTATTATGACTAAGGCCCACATTAAGAACAAGGCAATCAAACTGCTTAGGGACTGAGGTAGCAAGAGATACAGAAACATTTAAACTGGCAATATGGCAACACACCCACCTCTGCCAGTTCTGCCCGATCTGTAACCATTATAACCAGATAGAGACACATCAGAGTCCAGCACAGAATTATTTCAGAAATTACAAGAATGTTTCACATTGGATTGAGAACCCAGAATTTCAATACAATCCATCTTTGAAATCAAACTTCTGCCATTTACATGAACTAATCCAAGACAGCAGCTGCGGGATTTCAGGTCAGATGGAGTCTCTAATACGAGCATGCTATGATCAGTAGGAAACTCCTTATTTGAAAATACCATGGGATTGGTTTGAATCGGTATAGGTACAAGATTGTCTAGAACTGAATCATTGGGCCTATGCCTCAAGCGAGGACATGGGTTAAAACAAGAGTCAATGAGGGTTACCTGTTGCGGGTCTGCAGTATGATGACAATGCTGATAATTTATGGTTGGGATTACCTGAGCGGGACTTGGAGTGTTAATAAATCAATGTCTCAGCGCAGCACATAAAGGTTATGACATCCTTTTTTAATCTTGTGGATTTTTCTATATCATGTAACTCTTTATGAAATAAACATGAATATTTCTGGGTTCATACACAAACACAATAAAAAAAACGATACAATAAATAACAAAGTAATTGTATGGTATACCAATAGCGCCGCCTAGTGGTAGAACGAGGAACTGCCATGTATTACGAAGAGTTGAATAAAGCCACACTCAAGTTGCAGTCCTGTTTACCGATCATTCATTGTTATTTTCCCAATAGGTTTTAACAAACAATACAAGTTATCCAGTTATCCATTACAATTCAACAGGAGTAGCTGCCGGGTTCCAGCAGAACCCTCAGAACATCCTCCCCTATTAAAAACGTGCCTACCTTCCTGCCATAAAACAATGCCTCCCCGTAAAAACAATGCATGCCAACCTGGAAGTCTGTGAAGGTGATGTGCCAGTTTGCAGAGTTGTCTGTGATGGAGCTGGGTACAAGCAGCGTGTCGTACTTCTGCAGACTGCTGACGTGCTGACAGTGGTAGGAGTGGGTACTAGGAGCGTAAACATCGGTGGCATTGAACGTAGCCTCGTGGGTCCAGTTGTAGTGGATGTGTACGCTTTCCAGAATGAACCAGTTCTGCCCTGCCGACTCGTAGAACGTGTTGGACATTTGTAGTCTGTTGGAACAGTGCATACATTGATTACACATTTACATTTTAGTAATTTTGCAGATGCTCTTACCAAGAGAGACTTACAGTCAGTACAATATATAAATATGAAGTATCACAACCAAAATGGACCCCACACAATATACTTCAGAACAAGTGTTTTATTTACCTACATGTGACCTGACCAGAAAAACCATGGCCAATCTATTATTTGTATAATGGTCCTTATAGCCTAGAATTGGCTGTAAAAATGAATGAAGAGGAAAACCTTATGGCAAGTCCTCTCAAGTCCTCCACATCTCCGAAACGTAGTACAAGTCTGGTGGAAAAACAAGATTAAATAGTACTGTCATTACTTAATCCTTCAAAAATGGAGGATAGCGAGGAAGAGTAATGTTTCTTGAAGTGCAGTAGGAATATCTACAGCCGCTAAGCAGACTTACGTTGCTTTGTCTTTGCTGCACATAGAGCCTTTGGTGTCCACTGGTGCATCGGGGCCGAAGGCCTTCTCTGTGAGATCCACTAAGGTGCTGTTCCTGAACCTGATAGCAAGCTTCCTGGCCCTAAACAGGATACATGTTTTGCTGTTGTAAACCACGCGCAGAGGAGAGTAAGGAACAGTGCTCGATGTTTGCAGTAGCCTCCGTTTGGTTCTGTGTGGGGGGTCCAGCTGCCACCCAGAAGGCTGAGAGTGGGAAAGAGAGGATGAAACAGGATGAGGTGAAAGAGGGACAGAGAGAGTAGAAGAAAAGGAGAAGGAGAGGTAGAAAGAGATAAGATGGTGGCTCATTGACTGACAAACAACAGTAATCTGAAGTACTATTACAGATTGCTTTTTCATCTCATTGTGGGGGCTACAGTGGGCGTTCATTGACCAATAAGACATTGTGTACAGGTGTTGTTGTTAGGAATCTGTTTATAAGTTTTTGTTGACAATAAATCTAATGGTTTATCTCACTGAGACTAAGCCTTCTGTCTGGGATTAGTTTCAGATGGCTGGGAATAAAAGCTTTTTTCATGAACAAGGCCATATTGGATTCCTAGAAACGTCAGTCTAGTGTCTAATCACACACACAGTAGTCTATATCTCCTTTCTCCTGAAGTGTGCACTCGTTCATTATTTTCTGCAAATCTGGTGGAGGCATTGGCTTGTGGGAGTTTCCACCATATGTCTGGTACCAGTCATTTGCTTTCAAGTCAGTGAAGTGAAGTGAACAAGTACACACTTCAAGAGGAAGGAAAGAGAATAATTGGGACCTGCAGGGCTCTTCTGAGAGTGTGCTCCGCTGCAAGCGAAGAACTCTCCCCATCGGAAGCAGCACTGTGGCTCTGGGCAGCCAACCCATCTGTATACAAGGAGAAAGAGAGAAATGTTATTAAATACAATATTTAGAACTTATAAAGCAATTGTCAAATTACTATATATTAACAATGTGTCACAATGTGTCTCCTGAGTGGCGCAGTGGTCTAAGGCACTGCATTGCAGTGCTAACTGTGCCACTAGAGATCCTGGTTCGAATCCAGGCTCTGTCGCAGCCGGCCGCGACTGGGAGACTCATGGGCGGCGCAAAATTGGTCCAAGGTAGGGGAGGGAATGGCCGGCAGGGATGTAGCTCATGCTATGCTCTATCAGAGCATAGCGTTTGCAACGCCAGGGTTGTGGGTTCGTTTCCCACGAGGGGCCAGTATAAAAATAAAAAAATATGTATTCACTAACTTTAAGTCGCTCTGGATAAGAGTGTCTGCTAAATGACTAAAATGTGTCACTACTACACCAGTGTCACTACTACATTAACAACATAAGGTGAAGTGTTACTAGTGTATTCTTTATACACATACCATAAAGAATGTAAAAATAAATAAACATAATTCAAAACATTTACATAATCAATTGACAATATTACAAATAACTCACTGTTTTGAACACTAATATCTTGGGATGTGGGCCCCGCTAAACTGTAAACACACGGAAATAAATTATTATTTCAGATGATATAGAGGTAGCATATAAGGTACTGGACAGTGAACATCAACATAAATATCCCTTATAGTATTACTAGGACTGGAGATGTAGGGATAATGGTAGACTGAACATGACATCATAAAAAATAAAAATGTATAATTTGTACAGTTCTTTATTTAAAATGTAGTTATTTGTTACATTTGACTGTGTAAAACCTAGCAGTACTACTTATTTATCTGAGAGTGAGGCGGATATACTGTATAGCATTTAATTAAAAAAACATTATTATTTGTCTCTCTGAAAAAAACATAAAGTGATAGATTTTAAACAAATACATGTCTGTCATTGAACAACCCCATGCCATGATCAGATAGTGGAAAAAACACACTAATCTCTTTCAGAATTTCTTTAAACAATAAAAGCTAATTTACTAACAACTCTTCCCAGACCATGGTGTCCTTATTAGGGCTAAGGGGGATTAGTATTAGCATAGACTGTCTGCCCACCAGATCTGAGGAGGCTACTTGGACTGGCAGGCAGCAGTGTTGGAGTCCTCAGAAAGTAAACTGAAATTCCAATCTTCTGCATTGGAATTGGAATTTCAGTTAACTTCCTGAATTGAAATGGAATTGACTCCAACCCTGATTGGCAGACATTGGCGGTGTAATTTTAGCACTAGCCTGTACTTGGTACTTTTAGATCAATGCAAATTTCAGTAATTTAATGTGCAAAGCAAATTTTTTACAGCTTTCGTCTTCGGGTGTCCAGTAGATTTCTCCATTGGACCACTACTAGTCTATCAGAGCAGTGGGTGGTTAGCATCTATAGTCTACCCAGTCGTAATCCAATGCAGAGCATGGCGCTTGCAAATGCAGGATAGTGGGTTCGATTCCCAGGACCACCCGTACGTAAAATGTATGCGAGTGTGACTGTAAGTCGCTTTGGATAAAAGTGTCTGCTAAATAGTGTTTATATTCCGCATGAATCAGAATTCCTTATCTGATTCGTTCATCACTTCATATAGCATGAGGGCAACATCTGGCTTGACCCTGCAGTAAGGCACTGCATTGTGTGTGGCGATTTGTTTAATACTATTATAGAGAGTCATATACTACTGTTTAATACTATGTTATCTATAACAGGAATAGATCATATTCAGTGTACCTCAGTGTAAAAGTGTAATTATCTGACATTTGTTATTGAAAGCCCATCTGTGGCTGTATCTCTGTTGGCCTGGTTCAGTGATGTAACAAGACATTTGGGAGTGCTCTGTGTTCTTGTTTGCCAGCAGATGCAATTGTTACGCAATAAAAAGTGACAAAACACTGAGTGTCAGCCTCATCAAAACCACTAACCCAAGCAGAAATGTAGCTTTCATTCAAACGACTGAACCGATTGTGATGGTCTAGAGGGGATAGAGGAAGCCTTCTCCTACCTTTGTCCCCACCCCACCCTATACATCAGCTAACAAATCCCCTCGGTACTCCACCCTGCTGCCGTCATTGACTGGCTGCACCATCACATGTTGTGGACCACCCATTACGTAATCAATATGATCCGTTGATCATCTCTCTCACTCACCTCACTATGCCAGGCATGTGGTCCTCTGTAGCTCAATTGGTAGAGCATGGTGCTTGTAACACCAGGGTAGTGGGTTCATTCCCCGGGACCACCCATACGTAAAAATGTATGCACACGTGACTGTAAGTCGCTTTGGATAAAAGCGTCTGCTAAATGGCATATTATTATTGTGTCATGCATCCTGTGAGGTTAAGAGGGTGAGACTGAAGATAAGAGAGGCTGCTTTTAGACTTCCTCCTGTGCTCAGACTAAAGCCTGCACTGCCCTACATGTTGCCACCAAGCCCCGTCTGTGCAGGCGCGAATGCAGACGGGCTAAATAGCCTAATGCCCTTGAGGCAATATGTTGCCAATTACACATGAGGGTTTTTTATGAAGTTAAATGTTCCCTAACAGACGAGCCCAAATCATGTTTTACAGGCGTTGGGACACATGGCGGAGAATAATTACTTTGGTAAACAGGGAAGGGGGGGGGCTGTATTGTTCAGTTAAAGCTCAAACATGTTAAGCAGTATTGTCCATGTTAAGTTTGTTCCTAAATCCAAAAAAGACACCTTGACAAGTGAAATTAGCATCAAATTGTTTTATTGATTATGTTTCGGGATTATTGCATTTGGAATTATCCTTACCTATCGGATCATCAGGTGATTTTGTTTACTGTATTCTATGTATTCATCACCTGATTAAATCACATTATAAACTGGGTGGTTCAAGCCCTGAATGTTGATTGGCTGACAGCCCTGGTATATCAGACTACATACCACGGGTATGACAAAACATTTATTTTTACTGCTCTAATTACATTGGTAACCAGTTTATAATAGCAATAAGGCACCGCAGGCTTTGTGGTATATGGCCAATATACCACGGCTAAGGGCTGTATCCAGGCACTTTGCGTTGCGTCGTGCCTAAGAACAGCCCTTAGCCGTGGTATGTTGGCCATATACCACATCCCCTCAGCCTTTATTGCTTAAATATCACATAGCTACCCTACAGAGAGCGTTATAAGTCCCTGCTGTGTATTCAGGGCATGTTTACAGGAGGCTGTAGCCCTAGGCATCCGAATTGAAATATCAATAAACATGAGATGTGGAGAAATGTGTAAACAGTACATGCACAATACTGCCTAACATTTACAACATCTGATCTTCTATTTAGTTATAAAGCCCATGTGCTGTCTATTCAGGACAGGTTGACGGGGGGCTGCTAGAGCCTAGGCAGTGTCAGGGTCATGCCACATGCCACATGCCAAAACAGGATGATTAAGAAGTCAGCAGGGGTCAGAAGGCAGCAGGGGTCAGAAGGCACCAGGGGTCAGAAGTCAGCAGGGGTCAGAAGGCACCAGGAGTCATCTACAGGGCAATCTACTATCTCATATTTCAGTCCAAATATGGTGGATCCAGCTCCGCTAGACTACTGCATTCGTTAAAGTTATATAAAATACAATTAATGGGATATTATATCCATGTTCTTAAAATGAACTGCAATAATGCCATTGTCAATCACTAGAACCAAAATCAATTAATTGCTGTCCAATGGAACACTACAAACAATTGAATGAATTTACTATAAAAATCTGTACCCTTTTCATCATAGTTAACATATTCTATTTAATATATTCAACTGTAAAACGAATGAAAAAAGCGTTTCTGTGTTACAGAAATAACAAAAAAAAATTATATGATTACTGTTTTTATATTTTGGTTACTTGAGTGGCAGCAGACATATTGAGGTGAATAGCACAAAACAAAATAGAAGAGAATTTCTCCATCCAGCATCTTATGGATCTGTACTCAAATAGTGTAATTATCAGAGGAAGGCTGTCTCTGCAATATACAGCATACAGAATTTGACTCCATCTCATCTCTGATGTAGCAGCATTCATCCCTGCCTATTTCTGTAGTGCATATATGGATTTGCCCTGTAAACTGATGCCTTCCGAGCAACACCCATGGATTTTCTCTTGTATTTCACCTGACAGAGCCCGAGTAGCTACATTTGCATTGCAGATGTGCACACTACAGTTTAGTACCCTACAGTTTAGTACCCTACAGTTTAGTACCCTACAGTAACAGTACAGCACATCTCAAATGTACAAGAGGGAAATCACTATCACAATGGTTACAGATAATACGAGATCATGCTTTCTACAGATTCACAAATGCATTCTAAAACTATATCTTTCTCCTCATTCCCACGGTCTCCATCACACTATAAAATACCCTCATATCCAAGCCATCATCTGCACAGCATCGATCCATCGCCCTGCCTGACTCCAGAGTTGAAATAGCTCCTTTCACACCTACCTTTTTTCCACAACAGCAGACACTCGATCAAAGGACGAAGAGAGCTGCAGAAAAACGACACCAAACAAATACAAAAACATAAAGAAGTCTTGTTTTGCCATGGAGCCGGCCAGATGAGACTGCTACAGATGATGATTGCTTCATAATGTTCTTCGATAAGAGCAGAAGCCTGAACCTAATGATGGACACGGGCAGCAGCCAATAGGCATCTAGAGGGAGGGGTAATCATGTGTCACGGTCACCCCCACTCAGAACACACGCACACAAAGCCCATCAGCTCTCCTCAAGAAAACGGATTCATAAATACACAGATAATCATATGTTCAAGGTCAGTATGCTTGCCGGGTTTTTTTTTCGATAGGCAAAGCACCCCCATGATTAAATGACCTAGATACGATGCTATCGCTATTGGGATTAATTTAAAGGACAAACCAGTTATCTGGCCCTCATACCATCATGGCAAACTAATCATCCCCAGCTTCCAATTGGCTCATTCATCCCCCCTTCCTCTCCCCTGTAACTCCCCAGGTCGTTGCTCTAAATGAGAATGCGTTCTCAGTCAATTTACCTGGTAAAAAAGGGTAAAATAAAAATAATTTTAACAAATATTCTGAAGAAAAAAAGGTCTGCATCCGATAAGATCATGGGTTATTGAAGCAATATGAAATATGACGAAAGACGTGTTAAACCGCTGGAGTGACATCCTCATTCTCATCACTGGGATACAGCTGTCTGACATTCTCATCAATGGGATACAGCTGTCTGACATCCTTATCAATGGGATATAGCTGTCTGACATCCTCATCACTGGGATATAGCTGTCTGACAATAGATGAATCCCGTTCTCTCCCCTAGACTAGCCTAACTGTACATCAGTAACCTATGAATGATGAGATTGTACAATATGCTTATAAAGAACAGGAAGTCCCGCACACTGTTAAAGCTCCCAATTCACTGCTTTATTGACTACATTAAGATCCGAAACGGATCTTCATCAGGTCAAACAGACTGTGCTCACATCCCAAAATATACACATTTCACCTCACATGACCATTACCCACATGATGCATGGTGGTTGTGGAAACAATTCAATTCACTTTTGGGTGTAGTCAATCGTAATTAATCACAGAGGTACATGTGGTCATTAAGGATTATATACATAAAAATGGGTCCAAGTTCAAACCTAAGCAAGCCTAGGTACAATATGCTACAATAAAAAAGTAGGGTAAAAAAAATAGGCTATCAATGGACTGATTCATATTGTAATCATCTAAATAGTAATAAATGATAAAATAGCCAAAACATCAAATCAAATCAAACTGTATTTGTCACATGCGCCTTACCATGAAATGCTTACTTACAAGCCCTTAACCAACAATGCAGTTCAAGAAAGAGTTAAGAAAATATTTATCAAATAAACTAAAGTAGAAAATAATAAAAAGTAACACAATAAAATAACAATAATGAGGCTATATACAGGGGGTACCGGTACCAAGTCAATGTGTGGGGGTACAGGTTAGTCGAGGTAATTTGTACATGTAGGTAGGGGTAAAGTGACTATACATAGAAAATAGACAGCGGGTAGCAGCAGTGTAAAAACAAATGGGGGGGGGGGGGGTCAATGTAAATAGTCCGGGTGGCCATTTGATTTATTGTTCAGCAGTCTTATGGCTGTGGGGTAGAAGCTGTTAAGGAGCCTTTTGGTCCTAGACTTGGCGCTCCATTACCGCTTGCCGTGCGGTAGCAGGGAGAACAGTCTATGACTTGGGTGACTGGAGTCTTTGACAATTTTTGGGGCTTTCCTCTGACACCGCCTAGTATATACAGTTGAAGTCGGAAGTTTACATACACTTAGGTTGGATTCATTAAAACTTGTTTTTCAACCACTCCACAAATGTCTTGTTAACAAACTATAGTGTTGGCAAGTCGGTAAGGACATCTACTTCTACAAGTCATTTTTTCAACAATTGTTTACAGACAGATTATTTCACTTATAATTCACTGTATCACAATTCCAGTGGGTCAGAAGTTTACATACACGAAAACAGCTTGGAAAATTCCAGAAAATGATGTCATGGCTTTAGAAGCTTCTGATAGGCTAATTGACATAATTTGAGTCAATTGGAGGTGTACCTGTGGATGTATTTCAAGGCCTACCTTCAAACTCAGTGCCTCTTTGCTTGACATCATGGGAAAATCAAAAGGAATCAACCAAGACCTCAGAAAAAAAATTTGTAGACCTCCACAAGTCTGGTTCATCCTTGGGAGCAATTTCCAAACGCCTGAGGGTACCACGTTCATCTGTACAAACAATAGTATGCAAGTATAAACACCATGGGACCACGCAGCCGTCATACCGCTCAGGAAGGAGACGCGTTCTGTCTTCTAGAGATTAACGTACTTTGGTGCGAAAAGTGCAAATCAATCCCAGAACAACAGCAAAGGACCTTGTGAAGATGCTGGAGGAAACAGGTACAAAAGTATCTATAACCACAGTAAAACGAGTCCTATATCGACATAACCTGAAAGGCCGCTCAGCAAGGAAGAAGCAACTGCTCCAAAACCACCATAAAAAAAAGCCAGACTACGGTTTGCAACTGCACATGGGGCCAAAGATCATACTTTTTGGAGAAATGTCCTCTGGTCTGATGAAACAAAAATAGAACTGTTTGGCCATAATGACCATCGTTATGTTTGGAGGAAAAAGGGGGGACTTGCAAGCCGAAGAACACCATCCCAACCGTGAAGCACGGGGGTGGCAGCATCATGCTGTGGGGGTGCTTTGCTGCAGGAGGGCCTGGTGCACTTCACAAAATAGATGGCATCATGAGGAAGGAAAATTATGTGGATACAGTGAGGGAAAAAAGTATTTGATCCCCTGCTGATTTTGTACGTTTTCCCACTGACAAAGACATGATCAGTCTATCATTTTAATGGTAGGTTTATTTGAACAGTGAGAGACAAAATAACAACAACAAAATCCAGAAAGATGCATGTAAAAAATGTTATAAATTGATTTGCAATTTAATGAGGGAAATAAGTATTTGACCCCTCTGCAAAACATGACTTAGTACTTGGTGGGAAAACCCTTGTTGGCAATCACAGAGGTCAGACGTTTCTTGTAGTTGGCCACCAGGTTTGCACACATCTCAGGAGGGATTTGTCCCACTCTTTGCAGATCTTCTCCAAGTCATTAAGGTTTCGAGGCTGACGTTTGGCAACTCGAACCTTCAGCTCCCTCCACAGATTTTCTATGGGTTAAGGTCTGGAGACTGGCTAGGCCACTCCAGGACCTTAATGTGCTTCTTCTTGAGCCATTCCTTTGTTGCCTTGGCCGTGTGTTTTGGGTCATTGTCATGCTGGAATACCCATCCACGACCCATTTTCAATGCCCTGGCTGAGGGAAGGAGGTTCTCACCCAAGGTGTGATGGTACATGGCCCCGTCCATCGTCCCTTTGATGCGGTGAAGTTGTCCTGTCCCCTTGGCAGAAAAACACCCCCAAAGCATAATGTTTCCACCTCCATGTTTGACGGTGGGGATGGTGTTCTTGGGGTCATAGGCAGCATTCCTCCTCCTCCAAACACGGCGAGTTGAGTTGATGCCAAAGAGCTCGATTTTGTCTCATCTGACCACAACACTTTCACCCAGTTCTCCTCTGAATCATTCAGATGATCATTGGCAAACTTCAGACGGCCCTGTATATGTGCTTTCTTGAGCAGGGGGACCTTGCGGGCGCTGCAGGATTTCAGTCCTTTACGGCGTAGTGTGTTACCAATTGTTTTCTTGGTGACTATGGTCCCAGCTGCCTTGAGATCATTGACAAGATCCTCCCGTGTAGTTCTGGGCTGATTCCTCACCGTTCTCATGATCATTGCAACTCCACGAGGGAGATTGACAGGTCTTTTGTGTTTCTTCCATTTGCGAATAATCGCACCAACTGTTGTCACCTTCTCACCAAGCTGCTTGGCAATGGTCTTGAAGCCCATTCCAGCCTTGTGTAGGTCTACAATCTTGTCCCTGACATCCTTGGAGAGCTCTTTGGTCTTGGCCATGGAGGAGAGTTTGGAATCTGATTGATTGATTGCTTCTGTGGACAGGTGTCTTTTAGACAGGTAACAAACTGAGATTAGGAGCACTCCCTTTAAGAGTGTGCTCCTAATCTCAGCTCGTTACCTGTATAAAAGACACCTGGGAGCCAGAAATATTTTTGATTAAGAGGGGGTCAAATACTTATTTCCCTCATTAAAATGCTAATCAATTTATAACATTTTTGACATGCGTTTTTCTGGATTTTTTTGTTGATTCTGTCTCTCACTGTTCAAATAAACCTACCATTAAAATTATAGACTGATCATTTCTTTGTCAGTGGGCAAACGTACAAAATCAGCAGGGGATCAAATACTTTTTTCCCTCACTGTATATTGAAGCAACATCTCAAGACATCAGTCAGGAAGTTAAAGCTTGGTCGCAAATAGGTCTTCCAAATGGACAATGACCCCAAGCATACTTCCAAAGTTGTGGCAAAATGGCTTTAGGACAACAAAGTCAAGGTATTGGAGTGGCCATCACAAAGCCCTGACGTCAATCCTATAGAAAATGTGTGGGCAGAACTGAAAAAGCATGTGCGAGCAAGGAGGCCTATAAACCTGACTCAGTTACAACAGCTCTGTCAGGAGGAATGGGCCAAAATTCACCCAACTTATTTAGGGAAGCTTGTGGAAGGCTACCCGAAACGTTTATCCCAAGTTAAACAATTTATAGGCAATGCTACCAAATACTAATTGAGTGTATGTAAACTTCTGACCCACTGGGAATGTGATCAAAGAAATAAAAGCTTAAATAAATCATGCTCTCTACTATTATTCTGACATTTCACATTCTTAAAATAAAGTGGTGATCCTAACTGACCTAAAACAGGGAATTCTTACTAGGATAAAATGTCAGGAATTGTGAAAAACTGAGTTGAAATGTATTTGGCTAAGGTGTATGTAAACTTCAGACTTCAACTGTAGGTCCTGGATGGCAGGAAGCTTGGCTCCAAGTCTAGGTCCAAAAGGCTTCTTAACAGCTTCTAATCCCAAGCCATAAGACTTCTGAACAGCTAATCATGGCTACCCGGACTATTTGCATTGCCCCCCCACCCCCTCTTTTACGCTGCTGCTACTCTGTTTATTATCTTATGCATAGTCACTTTAACTCTACCCACATGTACATACTACCTCAATTACCTCGACTAACCGGTGCCCCCGCACATTGACTCTGTACCGTTACCCCCTGTATATAGCCTCCCTAGTGTTATTTTATTTTACTACTGCTCTTTAATTATTTGCTATTTTTATTTTTTACTTATCTATTTTTTCTTATTTTCTTAAAAACTGCATTGTTGGTTAAGGGCTTGTCAGTAAGCATTTCACTGTAAGGTCCACACCTGTTGTATTCGGCGCATGTGGCAAATAAAATTTGATTTGATTTGGGATTTGATGTACTGGGCCGTACGCACTACCCTCTGTAGCGCCTTACGGTCAGATGCCGAGCAGTTGCCATACCAGGCGGTGATGCAACCGGTCAGGATGCTCTCGATGGTGCAGCTGTAGAACTTTTTCAGGATCTGAGGACCCATGCCTAATCTTTTCAGTCTCCTGAGGGGGAAAAGGTGTTGTCGTGCCCTCTTCACGACTGTCTTGGTGTGTTTGGACAATGATAGTTTGTTGGTGATGTGGACACCAAGGAACTTGAAACTCTCGACCCACTCAACTACAGCCCTGTCGATGTTAATGGGGGCCTGTTTGGCCCGCCTTTTCCTGTAGTCCACAATCACCTCCTTTGTCTTGCTCACATTGAGGGATAGGTTGTTGTCCTGGCACCACACTGCCAGGTCTCTGACCTCCTCCCTATAGGCTGTCTCATCATTGTCGGTGATCAGGCCTACCACTGTTGTGTCATCAGCAAACTTTAATGATGGTGTTGGAGTCGTGTTTGGTCACGCAGTCGTGGGTGAACAGGGAGTACAGGAGGGGACTAAGCACGCACCCCTGAGGGGCCCCAGTGTTGAGGATCAGCGTGGCAGATGTGTTGTTGCCTACCCTTACCACCTGGGGGCGGCCCGTCAGGAAGTCCAGGATCCAGTTGCAGAGGGAGGTGTTTAGTCCCAGGGTCCTTAGCTTAGCGATCTCCTGAGTGGCGCAGTGGTCTAAGGCAGTGCCACTAGAGATCTTGGTTCGAATCCAGGCTCTGTCGTAGCCGGCCGCGACCGGGAGACCCATGGGGCAGCGCACAATTGGCCCAGGGTAGGGGAGGGAATGGCCGGCAGGGATATAGCTCAGTTGGTAGAGCATGGTGTTTGCAACGCCAGGGTTGTGGGTTTGATTCCCACGGGGGGCCAGTATAAAAATAAAAATAACTTTTAAAATAATGTATGCACTCACTAACTGTAAGTTGCTCTGGATAAGAGCATCTGCTAAATCAAAAAAAATGTATATTTGTGGGCACTATGGTGTTGAACGCTGCTTTAGTGTTGCTTGCCTCGAAGCGAGCATAAAAGGCATTTAGCTCATCTGGTAGGCTCGCGTCACTGGGCAGCTCGCGGCTGGGTTTCTCTTTGTAGTCCGTAATAGTTTTCAAGCCCTGCCACATCCGACGAGCATCAGAGCCGGTGTACTAGGAGTCAATCTTTATCCTGTATTGACGCTTTGCCTGTTTGATGGTTCATCTGAGGGCGTAGCGGGATTTCTTATAAACGTCCGGATTAGTGTCCCGCTCCTTTAAAACATCATAATATAATAGCAAATGCTCATAATATGATAATAGTTATTTTTTTGTTTAATTAAGGGGTGGTAGCACCTGTCAGTTGTCACAATAAAATTTGAAATACAGTGCCTGCTGCTGTAACTGGTGTGAAATGGTTGGCTAGTTAGCGGTAAGCGCTAGTGGCATGCCAATCGGTGATGTCACCCTCTCTGAGACCTCGAAGTAGTTGCTTCATTTGCTCTGGTTGCTGCTCTGCAAGGGCCGCGGCTTTTGTGGGGCTTTGGGTAACGATGCGAGGGTGACTGTTGTCGATGTGTGTAGGGGGTCCCTGATTCAATCCCAGGTTGGGGTGAGGAAAGGGACGAAAGCAATACTGTTACACCGCTGCCTACCTCACATCATCACATTGGTTTCCTGACATTTTATTTTATTTTTATTTCACCTTTTTTTAACCAGGTAGGCCAGTTGAGAACAAGTTCTCATTTACAACTGCGACCTGGCCAAGATAAAGCAAAGCAGTGCGATAAAAACAACAACACAGAGTTACATATGGGGTAAACAAAACATAAAGTAAAAAATACAACAGAAAATATATATACAGTGTGTGCGAATGTAGTAAGTTATGGAGGTAAGGCAATAAATAGGCCATAGTGCAAAAGATGATGTGCAAATAGAGATACTGGAGTGCAAATTAGCAAAATAAATAACAATATGGGGATGAGGTAGTTGGGTGGACTAATTTCAGAATGGCTGTGTACAGGTGCAGTGATCGGTAAGCTGCTCTGACAACTGATGCTTAATGTTAGTGAGGGAGATAAGAGTCTCCAGGTTCAGAGATTTTTGCAGTTCGTTCCAGTCATTGGCAGCAGAGAACTGGAAGGAATGGCGGCCAAAGGAGGTCTTGGCTTTGGGGACGACCAGTGAGATATACCTGCTGGAGCACAGACTACGGGTGGGTGTTGCTATGGTGACCAGTGAGCTAAGATAAGACAGGGATTTGCCTAGCAGTGATTTATAGATGACCTGGAGCCAGTGGGTTTGGCGACGAATATGTAGTGTGAGGGCCAGCCAACAAGAGCGTACAGGTCACAGTGGTGGGTAGTATATGGGGCTTTGGTGACAAAACGGATGGCACTGTGATAGACTACATCCAATTTGCTGAGTAGAGTGTTGGAGGCTATTTTGTAAATGACATCGCCGAAGTCAAGGATCGGTAGGATAGTCAGTTTTACGAGGGCATGTTTGGTAGCATGAGTGAAGGAGGCTTTGTTGCGAAATAGGAAGCCGATTCTAGATCTAACTTTTGATTGGAGATGCTTAATGTGAGTCTGGAAGGAGAGTTTACAGTCTAACCAGACACCTAGGTATTTGTAGTTGTCCACATACTCTAGGTCAGACCCACCGAGAGTAGTGATTCTAGTCGGGTGGGCGGGTGCAAGCAGCGTTCGGTTGAAGAGCATGCATTTAGTTTTACTAGTGTTTAAGAACAGTTGGAGGCTACGGAAGGAGTGTTGTATGGCGTTGAAGCTCGTTTGGAGGTTTGTTAACACAGTGTCCAATGAAGGGCCAGATGTATACAAAATGTTGTCGTCTGCATAGAGGTGGATCCGAGCGTCACCAGCAGCAAGAGCGACATTATTGATATACACAGAGAATAGAGTCGGCCCGAGAATTGAACCCTGTGGCACCCCCATAGAGACTGCCAGAGGTCCAGACAACAGGCCCTCCGATTTTACCCATTGAACTCTATCTGAGAAGTAGTTGGTGAACCAGGCGAGGCAGTCATTTGAGAAACTAAGGCTATTTAGTCTTCCAATAAGAATGCGGTGGTTGACAGAGTCGAAAGCCTTGGCCAGGTCGATGAAGATGGCTGCGCAGTACTGTCTTTTATCGATCGCGGTTATATTATCGTTTAGGAGCGTGGCTGAGGTGCACCCATGACCAGCTCGGAAACCGGATTGCATAGCGGTGGGATTCTAAATGGTCGGTGATCTGTTTGTTAACTTGGCTTTCAAAGACTTTCAAAAGGCAGGGCAGGATGGATATAGGTCTGTAACCGTTTGTATTTAGAGTGTCACCCCCTTTGAAGAGGGGGATGACCGCGGCAGTTTTCCAATCTCTGGGGATCTCAGACGTTATGAAAGAGAGGTTGAACAGGCTAGTAACAGGGGTTGTGACAATTTCGGCGGCTAATTTTAGAAAGAAAGGGTCCAGATTGTCTAGCCCAGCTTATTTGTAGGGGTCCAGATTTTGCAGCTCTTTCAGAACATCAGCTGTCTAAATTTGTGTGAAGGAGAAGCGGGGGGGGCATGGGCAAGTTGCAGCGGAGGGTGCAGAGCTGGTGGCTGGGTTAGTGGTAGCCAGGTGGAAAGCATGGCCAGCCGTAGCAAAATGCTTGTTGAAATTCTCGATTATTGTAGATTTATCGGTGGTGATAGTGTTTCCTAGCCTCAGTGCAGTGGGCAGTTGGGAGGAGGTGCTCTTATTCTCCATGGACTTTACAGTGTCCCAAAACTTTTTGGAGTTAGTGCTACAGGATGCAAATTTCTGTTTGAAAAAGCTAGCCTTTCATTTCATAACTGATTGTGTATATTGGTTCCTGACTTCCCTGAAAAGATGCATATCACGGGGGGCTGTTCGATGTTAATGCAGTACGCCACAGGATGTTTTTGTGCTGGTCAAGGGCAGTCAAGTCTGAGGAGAACCAGGGGCTATATCTGTTCTTAGTTCTGAATTTTTTGAATGGGGCATGCTTACTTAAGATTGAGAGGAAAGCACTTTTAAAGAACAACCAGGCATCCTCTACTGACGGAATGAGGTCAATATCCATCCAGGATACCCGGGCCAGGTCAATTAGAAAGGACTGCTCGTTAAAGTGTTTTAGGGAGCGTTTGACAGTGATGAAGGGTGGTCGTTTGACCGTGGACCCATTACGGACGCAGGCAATAAGGCAGTGATCGCTGAGATCCTGGTTGAAGACAGCGGAGGTGTATTTAGAGGGTAAATTTGTCAGGATGATATCTATGAGGGTGCCCATGTTTACAGATTTAGGGTTGTACCTGGTATGTTCGTTGATAATTTGTGTGAGATTGAGGGCATCTAGTTTAGATTGTAGGTTGGCCTGGGCACAGACCTGGATAGTATGATAGCCTGCAGAGCTCTATCTCTACAGTAGATTGCAACCCCACCCCCTTTGGCAGTTCTATCGAGATGGAAAATGGTGTAGTTGGGGATGGACATTTCTGAATTTTTGGTGACCTTCCTAAGCCAGGATTCAGACACTGCTAGAACATCAGGGTTGGCGGAGTGTGCTAACTCAAACTTAGGGAGGAGGCTTCTGATGTTAATGTGCAAGAAACCAAGGCTTTTACGGTTACAGAAGTCAACAAATGATAACGCCTGGGGAGTAGGAGTGATACTGGGGGCTACAGGGCCTGGGTTAACCTCTACATCACCAGAGGAACAGAGGACGAGTAGAATAAGGATACGGCTAAAGGCTTTAAGAACTGGTCTTCTAGTCCGTTGGGTACAGAGAAAAAAAGGGGCAACATTCCGGGCGTTGTAGAATAGATTCAGGGCATTATGTACAGACAAGGATATGAGTACAGTGGAGGTAAACCTAAGCGTTGGGTAACGATGAAAGAGATAGCATCACTAGAGGCGCCGATTGAGTCAGTCTCCACGTGTATGGGGGGTGGGACAAAGGAGCTATCTAAGGCAGGTTGAGCTGGACTGGGGGCTCTACAGTGAAATAGTACAATAAGAAATAACCGAAACAGCAATAAGCAAGGCATATTGACATGGGAGAGAGGCATAAAGCAATCACAGGTGTTATTCGAGAGAGCTAAGACAACAGCTGGTAATGGCGACAAAGTTTGGGCTGAGGCTAAACATAAACAGGATGCGGTACCGTATAAAGGAACAATCCAGCAGGCATCAGCTGTATAGCTGAGTTATCATAAGGTCCGGTGAACAGCAATAGGAGAGTTCGGAGGTAGTTCGGGGGCTGCTACAGCACTGGCGAGCAAGAGGCATGGCTTGCGTGTGCTAGCGGGCCGGGGCTAGCAGATGGATCTTCGTGGTCGACGTCGTAAAGGGAAGCCTGTTGAAACCACATCAGACAATTTCGTCGGCAGACCAGTCTTGTTGGATCGGCGGGGCTTCGTGTCAACACTAGGAGGTCCCGTCCAGTTGACAGAGAGGTAGATAGCCGGGAGATGGACCTGGCTCGAGGCTAGCTCAAGGGTAACGGGTGCTTGCTAAGGGGCAATGGTAATTAGCCAACGACAACAGCCATTCGGTTGCAGCTAGCTAGTTGCGATGATCCGGTGCTAGGGTCCAGTGATTTCGGCAGAAAATCCGATATGCTCTGGGTCGATAGCACGCTGTGCAGACTGGCCGACAAATTGTCCAGGCTAGAGCTAGAGCTGGCTGGTGGGTAGTGCAGGCCACGGACAATGGTGAAGACACTAACGGTGGCTAATAGCAAGTAGCTAGCTGGCTACCACAGCCATTCGGTTGCAGCTAGACTAGTTTCAGCTTAAGTTTCTTGATAAAAGTTATAAAGAAATAATAGAATCCTTTCCACGTTGGGTGGGGCGGGTTGCAGGAAAGTATATTTAGTTAAAGAATGAAAAGTAAAATTGAGAAATATATACAAAATAGACAAAAAACTTAAAAAACCTGGCTATTTACACAAGGACACTACAGAAAACACGACCACACTGCTACGCCATCTTGGATTCACATACAGTGCAGTCCAAAAGTGCAGTCCAAAAGTATTTGGACAGTGACACATTTTTGTTGTTGTTTTAGTCTGTACTCCAGCACTGAAATTATACAATGACTATAAATTTAAAGTGCAGACTGACAGCTTTAATTTGAGGGTATTTTCATTCATATCAGGGGTACGGTTTAGAAATTACAGCACTTTTTAGGGAACCAAATGTATTTGGATAAATTATTTGTGCCTCTGTAACTTTCTCACTTATAATTTTTCACAATTCATTAATGATGAACCATAATCATGGTAGAATCCACATTAATGTAGAATTGTTTAGAAACATATAATATTTTTATTTACAATAAAAGTGTCTCCAGAATGACATAATACATTATTTACCATTAATTTCCATTTGGCACAAAATAATCTGAAACACAACCAAAACAAACTGCAAATGCATCCAGCAAGTCATTGCGTGCTAGGAATATAGTACCAAATAGGCTAGCGGTACTACTTTTGATTACTTTAATACACATATAAGTGAATTTGTCCAAATGCTTTTGGTTCCCTAAAATGGAGGGTATATGTACATAAAGTGATGCAATTTCTAAATGGTTCACTGACCCAATATGGATGAAGATACCCTCAAATTAAAGCTGACAGTCTGCACTTTAACCTCATAGTCTTTGTATCAAATCCAGTGCTGGAGTACAGAGCCAAAACAACAACAAAAATGTGTCACTGTCCTCACTGTATATTACTAGAGGACATCTTGAATGATGTCTCTGTAGTTGCTTTGTCACATGAAATTAGACGTGATAAAGCAAGACTAGTCAAATGAGTCTACTAGTGATGGGCAGCCTAGTAGACTGGGACCGTTTTCAGTTGTATGCCACTGCCATCTACTGCTAAAGACCCTCTCCTTTATAAAACAATCTCAAATTCCACCAATGGTGGAGGTTGTAGTTATAGTAGCTAGCTAGGCAAGTAAAGGCAGGGATTTCACCTCACGCATAATTTACCGGCTACTATATCATCTTGAATCAGATACAATATCTCTTCAGGCTCGTTTTGACTGATGATCTGTCGCATTTTGATTCAGGCATGTAAACATCTCATTATTAAATAGACTTGATATAAAATAGGTATCCTAATAGTACACATGTGCTATTGCCCTAAATTGTGTATTTTCAATAATGTTTATTTAAATGTAGCTACATTTACAATACGTCAAATTTACGGCGAGAAAACAACCCCAAACCGGCATTTTAGTATCCACCTCTGGGGTCCTGCAAGGAGACGTTGCCGCGGAGGTTTCTGGGCTTCTTTCTTTCTAGCCTGGGATCGTAATCTGCAAAGATGGGTACGTAAATGTTCTATTTTGAACGGAACGTTTACAAAATATATCAATGTATTGTCTACCTTGACATGGAATTTGAATGACCTTTTTACCAATTTCGTTATAATCGTGGCAGAACAGGATGTATTTATAGACATTCTCTAACTTTTACCGCCGCCAACTAGTGCGAACTCCGCAACGTGGAGACGGCCATAACATGCAGTTAGTCCTGGCCAGCTCTTCCCTGCTCATTCGTTTCAGGCACCAAACATTTATGTAGCCAGTTACCCGAGTTTTGGTTACAAAGTTATTGAAATGGATGTATTTGGCCGCGAACTGTGCTTAAACAATTTGGTTAAAGTTAATTAAATTATTTTAAAATTAACTTAATTGTTAGCTAGCTGCTACAGTGCTAACCGCACTTGATGCGGTGTTCATGTCCGGATATCTTCGCTAGCTACCGGTATTTGCCTGAGTGACCAAACAATGTTTTGTTTTACAATATTATTCCATAAAAAGCTAGATGGCTACCATTTTAACGATTTACTTTGTATCCCTTAAGGAAAGTGTCGCGGTCTGCGTACAGCCAGGAAGCTGCGTAACCACCGTCGTGAGCAGAGATGGCACGATAAACAGTACAAAAAGGCCCATCTCGGCACTGCCCTGAAGGCTAACCCCTTCGGAGGCGCTTCCCACGCCAAGGGAATCGTACTTGAGAAAGTGTAAGTACATCACAACACCCCTGATGTCCTCACTAATGATCAGCTTCCGTATTCAGAAAGTGTCTTGTCTGGAGTGCAGATTAGTTTTCAGGTCCTCTCACCTGTCCCATTTAATCTTATTCAGCATAATCTAAAACCCAAAACAGATTATAGTTCAGCAGCCCTGCTACTCTGGGACACGTTAATACAGACCCTAATGTCTTCTCTGAGTATCAGTCATGTATAATGCACTGAATGCCATGTCATCCTGTATGCCAGTTCCAAATGTTTCTCTCCCTGTCTTACAGTGGTGTTGAAGCTAAGCAGCCCAACTCCGCCATTAGGAAGTGTGTCAGGGTCCAGCTCATCAAGAATGGCAAGAAGATCACCGCCTTTGTCCCCAATGATGGTTGCTTGAACTTCATCGAGGTAAGAGTCAACTAGTCAGCCTGGGGCCCAAGCATTTTTCCAAAGTAGTGTTTTTTAGTTATATGTTCTGGATTGCCTAGAACTCAGTACAAGAAGTGATGGAGTCAATTCAACTACTATACTTTTTTTTATTTACATCCACTATGTAAAGGGTCTGGCTGATGCAGTTTAGTGTCAATAAACTGTGCCTGATATCCACTAACAAATGCAAGACTCCCCATAAATAACAGTGCTGCCTAAATATTTGATGTGTGACCTGTATATATTGAATTTAGGAGCACCAATGCGCCTAGAAAAATTAAGATTTTAGCTGTAATCCTAATATTGCGTTATTTATTAATTCCATTCTACTTTTTAGATCGGTGCATTGTCTATTGTTAGATATTTTTCATTGTGTGCCTGAAATACTTTGTGCCTGCATTTTTTCAATTTAGGCGCACACGTGCTCCTTGTAAAAATAAAAATTCAGCATAGAGCCCTGAATAATCTAAGCATAAATATATGGTGTGAGGTAGTCTGGGACAATATTTATGGTATTCAAAGATGCATCTTGCATGCTATACATGTTGTGTGTATTCAGTTTGTTTCCCTTGGTCTTTCAGGAAAACGACGAAGTTCTGGTGGCAGGATTCGGACGTAAGGGACACGCCGTCGGTGATATCCCCGGTGTACGTTTCAAGGTGGTCAAAGTGGCTAACGTCTCCCTGCTGGCCCTCTACAAAGGCAAGAAGGAGAGACCCAGATCATAGACCGTTCTGATTGCGAAATCAATAAAATATGTTTTCACAATTCCAGTCGGTTTGTTGCGCATTTTGTTGTGATTTTGATATTTTAGTTGAACCTTGTTGCAGAGATGGGAAACTCTGGTGGTCCTCAGAAGTGTATGGTGTTTTTTGTTCCTTTTCCAAATCACCATGTGATTTAGACCTGGGATACCAGGTGTATTGTGTGCCCTTGAAAGAATCAGCTGACATTTTGGCCCCAGAGGACTGAAGTTGCCCGTCCTGGTTCCTGATCTGTTTGAGGGGCTTCTCTGATTCACTTGTACATGTCCAGGTTGATTATAAGAGTGACAACTCAAGCAATTATTTTGTGATATTAGTTAATGTCCTCAAGATGTGAGCATGTGTGATTGTGCCAGCAGAGCCTCAGTGGTGCAGATGTGTTCAGCTCTACCCAAGCTGCCTGTTCTTGCAATTACATCTCCACTCATGCTCCATTTAGAGGGTTGTATTGGTTTGACATTGGGTGTCTTGATTGTTCATAGAGCAGATGCATTTAATGTGGATGTCATGTTTTGCCTCACAGACGCGATGTCACATGTACCCCTCGGGTAATGAAGAGGACTTATTTCATGCCGTGGCGTCGTCTGGAACATACAGGCATGGATGTTAGACAGCTGCCAATAAGAGGCAACATCTTCTTTTATTATTCTCAACAATGACTGATGTATCCCCGTTCCTCATACACTTGCCAGTACCCTAATTTAGCCACACCTGTCTACATTCTATAATTTACAGCCCTTTTTAGCCGGTGTGAAAGCTGTCCAACAGATTGTGTGATCCTTGTTTTGGTGTGGCGAAGTGCTGTAGCAATTGATTTCGAAGGTGGGAGCATAGGTTGCATTGGGCGGAGCCTTTGTTTTAAGAACTATTTGAGTACTTGATGAGTTCAAAGGACCAGACTGTGGAATATGGTAAAAGAGATCGTTGGACATTTTACACAATGATACAAATCCCATCTTCCAGAATATAACGTCTTTGCTTTCATCCCCATTAGTCATAGGATTACGTTATTATTATTTGATGTGTGAGACGCAATGTTCAATCGTCTAGACATTATACATTGAGACATGCAGTGTTATCCTGAATGACAAATGAATTGGTGTTGGGGTGGAAGAGGATTTTCTGCAGATTATGAAAGCGACATGTTTGGGAAAATAGAAAGGATATGAAATCGACAGTTTGAATCGAAGAGATCACTCGGACTCGTGGCCAGCTGCTGCTGAAATGATCATTCAGTGGGGAAATGCTGTCAGTTCTTTTAGTACTTAGTCAGACAAAAACCATGCTGTCAGATCATTATGTCGTGAGAATAATCTACTGGTGACTGTCCTGTCTGACGATGAACACGGTTACATGTACACAATAATAAGAAAATTGTGGATAGTCAGGTTAATCTAATAGTACGTTTGAAACGTTTACATGCTTTGCAAGAAGAACAATTTCCCTAATCCTTTTTATACTGAACAAAAATATAAATGCCACATGCGACAATTTCAACAATTTTACAGAGTTACAGTTCATATAAGGAAATCAGTCAATTTAAATGAATTAAGTAGGCCCTAATCAATTGATTTCACACGACTGGGCAGGGGGGCAGCCACTGCGGAGCCAGGCCCAGCCAATCAGAATGAGTTTTCCCCCACAAAAGTCCTTTATTACAGACATACAGTACAAGTCGGAAGTTTACATACACTTAGGTTGGAGTCATGAAAACTTGTTTTTCAACCACTCCACAAATTTCTTGTTAACTAACTATATTTTTGGCAAATCGGTTAGGACATCTACTTTGTGCATGACACAAGTACTTTTTCCAACAATTCTTTACAGACAGATTATTTCACTTATAATTCACTATATCACAATTCCAGTGGGTCAGAAGTTTACATACACTAAGTTGACTGTGCCTTTAAACAGCTTGGAAAATTCCAGAAAATTATGTCATGGTTTTAGAAGCTTCTGATAGGCTAATTGACATAATTTGAGTCAATTGGAGGTGTACCTGTGGATGTATTTCAAGGCCTACTTTCAAACTCAGTGCCTCTTTGCTTGACATCATGGGAAAATCAAAAGAAATCAGGCAAGATCTGAAAAAATTTGTAGACCTCCACAAGTCTGGTTCATCCTTGGGAGCAATTTCCAAACGCCTGAGGGTACCACGTTCATCTGTACAAACAATAGTACGCAAGTATAAACACCATGGGACCACGCAGCCGTCATACCTCTCAGGAAGGAGATGCGTTCTGTCTCCTAGAGATGAACGTACTTTGTTGCAAAGAGTGCAAATAAATCCCAGAACAACAGCAAAGGACTACGGTTTGCAACTGCACATGGGGACAAAGATCATACTTTTTGGAGAAATGTCCTCTGGTCTGATGAAACAAAAATATAACTCTTTGGCCATAATGACCATCGTTATGTTTGGAGGAAAAGGGGGGTTGCTTGCAAGCCGAAGAACACCATCCCAACCGTGAAGAACGGGGGTGACAGCATCATGGTCCTCTGTAGCTCAGCTGGTAGAGCACGGCGCTTGTAACGCCAAGGTAGTGGGTTCGATCCCCGGGACCACCCATACACAAAAATGTATGCACGCATGACTGTAAGTCGCTTTGGATAAAAGCGTCTGCTAAATGGCATATTATTATTATTATTATCATGCTGTGGGGGTGCTTTGCTGCAGGAGGGACTGGTGCACTTCACAAAATAGATGGCATCATGAGGAAGGAAAATGATGTGGCTATATTGAAGCAACATCTCAAGACATCAGTCAGGAAGTTAAAGCTTGGTTGCAAATGGGTCTTCCAAATGGACAATGACCCCAAGCATACTTCCAAAGTTGTGACAAAATGGCTTTAGGACAACAAAGTCAAGGTATTGGAGTGGCCATCACAAAGCCCTGACCTCAATCCTATAGAAAATATGTGGGCAGAACTGAAAAAGTGTGTGCGAGCAAGGAGGCCTACAAACTTGACTCAGTTACACCAGCTCTGTCAGGAGGAATGGGCCAAATTCACCCAACTTATTGTGGGAAGTTTGTGGAAGGCTACCCGAAACGTTTATCCCAAATTAAACAATTTAAAGGCAATGCTACCAAATACTAATTGAGTGTATGTAAACTTCTGACCCACTGGGAATGTGGTGAAATAAATAAAATATGAAATAAGTCATTCTCTCTACTATTATTCTGACATTTCACATTCTTAAAATAAAGTAGTGATCCTAACTGACCTAAAACAGAGCATTTTAACTAGGATTAAATGTCAGGAATTGTGAAAAACTGAGTTTAAATGTATTTGTCTAAGGTGTATGTAAACTTACGACTTCAACTGTAAATACTCCTCAGTTTCATCAGCTTTCGGGGTGGCTGGTCTGAGACGATCCCGCAGGTGAAGAAGCCAGATGTGGAGGTCCTGGGCTGGCATGGTTACACGTGGTCTGCGGTTGTGAGGCCGGTTGGACGTACTGCCAAATTCTCTAAAATGATGTTGGAGGCGGCTTATGGTAGAGAAATGAACATTACATTCTCTGGCAACAGCTCTGGTGGACATTCCTGCAGTCAGCATGCCAATTGCACGCTCCCTCTAAACTTGACATCTGTGGCATTGTGTTGTGTGACAAAACTGCACATTTTAAGAGTGGCCTTTTATTGTCCCCAGCACAATGTCCACCTGTGTAATGATCATGCTTTATTCAGCGTCTTGATATTTTGAGAGAAATAAGCTTTTTGTGCATATGGAACATTTCTGGGATTTTTTATTTCAGCTTATGAAACATGGGACCAACCATGTTGCGTTTATATTTTTGTTCAGTGTACATGAACACATGCAGAAAAACGGCTATCAAAATAAACGTTCTACCAGAGCGAACATGTTATTTTTGCGACATAAAGTTTGTATGTTAAAACTATTTGTAAAATGCATACTTTAAGTTTTTCTGAATTTACAGTGCCTTCGGAAAGTATTTAGACCCCTTGACCTTTTCCACATTTTGTTACATTACAGCCTTATTCTAAAATTGATTAAATAAAAAGAAATCCTCAGCAATCTACACACAATACCCCATAAAGACAAAGCGAAAATACGTTTTTAGAAATTTTTGCAAATGTATTCAAATTAAAAAACAGAAACCTTATTTACATAAGTATCCAGACCCTTTGCTATGAGACTCGAAATTGAGCTCAGGTGCATCCTGTTTCCATTGATCACCCTTGAGATGTTTCTACAACTTGATTGTAGTCTACCTGTGGTACATTCAATTGATTGGACATGATTTGGAAAGGCACACACCTGTCTATATAAGGTCCCACAGTTGACAGTGCATGTCGGAGCAAAAACCAAGCCATGAGGTCGAAGGAATTTTCCGTGGAGCTCCGAGACAGGATTGCGTCGAGCCACAGATCTGGGGAAGGGTACCAAAAAATGTCTGCAGCATTGAATGTCCCCAAGAACACAGTGGCCTCCATCATTCTTAAATGGAAGAAGTTTGGAACCACCAGGACTCTTCCTAGAGCTGGCCGCCCGGCCAAACTGAGCAATCAGGGGAGAAGGGCATTGGTCAGGGAGGTGACCAAGAACCCGATGGTTACTCTGACAGAGCTCTAGAGTTCCTTTGTGGAGATGGGAGAACCTTCCAGAAGGACAACCATCTCTGCAGCACTCCACCAATCAGGCCTTTATGCTAGAGTGGCCAGACAGAAGCCACTCCTCAGTAAAATGCACATGACAGCCCACTTGGAGTTTGCCAAAAGGCACCTAAAGGACTCTCAGACCATGAGAAACAATATTCTCTGGTCTGATGAAACCAAGATTTAATTATTTGGCCTGAATGCCAAGCGTGAAGTATGGAGGAAACCTGGCACCATCCCTACGGTGAAGCATGGTGGTGGCAGCATCATGCTGTGGGGATGTTTTTCAGCGGCAGCGGCTGGGAGACAAGTCAGGATCGAGGGAAAGATGAACGGAGAAAAGTATAGAGACAACCTTGATGAGAACCTGCTCCAGAGCACTCAGGACCTCAGACTGGGGCGAAGGTTCACCTTCCAACAGGACAACAACCCTAAGCACACAGCCAAGACAACGCAGGAGTAGCTTCAGGACAAGTCTCTGAATGTCCTTGAATGGCCCAGCCAGAGCCTGGAGTTGAACCCGATCGAACATCTGAAAATAGCTGTGCAGCAACGCTCCCCATCCAACCTGACAGAGCTTGAGAGGATCTTCAGAGAAGAATGGGAGAAACTCCCCAAATACAGGTGTTCCAAGCTTGTAGCGTCATACCCAAGAAGACTCAATGCTGTAATCGCTGCCAAAGGTGCTTCAACAAAGTACAGAGTAAAGGGTCTGAATACTTATGTAAATGTGATATTTCAGTTTTTGATTTTAATAAATTAGCAAAAATGTCTACAAACTTGTTTTTGATGGGGTATTGTGTGTAGATTGATGAGGATTAAAAAAAAAATGTTAGAATAAGGCTGTAACGTAACAAAATGTGGAAAAAGTCGAAGGGTCTGAATACTTTCCGAAGGCTAAGTGGAGATCAAATACACCGCTGGAACGCCGACTAAGCTTTGTACATGTCCTAATAACTTGAAAGATTGCTCAGAAAACCAGGTGATCTAATCGGTGTATGCTTGCTTAGATTTTTTTTTAACCTGACGCCAATTAAGATAAGCAGAGTAAAGTGTTTACATGACTATTGCCATACTCGGCCTACTGACATAATCAGTTTAATATCGAATTATTAATGTGCATGTAAACGTTATTGCCACCTAGTGGAGTTAGGGCCAGATACATGGAAACCCTCAAAACGAAAGTAACATTGAATTATGGATAAGTACTAAAACTGAATACACTAACACATTTCAATACTCTGAAATCTCTATTTGAAATACTTAATTGTCATATTTTGTGTAAAGCATTCAAGAGCAACTAGACTTTACCGTGAAATGCTTGCTTACGAGCACTTCCCAACAATGCAGAGTTTAAAAATACAATAGTAACACGAGGAATAAAATAAAATACACAAGAATGGAGCTATATACAGGCAGTACCAGTACCAGCACACCTAGCCTAACTTCCTGTAAGGTCATCAGGTTCAATAAGCCAGATTGTGGTTGTTGCCAAGAGTGATCTCACAGTTCTCTTTTCTCACAGCATTCCTTCAGAGGAGGCAGAGAGGATTACATTGAATCACTTCAGTGGAGTTGTCTGGTGAGTGATGAGAGATGGGTGGTAGTGAGTGATGAGAGATGGGTGATAGTGAGTGATGAGAGATGGGTGATAGTGAGTGACAGGAATCCAGCAGCCACAGACTGGGCAGGGCAGCAACCCATCCATCCTCTCCACAGGCAGAATCCTGGTGACCTTCAGGCAACTGAAGTATCACAGAGAAACAGATGATGGTAATAACACTTCCTGGATGATGCTGTCGGTGAGCAATGATGGACAGGCACTTTTCATTACACTAAACATTTTAATGTAAGTATGGGTGGTGATTAAATGGTCTTATTTAAAATAATGCACTGAGAATTCACTTAGAAGGTATTGCATGCATTCTTTCCACTTTCAAAACTGTAAACTGTTAAATTGTGAATCTTAAGGGAAGAATGTTCATGCAAATAGTCTTTAATGCATCTCTTATTTCCTTGCTCTAGTCTATGATCTTTATAAAAGCATGAATTCCGTCTTGAAGGTGCATCTGTTTGTATCTATCAGTAGCAACATGCAGGAGCAGGGAAAGTGTGTCAGTGGGTGTCATTCAGTGTGCCAGAGGTACAGAGTAACCCTGGTTGCTGGTCTGTCTCATGATCAGGTATTTATAGCAGTGGAGGTATATATAGCCCCAGAATGGAGAAAAACTGATCCCCCTTAAACCACGAAGGACGCCATAGCCACATTACAGCTTGATTACGAAAGGTAAAAGAAAGCAAACTGCATCATAGTGTAAACCTAGTCTTGGTGTGTTAGATCATATGAAAAGTTAATATAAAATATATCAATATAATGAAGATGAGTTCATAATAAAATATAAATGAGTCATGAGCCTACCCTATATGTCTACTGTAAGGGTTTTTTCTCTTCAACATTCAAAGAAAAAGTGAAAAATGATCAAATCCATGAGATCGTTCGCTATAGACCTACAGCCCTTAATTAGATTCAGATTGAAACACTCTGTACGACATTTCTTTACGAATGCATCCTTAAAATTGAACATTTGAAACCTGTCATTTACTGCATCATGGGCCGTTGAACACATCCATGCTTGACATATCACAACAAGGGGTTATGACTCATGATTTTTTACGTGTTTGCATGGGTGCATTTGTGAATATTTTGACCAGGGTACCTTGTATTTTGTTACACATGATGCAACATGCCAAATTAAATGAGTGCGTTAATTATTGGGTATAGCCAACAACACATCTAAGAGTAATGTTGGGCATAGTAAACAATGTAAACTTGGTTGATTGATTGTGAAGGGATGGGCCTGTCACATGCATGTCATAGGTCATAGGTCATGCCATGTGATAGTTTGTCTTGTTGAGTTTAGCTGGAGAGATCCCCACTAGAGAGACTGCAAGAGCCCTGGACATGCACTTTGACGCACTAGGATATGAAGGGGACGACTATGACGATGTGGACGCTCAATACATGATTGAACAGAGTCTTCTGGAGTGTAACAAGCAGATTGAATCTCGCGATTCCTGCCTTGGGGATGAGTGCAGGTACACAGCTTCTTGCTTCACCCTTGTGAACCTTTAGAAGCACACCAGACAGATACACAGGTCTGCCCAGATAATAGGATTGTTATACATTTTATGTTGGCCCTGAGATGGTAAACACTTCTCCAGGCATTATAAATAGGTTACAAAGTATAAAGTCTGTATCTGGAACTCACACCCTCATCATGAGGATGGTGGCACAGCTTTTATGGTGTGACTTTTTTTTTCCACAGTCAAGATATAACAGATAATGTAAAAATCTTCTCTGCCATAAGAAAAGGTGAGTAGTGAGTGCCAGTTCTGCACTATTGGTTATTTACTGAAGTGTTATGTGTCTACATAACAGTATTCTCCCTGATAATCCTCTCTGCTTCCTGGTTTGTTGCCAGGTGATGAAGCAGCTCTCCGCCAGCTGTCTGTCAGCCAGAGTGCTTTCTCTGAAGAGGACAACAGAGGCTGGATCCCCCTGCATGAGGCCGTTAGTCAGAAGAACATAAATATTCTAGAGGTCACCTTTGCAGGTTTGTATATCTTTGTCTCATCTAGTACATCCCAACACACAAGGATCAATTAAATCATGCATTGTTTCGAGAATTTGCCAACAATCAAAGGGACACTAAAC
Organism: Coregonus lavaretus; assembly: GCF_964263955.1. Taxonomy (NCBI): domain Eukaryota; kingdom Metazoa; phylum Chordata; class Actinopteri; order Salmoniformes; family Salmonidae; genus Coregonus; species Coregonus lavaretus. The sequence continues at coordinate 9,002,291 of NC_139999.1, read as the reverse complement.
ACCTAAATAAACATTTTTCAGATGTTTTCAAACCTCAAAAGTACACTGAACCAAAATATAAATGCAACGTGCAACAATTTCAATGATTTTACTGAGTTACAGTTAATATAAGGAAATCAGTCAATTGAAATAAAATCATTAGGCACTAATCTATGGATTTCACATGACTGGGCAAGGGCGCAGCCAATCAGAATGAGTTTTTACCCACAAAACGGCTTTATTACAGACAGAAATACTCATCAGCACCCCCTCCCTCAGATGATCCCGCAGGTGAAAAAGCCGGATGCTCACTAACAGGGATGTAAACAAATTTGTGCACAAAATTTGAGAGAAAAGCTTTTTGTGCGTATGAAAAAGTTCTGGAATTGTTTATTTCAGCTCATGAAACATGGGATCACCAACACTTTACATGTTGAGTTTATATTTTTGTTCAGTATAGTCAAATGTGAAGATGAGTTCACATTTCCTTTCAATGGTAATATAATATTGAAAGTATAATGATAGTGTTAGAGCCGATTTGGGCATATTTTGTATAAAAGACTGAACATACTGAGCTCCATGTACATTTGTGTAAATATATTAATGTATATGATGAAATATTAGGTACGTACCTTTATGATTTATTTACCGGATTGAGATATATTCATTTGTTATTAGTGTAACTCAGTTTTTGGCCCCCCCTCTTGCCCATTCATTGTACTGTGTTAATTGTGTTAGTATAAAGGCAGGAAGTTGGGCCTTCGGGGGGAGGAGTCCTTGCTAGATGCGGGAGCGGTATAGTTTTTTGACCATATAGACATACAGAAATACAGACAGACAGGTCATATTATATTATGTATTTGCATTTCAAGTAATCTCTGCTTTAAGTTGATTGGAGAATACCTTTTGTTAGATAAGAAGAATAAACATTTTTTGTTGCACTATATCCCTGGATCTCATTGAATGTTTGGCCGTTTGGAAACGTTGAGTGTGGACTGTATGCGTCCGAAACAACCCCGCTTCAGGCTAGGGCAGTGGCTATGGTAAAGAGGAAAGGAAGCCACTACATTCAAGTCAAAAAACTCCGTGAAGGATTACTACCGGAAGGAAATCTCCGGTTCGGACACACGCTGGATTTTGTTCTATTTGTAATTGCATTCGGACCATAAGGACAGCTCGCTTGGAAGGATTTGAACTCCTAGATTTCGCCAGCCGTGAGTAACCACTGCGAATGAATGAGCTGCCCTGTTCAAGGCGATCGTTTGATCATGCATATTATGGAAGCGCAAATGTGCTTATAATTGGAATGTTTGATAAACTTGGGAATGGAATTCAAAATACAGCGCTGTGAAAACAATTAAGAAGTTTAAGTTTGGGAAACACAGATCCTATGCACAATGTAGCCTAATCATATATCTAATATTTGGCCTAACGTGGAAATGCAATCCATCAACGCAACGAATGCAACTTAAGGATCTAAAGATACTGCGTGTTAAAACTTCATTAAAGGGACAAAACCTCAACGGGATGAAATGTTTAAAACGCATCTAAAATGCCAAACTTGCACATGTGCAATTCAAAATGGGTCAATATGCTGAAATGGATGACTGTGTTTTTAAAGATTAAAGGAGGTCTAAAGGGGCATTACGTTTAACAATCAAACCAACAACCGTGTCATTGTAAATTGAGTGAACTAAAAGTGAATGATGGAGGAGGAAATCCCAAATAAGACTCCACTGGAGAGGGCAGAGGAGCATCTAAATTCACTCTGTGCAGCCCGGAGAGGCAAACTTGGAGTGTGTACACGCAAAATGAATGAAATAAAAGTCCTTCTTGTTGATGGAGGAAACATTGCAACTGTGAATGAGAGTCTTGAAGCATTTGATGCTGTGCTCAATGACTTTAAGAAGGCTCATGAATCTGTGCTAGAGCTGGTCACAGAGGAGGAACAGGAACAGGAGAGCATTAACTATTATCAACCAAGAATGAGAACTTATGAACATTTCCTGAAAGAGGTGGAAATATGGAAAAAGGCTGAAGTTGAGCCACAAACGCTCATTGAACCACATGACAGCATTTCCAATGTGTCAAAAATATCAAGTAAAACTAAGTATTCTAAGACTGCTTCCTCAGTGTCCTCTGAACGCCTTAAAGCCGAGGCAGAACGAGCAGCTCTACTAGCTCGCCAAGCATCATTACAAGACAAGCATGCATTGGAACTGGAGAAAGCTCAACTGAATGTTAGGATGGAAAAAATGGCACTGGAAACGGACATAGCAGCATATAATGCCAAACTGAAGGTCCTGGAGAGTACCGAGTCAACTTCTCAATCCCATTCTGTGGCAGCCCATTTACTAAGCCAAGAAGATGGAATGAACTCTTATTTTGAGAAACAGGAACCAGAGGTCTATGTGGAACCTGAACCATCACCTGTTGAGTTTGCTGCATTAGGTGCAGTTCCAAAGACCCCACTACAAAGAGTTTTACAACAACCGACCACAAAGCCATCAAACCCTATTCCGAAAACAGTCGTAAACCACACTCTTCAGCAGCCAACAGCAAGGTCTAGCAATCGACACAGAATCAACACTGCGGGTATCAGCCATAATACCAGCCATGATAACCTCTCTACTGTCATGCAAAGGCAGAATGAAATTGCTGACCTCCTTGTACTACAGCACAAACAAGCCACACTCCCTGTTAGGGAGATACCTATGTTTGACGGTGATCCTCTAAACTTTAGGCCATTCATGCGTGCATTTGAGCATGGTATAGAAGATAAGACAAGCAGTCACCAGGATAGGCTCTATTACCTGGAACAATACACCTCTGGTCAGCCCAAGGATCTGGTCCGTAGTTGTCTGCATATGGAAGCCAGAAGAGGCTATGCAGTAGCTAAGAGGTTGTTAAAGGAACACTTTGGCAATGAAATCAAAGTCACCACTGCTTACATGGAAAAGGCTTGGAACTGGACAAACATCAAACCCGATGATGGAAAGGGACTGGGTGGTTATGCACTCTATCTAAGAGGTTGCTGTAACGCTATGCAAGACCTACAGAACATGGAAGAGCTTAATCTTCCCTCCAACATAAAGCTGATCATGTCAAAACTTCCCTACAAACTAAGGGAAAAATGGAGGTCTAGGGCATGTGATATTTTAGAGAGAAGTCACCTGAGGGCCCAGTTCAGTGACCTGGTAACGTTCATGGAAAAACAGGCCAAAATACTGCAGGATCCGTTGTATGGAGATATTCAAGATCCCCTGTACAACAAAAGGTTTTTAAAACCCAAAACAGAAGCTGACTTTAAACAGCAGTTCAAGTCCAAGAGTAGGGGAAGCAGCTTTGCCACTACAGTAGCTGAAGTGGCAGATTGTAACTCTGAAAAACCTTTAAAAGAACAAACATTCAAAGTAAAGAGACCAGGCACGTACCCTTCTGATGCTCCCAGTATCTCATGTATATTTTGTGCTGGTGCGCATTTATTGGTCGACTGCCAACAGGTGAAGGCACAGCCACATGAATTCAAGGTTGAGTTTCTGAGATCAAAAGGCCTTTGTTTTGGCTGTTTGATGAGAGGACACTTAAGCAGAGAATGTAAAAGAAGGATGACCTGTCAGAGCTGTCAAAGAAAGCACCCCACTATCCTGCACATTGAAGGAAGAGAGAGATTTAGATCTCAAAAGGCAGATATGAGTGGTGTAGCAGTAAAGCGGGAGGAGACTGTCAGCAGTGCTCTTGTTTCACTGGAAGCTGGTGAAGATACCGGGGCCGGTACAGATTGTGCACTTGCAATTGTGCCAGTTCAAGTAAAGGTGGCAAATGGAAGCAAGTCTGTGTTAACCTATGCGTTTCTCGATTCTGGTAGCTCAGCAACATTTTGTACGGAGAGACTCATGAGGCAGTTGCAAGCTAAAGGCAGTGCGACTGAAATTCTGCTACGCACAATGGGGCAGGAGAGTCCTACCAAGAGCTTTGAGATATCTGGATTAGAGATTGGCAATGTGGAAGGCGACACATTTCTTGCATTACCAAAGGTCTACACCCAACATAAGATCCCAGTGACAAGAGAGAACATTCCCACTCAGAAAGAGCTCAAAAGGTGGCCATACCTGAAAGAGGTTCAGTTGAAGGAGATTGATGCCGACGTCGAACTTCTGATTGGCGTAAATGCTCCAAAGGCAATGGAACCCTGGCAAATCATAAATAGCCAAGGCAACGGACCGTATGCAGTGAAAACCCTCTTTGGATGGGTGATGAATGGTCCTCTCAACAGTTGTACCATGGCAGAAGAATCCGGGCGTCCTACGGTGATGGCCAATCGTATCTCAATGGCCGACCTGGGGGTTCTTCTTGTAAATCAGTACAACCATGACTTCCCTGAGAGAGAGTATGAAGAGAAAAGTGAGATGTCAGCTGAGGATCGTAGGTTTATGGAGATAGTATCAAGCTCCATAACCCTCAAAGACCATCACTACTACTTACCGTTGCCCTTTCGCAACAAAGATGTAGTCCTGCCAAACAACCGTGACATGGCAAAGCAGCGGGCTCTAAATATTATCAGGAAGTTCAAGAAGGACAAAGGTTACGCTGCAGAGTACAAAGGCTTCATGGAAGAGATGATAACAAAAGGTTACGCCGAGAAGGTACCACAAGAACAGCTCCTCAGAGAGAAAGGCAAGGTATGGTACATACCACACCATGGCGTTCACCATAAGCGCAAAGGAACGATACGAGTGGTGTTTGACTGTTCATCATCCTATAAAGGTACATCTCTTAACAGTGAACTCCTTCAAGGCCCTGACCTGGACAGAGAAAAGCTGCCTGTTGAAAGAGCACTTGGAATCCGATGGAACATTGAAAGGGATGTGTTTACCTTCCAGGTCACTGTCAAGAACAGACCCCTTACAAGAAGAGGTATTCTCTCAACTGTCAGCTCTATTTATGATCCATTAGGTTTCCTCGCCCCATTCGTATTAAAGGCAAAGCAAATTCTTCAAGTGCTCTGCAAGCTAAAGTGTGGATGGGACGAAGTCATCCCTGAAGAACACTCTATTTCATGGAAGAGATGGCTCTCAGAGCTGGACCAGCTCTCCAGATTCCAGATCAACAGGTGTATGATGCCGGAGAACTTTGGTCAAATCAAGACCGCACAGCTGCATCACTTCGGTGATGCAAGTGAACAAGGTTATGGCACGGCAAGCTACCTTAGGTTCACAAACGTTATGGAAAAGGTCCACATCGCATTCATACTGGGGAAATCAAGGGTGACCCCACTCAAGCAGATGACGATCCCCAGACTGGAACTAGCTGCAGCAACATTGGCAGTGCGAGTGGACAGGATGTTAAGGTTGGAGCTCCAGATTGAACTTGAGGAGTCAACTTTCTGGACAGACAGCCAGTCGGTGCTAAAATACATCCGCAACGATACCAAGAGATTCCATACTTTTGTGGCTAATAGGGTTGCTATGATCCGTGACCTATCGAAAGCAAAACAGTGGAGGTATTTGAACTCCAAACACAACCCAGCCGATGATGCCTCAAGAGGATTACATGTTGAAACTTTCCTGAACTCAAAGAGATGGCGCAAAGGACCAGAATTCCTGGAGAAAACAGAAACACAATGGCCGAAAGTCCCCGAGGAGCTTGGCTCCATCCCTCCAGATGATCCAGAGGTGAGAAAAGACGTCATCGTAAACAGTACATGTGTGGAAGAAAAGAGTCCGACCAGCAAACTGATTGAGTACTATTCAACATGGAACAGCTTGAAGAAAGCAGTTGCCTGGATGCTGAAACTGAAGAGACTTCTACTACAGTTAAGCCAGAAAAGGAAAGTTCTCACCCAAACTGATCCAGGATCAGATCAGAGTCTGACAAACTCACTGAAGGAACAAATTGACAAGTTCAAACTGACGTTTGGAAAAGAAAGTCTGTCTGTAGATGACCTAGATGAAGCAGAAAAGGTCATCATTCGATTTGAGCAACGACAGCACTTTAAACAAGAAATTGCACTAGTTGTAAAAGGAAAGCAATGTGCCAAGAGAAGCGGCTCAATCTGTAAGCTTGATCCAATAGTTGACAATGGCATTCTGAGAGTAGGAGGAAGGTTAAGCAAAGCTGCTATGCCTACGGAACTAAAGAATCCTATGATCCTGCCCAAAGACTCCTACATCTCCAGACTGATCTTACTCCACATCCATGAGCAGGTTGGCCACTCTGGGAGAGGTCACATGCTTTCTAGACTTCGCCAGCGATATTGGATACCCTGTGCCAACTCCTTAGCAAGGAAGATCCTTAAGAGCTGTGTCTTCTGCAGGCGGATGCAAGCTAGAGCTGGGGAACAGAAGATGGCTGACCTTCCACAAGATCGGGTAGCACCTGATTTGCCGCCTTTCACCCATGTGGGCATAGATTACTTCGGCCCCATAGAGGTGAAGCGAGGCCGCGTTCATGTGAAGCGGTATGGTGTGATCTTTACTTGCCTTGTGAGTCGAGCTGTCCATCTAGAAGTTGCTAGTTATCTGGATACTGATTCCTGCATCAATGCCCTGCGCAGGTTCATCTGTCGAAGGGGCCCAGTAACAAGTATCAGAACAGACAATGGCACCAACTTTGTCGGAACACACAGAGAGCTAGGAGAAGCTCTGAAAGAGCTGGATCACAACAAGATTCAAAATAAATTACTGAAGGAAGGAGTGACATGGTCATTCAACCCTCCCTCTGGAGCCCACCATGGGGGTTATGGGAGAGGTTGATCCGACTGGTGAAAAAGATCCTCTATTCAGTCCTTAAAGAGCAAGTACTAGATGATGAGGCTTTGCAGACAGCCTTGTGTGAAGTTGAGGCGATTATGAACGACAGACCAATCACTACTGTAACAAATGACCCTAACGATCTAGAACCCCTGACTCCGAACCATCTGCTTCATCTGAAAGCAAAGCCAGTCCTGCCACCAGGACTATTCCAGAGAAGTGACCTATACTCAAGAAGGAGATGGAAGCAAGTACAATATATCACTGACCTCTTCTGGAAGAGATGGATCAGGGAGTATCTTCCACTTATGCAGGAGTGGAACAAGTGGAACAAAACTAAGAGAAACTTCAGTCCTGGTGACCTTGTGGTCATCGTCGATGACACCGCCCCAAGGAACTCTTGGCTAATGGGGCGTGTGGTAAAGGCTTTGCCAGGGGCCAAAGGTCTTGTCCGGAGCGTCATGGTTAAGACTAAGACCAATATCCTACAGAGACCTATCAATAAACTCTGTCTGCTCCTTGAGGCGACGATGTGAGACACACACACACACACACACAGTGCTCCATCTTTGAATCACGTGCACCTCTGATTCGTTGATGTCGTACTCTTACATTCTTTGATGTCATACATTTTGTGGACGTCAAACTCTTGACATTTTTTGGAAGTTGAACACCTTTACACTTCAACTCAGACTGAGATCTATGGACTATTTTCCTATATGGCACCTTGTATATTTGTATATAGCTATGAACTGTAATGGTGCTCTGGTATAGAATGTTTTTGTATTGGCTCTACGTTTGAATATTAAGTAATTGTTGTGCAGTCAACAATTAGGGGCCGGTATGTTAGAGCCGATTTGGGCATATTTTGTATAAAAGACTGAACATACTGAGCTCCATGTACATTTGTGTAAATATATTAAATATTAATGTATATGATGAAATATTAGGTACGTACCTTTATGATTTATTTACCGGATTGAGATATATTCATTTGTTATTAGTGTAACTCAGTTTTTGGCCCCCCCTCTTGCCCATTCATTGTACTGTGTTAATTGTGTTAGTATAAAGGCAGGAAGTTGGGCCTTCGGGGGGAGGAGTCCTTGCTAGATGCGGGAGCGGTATAGTTTTTTGACCATATAGACATACAGAAATACAGACAGACAGGTCATATTATATTATGTATTTGCATTTCAAGTAATCTCTGCTTTAAGTTGATTGGAGAATACCTTTTTGTTAGATAAGAAGAATAAACCTTTTTTGGTTGCACTATATCCCTGGATCTCATTGAATGTTTGGCTGTTTGGAAACGTTGAGTGTGGACTGTATGCGTCCGAAACAACCCCGCTTCAGGCTAGGGCAGTGGCTATGGTAAAGAGGAAAGGAAGCCACTACAGATAGATCATAAGACTGATTTGATGTACCCCTTCCTCAGCGTCGAGTCAAAATGCAGTGCAATGTCGGACCGTCCAGGGAAAGACACCTCTGCTCCTGGCGGTGGAGCAAGGTCTGATAGAGAACGCCACCTTTCTGCTACAGAACGGTTCCAGTCCTGACTGCCAGTATGAGGAAGAGGACTCACCGCTAGTAATAGGTAAACCTGTCTACATCCTCTGTTATTAATACACTCAAAACATACTGAAGGTTAGTCTCTCGTGACGAACTCCAGCGCACATGATATTTGGTTCTGGGAATAACTGAATGTAGAGCTGACGGAACAATTGACATTCCAAATGTAAGCCTATGTAGTCCTGACAACGGGAAATGACAGAGAAAAACTCTAGGACATGTAGGATCATTACAGAGCTGTCCCACTTCTCTCCTTCCGTCCAAAAGCTATCAGAAACGATCGTCTGGACCTGGCCAAGCTCCTACTGGGGTTCGGTAGCAATGTGAACCTGGAGGGATGTCACAGAAGGACCCCCCTCCACGAGGCTGCCAAGCTGGGACGGGAGGACTTTGTGGAGCTGCTTCTCAGGTCAGGGGCCGACCCAGACACCAGGTCCGACTATGGGCTCACGCCCCTGGCCCTTGCTGCTCAGTGTGGGAATGTGAAGGTAGTCCAAGCCCTCGTCCAGAAAGGTACAGTAGCCTATGTCGGTGGTTCCCAAACTGTGGGGCGCGCCCAGGTCCCCACCCCCCATTATATATATATATATATATATATATATATATATATATATATATATATATATATATATATATATACAGTGAGGGAAAAAAGTATTTGATCCCCTGCTGATTTTGTACCAGTCAAAAGTTTGGACACACCTACTCATTCAAGGGTTTTTCTTTATTTTTACTATTTTCTACATTGTAGAATAATAGTGAAGACATCAAAACTATGAAATAACACATATGGAATCATGTAGTATCCAAAAAAGTGTTAAACAAATCAAAAATATATTTTATATTTGAGATTCTTCAAATAGCCACCCTTTGCCTTGATGACAGCTTTGCACACTCTTGGCATTCTCTCAACCAGCTTCACCTGGAATGCTTTTCCAACTGTCTTGAAGGAGTTCCCACATATACTTAGCACTTGTTGGCTGCTTTTCCTTCACTCTGCCATCCGACTCATCCCAAACCATCTCAGTTGGGTTGAGGTCAGGGGATTGTGGAGGCCAGGTCATCTGATGCAGCACTCCATCACTCTCCTTCTTGGTAAAATAGCCCTTACAGAGCCTGGAGGTGTGTTGGGTCCCACTAAGCCCAAACCAAATGGGATGGCGTATCGCTGCAGAATGCTGTGGTAGCCATGCTGGTTAAGTGTGCCTTGAATTCTAAATAAATCACAGACAGTGTCACCAGCAAAGCATCCCCACACCATAACACCTCCTCCTCCATGCTTTACGGTGGGAACTACACATGCGGAGATCATCCGTTCATCCACACCGCATCTCACAAAGAGACGGCGGTTGGAACCAAAAATCTCCAATTTGGACTCCAGACCAAAGGACACATTTCCACCGGTCTAATGTCCATTGCTCGTGTTTCTTGGCCCAAGCAAGTCTCTTCTTCTTATTGGTGTCTGTTAGTAGTGGTTTCTTTTGCAGCAATTCGACCATGAAGGCCTGATTCACACAGTCCCCTCTGAACAGTTGATGTTGAGATGTGTCTGTGACTTGAACTCTGTAAAGCATTTATTTGGGCTGCAATTTCTGAGGCTGGTAACTCTAATAAACTTGTCCTCTGTAGCAGAGGTAACTCTGGGTCTTCCATTCCTGTGGTGGTCCTCATGAGAGCCAGTTTCATCATAGCGATTGATGGTTTTTATGACTGCACTTGACATTTTCTATATTGACTGACCTTCATGTCACACAAGGCACACCTGTTAATTGAAATGCATTCCAGGTGACTATCTCATTAAGCTGGTTGAGAGAATGCCAAGAGTGTGCAAAGCTGTCATCAAGGCAAAGGGTGGCTATTTGAAGAATCTCAAATATAAAATGTATTTTGATTTGTTTAACACTTTTTGGGTTACTATATGATTTCATATATGTAGAAAATAGTAAAAATAAAGAAAACCCCTTGAATGAGTTGGTGTTCTAAAACTTTTGACCGCTAGTGTATATATATAAATGTATATATATATATATGCATTCGGAAAGTATTCTGACCCCTTGACATTTTCCACATTTTGTTACGTTACAGCCTTATTCTAAAATTGATTAAATTATTATTTCTCCTCATCAATCTACACACAATACCCCATAATGACAAAGCAAAAACAGGTTTTTAGGAATTTTTGAAAATGTGTTAAAAATTAAAACAGAAATACCTTATTTACATAAGTATTCAGACCCTTTGCTATGAGACTCGAAATTGAGCTCAGGTGCATCCTGTTCCCATTGATCATCCTTGAGATGTTTCTACAACTTGATTAGAGTCCACTTGTGGTACGTTCAATTGATTGGACATGATTTGGAAAGTTACACACCTGTCTATATAAGGTCCCACAGTTGAAAGTGCATGTCAGAGCAAAAACCAAGCCATGAGGTCGAAGGAATTGTCTATAGAGCTCCGAGACAGGATTGTGTCGAGGTATAGATCTGGGGAAGGGTACCAAAACATTTCTGCCCTATTGAAGGTCCCCAGGAACACAGTGGCCTCCATCATTCTTAAATGGAAGAAGTTTGGAACCACTAAGACTCTTCCTAGAGCTGGCAGCCCGGCCAAACTGAGCAATCGGGGGAGAAGGACCTTGGTTAGGGAGATGACCAAGAACCCAATGGTCACTCTGACAGAGCTCCAGAGTTCCTCTGTGGAGATGGGAGAACCTTCCAGAAGGACAACCATCTCTGCAGCACTCCACCAGTCAGCCCTTTATGGTAGAGTGGCCAGACGGAAGCCACTCCTCAGTAAAAGGTACATGACATCCCGCTTGGAGTTTGCCAAAAGGCACCTAAAAGACTCTCAGACCATGAGAAACAAGATTCTCTGGTGTGATGAAACCAAGATTGAACTCTTTGATCTGAATGCCAAGCGTCACGTCTGGAAACCTGGCACCATCCCTACGGTGAAGCATGGCTGTGTAAGGGCAAGGACTGGGAGATGAACGGAGCAAAGTACAGAGAGATCCTTGATGAAAACCTGCTCCAGAGCACTCAGGACCTCAGACTGGGGCAAAGGTTCACCTTCCAACAGGACAACGACCCTAAACATACAGCCAAGACAACGCAGGAGTGGCTTCGGGACAAGTCTCTGAATGTCCTTGAGTGGCCCAGCCAGAGCCCGGACTTGAACCCGATCTAACATCTCTGGAGAGACCTGAAAATAGCTGTGCACTGACGCTCCCCATCCAACCTGACAGAGCTTTAATCGCTGCCAAAGGTGCTTCAACAATGTACTGAGTAAAGGGTCTGAATACTTATGTAAATGTGATATTTAAAGTTTTTTATTTTAAATAAATTAGCAAAAAAATCTAAAAACCTGTTTTTTCTTTTGTCATTATGGGGTATTGTGTGTAGATTGATGAGGGGGGGGAAACAATGTAATCCATTTTAGAATAAGGCTGTAACGTAACAAAATTTGGAAAAAGTCAAGGGGTCTGAATACTTTCCGAATGCACTGTATATACACTGCTCAAAAAAATTAAGGGAACACTAAAATAACACATCCTAGATCTGAATGAATGAAATAATCTTATTAAATAGTTTTTTCTTTACATAGTTGAATGTACTGACAACAAAATCACACACAAATTATCAATGGAAATCAAATTTATCAACCCATAGAGGTCTGGATTTGGAGTCACCCTCAAAATTAAAGTGGAAAACCACACTACAGGCTGATCCAACTTTGATGTAATGTCCTTAAAACAAGTCAAAATGAGGCTCAGTAGTATGTGTGGCCTCCACGTGCCTGTATGACCTCCCTACAACGCCTGGGCATGCTCCTGATGAGGTGGCGGATGGTCTCCTGAGGGATCTCCTCCCAGACCTGGACTAAAGCATCCGCCAACTCCTGGACAGTCTGTGGTGCAACGTGGCGTTGGTTGATGGAGCGAGACATGATGTCCCAGATGTGCTCAATTGGATTCAGGTCTGGGGAACGGGCGGGCCAGTCCATAGCATCAATGCCTTCCTCTTGCAGGAACTGCTGACACACTCCAGCCACGAGGTCTAGCATTGTCTTGCATTAGGAGGAACCCAGGGCCAACCGCACCAGCATATGGTCTCACAAGGGGTCTGAGGATCTCATCTCGGTACCTAATGGCAGTCAGGCTACCTCTGGCGAGCACATGGAGGGCTGTGCGGCCCCCCAAAGAAATGCCACCCCACACCATGACTGACCCACCGCCAAACCGGTCATGCTGGAGGATGTTGCAGGCAGCAGAACGTTCTCCACGGCGTCTCCAGACTCTGTCACGTCTGTCACATGTGCTCAGTGTGAACCTGCTTTCATCTGTGAAGAGCACAGGGCGCCAGTGGCGAATTTGCCAATCTTGGTGTTCTCTGGCAAATGCCAAACGTCCTTCACCGATGTTGGGCTGTAAGCACAACCCCCACCTGTGGACGTCGGGCCCTCATACCACCCTCATGGAGTCTGTTTCTGACCGTTTGAGCAGACACATGCACATTTGTGGCCTGCTGGAGGTCATTTTGCAGGGCTCTGGCATTGCTCCTCCTGCTCCTCCTTGCACAAAGGCGGAGGTAGCAGTCCTGCTGCTGGGTTGTTGCCCTCCTACGGCCTCCTCCACGTCTCCTTATGTACTGGCCTTTCTCCTGGTAGCGCCTCCATGCTCTGGACACTACGCTGACAGACACAGCAAACCTTCTTGCCACAGCTCGCATTGATGTGCCATCCTGGATGAGCTGCACTACCTGAGCCACTTGTGTGGGTTGTAGACTCCGTCTCATGCTACCACTAGAGTGAAAGCACCGGCAGCATTCAAAAGTGACCAAAACATCAGCCAGGAAGCATAGGAACTGAGAAGTGGTCTGTGGTCACCACCTGCAAAACCAGTCCTTTATTGGGGGTGTCTTGCTAATTGCCTATAATTTCCACCTGTTGTCTATTCCATTTGCACAACAGCATGTGACATTTATTGTCAATCAGTGTTGCTTCCTAAGTGGACAGTTTGATTTCACAGAAGTGTGATTGACTTGGAGTTACATTGTGTTGTTTAAGTGTTCCCTTTATTTTTTTGAGCAGTGTATATATATATATATATATATATATATATTGTTTTTTTAAAGGAACTCAGTCCGGCTTTAAAATTACTCTTGAAAGTTGTAATAGTAGAATGCACAAGGTGCAATTTCGAAATTGGGTAGTGCATCATCAGTTCCTCTTGTGATGTTAGTCATTGCATACCTTAGAGAGCTATTTATAACTTGTCCAGATAAACTAGCCCATGTCAGCTAACATTTTTTTATTTAGGTTTTTTTGCCCATAGATATTGTTGTAATTTTTCTGTCACTCAAATATCACATGAATACACATTAGACATGGCAAAATATATAGAATTGCAAGAAAATTATATTTAAAATCAGAAATGTTTCTTTGCACCCCATGACAAAATGTGGAGAATTGCAGGAAATAAGCTTTAAACCTGCAAAATTCTCTCCACCAACAAGAGGGGTGTGAACAATTTGTGTCATGAACAGTGCTTGTGCCCATAGAAATAGATGTGGCGTGTGCGCACGCAGGGGGGGCGCGGGATGTTCACCAATGCTAGAGGGGGGGCCCCAAGTGAAAAAGTTTGGGAACCCTTGGCCTATGTCAGTAAGCTCAATTAGCTTATTTTACTTATTAATAAGTCTTCCTGTACTGTACTAATGTCCCTGTGTCACAAGGTGGAAAAGTGACAGGTGCTATGTCTGGGTTGAGCAGGCAGAGTGAAGCAGAGGCAGACAACAAAAAGGGATGTTTATTTGTTTTAAGTGGCAATCCGCAGTGGATATAATAACAAAGCCTATCCCCGCCCCTGTTTCAGTAAAAAGCTGAGGGATGGGGCTGGAGAAATGTAACCACACTCAAATATACAAGGACTGACCATCCATGATATCAAAGTGATACGTTTTAACCATGTTTTGAGGTGAGGATATACAGTGTTTGTTTACATTTGCTTTGTTTACAAATATTGGAGTAAAACAAGCCTTGCAAAAGTATTCATCCCCCTTGGCATTTTTCCTATTTTGCTGCATTACAACCTGTATTTTATATGGATTTTTATTTGGATTTCATGTAATGGACATACACAAAATAGTCCAAATTGGTGAAGTGAAATGAAAAAAATAACTTTAAATCAATTCAAAAAAATAAATAACGTTAAAGTGGTGTGTGCATATGTATTCACCCCCTTTGCTATGAAGCCCCTAAATAAGATCTGGTGAAACCAATTACCTTCAGAAGTCACATAATTAGTTAAATAAAGTCCACCTGTGTGCAATCTGTGTCACATGATCTGTCACATGATCTCAGTGTATATACACCTGTTCTGAAAGGCCCCAGATTCTGCAGCACCACTAAGCAAGGGGCACCACCAAGCAAGCGGCACCATGAAGACCAAGGAGCTCTCCAAACAGGTTAAGGACAAAGTTGTGGAGAAGTACAGATATAATAATAATAATAATATGCCATTTAGCAGACGCTTTTATCCAAAGCTTTTATCCATGCATGCATACATTTTTGTGTATGGGTGGTCCCGGGGATCGAAGCCACTACCCTGGCTTTACAAGCGCCGTGCTCTACCAGCTGAGCTACAGAGGACCACAGTGTTAAAAAAAAAATTCTGAAACTTTTAACATCCCACAGAGCACCATTAAATCCATTATAGAAAAATGGAAAGAATATGGCACCACAACAAACCTGCCAAGAGACGGCTGCCCACCAAAACTCACGGACCAGGCAAGGAGGGCATTAATCAAAGAGGCAACAAAGATTCCAAAGATAACCCTGAAGGAGCTGCAAAGCGCCACACTCATTATGGTGTATGGTGAAATAAGTATAGCCAGTTATAATTGTAATGGCTTAGCTGATAATAACAAAAGAAGAACAATATTTACATGGCTCAAAGAGAAGGAATATAATATATATTGTTTACAGGAAACTCATTCAACAATTCTAGATAAAGTTGCGTGGAAAAAGGAATGGGGGGCGGGCGAAATATACTTCTCCCATGGGCAAAGAAATTCAAAAGGGGTGATGATATTAATTAATAGTAATTTCGATCCGAATGTGCAAATTGTCCAAATAGATACGCAAGGTAGATGGATTATTTTAAATATGTTATTGGACAATAAACAGATATGGCTCATTAACATTTACGGACCAAATAATGATGATCCACACTTCTTTGACAATATATATAATAAATTATCAACCCTGCAAGCAATTCAAGACAATATTATTATGGTGGGGGATTATAATACTGTTTTAAATAGCTCAATGGACCGTAAAGGAAATCACGCCACAAACAATCACCCACATGCTCTTAAGGAAATCGTGAATGTCATGGATACATTAGAACTAGTAGATATATGGAGGCTTAAATATCCTGATCTACTGAGATATACATGGCGGAGACTGAATCAAGCTAGTCGTCTTGACTTCTTTCTTATCTCATTCTCGTTGGCACCAAAAGTTTAAAAAGTGTTGATAGGGGACAGAATGCGGTAAGACCATCATATAATTGGCATATACATTACTCTTACTGAATTTCCACGTGGGCGAGGATATTGGAAATGTAATCAAAGCCTATTGGATGATAATTTATTTTTAACTAGGACAAAGGAATTTATAACTGACTTTTTCCGACATAACATACAGTGAGGGAAAAAAGTATTTGATCCCCTGCTGATTTTGTACATTTGCCCACTGACAAAGAAATGATCAGTCTATACTTTTAATGGTAGGTTTATTTGAACAGTGAGAGACAGAATAACAACAACAAAATCCAGAAAAACGCATGTCAAAAATGTTATAAATTGATTTGCATTTTAATTAGGGAAATATGTATTTAACCCCCTCTCAATCAGAAAGATTTCTGGCTCCCAGGTGTCTTTTATACAGGTAACAAGCTGAGATTAGGAGCACACTCTTAAAGGGAGTGATCCTAATCTCAGTTTGTTACCTGTATAAAAGACACCTGTCCACAGAAGCAATCAATCAATCAAATTCCAAATTAAGGTTTCGAGGCTGACGTTTGGCAACTCGAACCTTCAGCTCCCTCCATAGATTTTCTATGGGATTAAGGTCTGGAGACTGGCTAGGCCACTCCAGGACCTTAATGTGGTTCTTCTTGAGCCACTCCTTTGTTGCCTTGGCCATGTGTTTTGGGTCATTGTCATGCTGGAATACCCATCCACGACCCATTTTCAATGCCCTGGCTGAGGGAAGGATGTTCTCACCCAAGATTTGACGGTACATGGCCCCGTCCATCGTCCCGTTGATGCGGTGAAGTTGTCCTGTCCCCTTAGCAGAAAAACACCCCCAAAGCATAATGTTTCCACCTCCATGTTTGACGGTGGGGATGGTGTTCTTGGGGTCATAGGCAGCATTCCTCCTCCTCCAAACACGGCGAGTTGAGTTGATGCCAAAGAGCTCGATTTTGGTCTCATCTGACCACAACACTTTCACCCAGTTCTCCTCTGAATCATTCAGATGTTCATTGGCAAACTTCAGATGGGCCTGTATATGTGCTTTCTTGAGCAGGGGGACCTTGCGGGCGCTGCAGGATTTCAGTCCTTCACGGTGTAGTGTGTTACCAATTGTTTTCTTGGTGACTATGGTCCCAGCTGCCTTGAGATCATTGACAAGATCCTCCGATGTAGTTCTGGGCTGATTCCTCACCGTTCTCATGATCATTGCAACTCCACGAGGTGAGATCTTGCATGGAGCCCCAGGCCGAGGGAGATTGACAGTTATTTTGTGTTTCTTCCATTTGCGAATAAACGCACCAACTGTTGTCACCTTCTCACCAAGCTGCTTGGCGATGGCCTTGTAGCCCATTCCAGCCTTGTGTAGGTCTACAATCTTGTCCCTGACATCCTTGGAGAGCTCTTTGGTCATGGCCATGGTGGAGAGTTTGGAATCTGATTGATTGATTGCTTCTGTGGACAGGTGTCTTTTATACAGGTAACAAACTGAGATTAGGAGCACTCCCTTTAAGAGTGTGCTCCTAATCTCAGCTCGTTACCTGTATAAAAGACACCTGGGAGCCAGAAATCTTTCTGATTGAGAGGGGGTCAAATACTTATTTCCCTCATTAAAATGCAAATCAATTTATAACATTTTTGACATGCGTTTTTCTGGATTTTATTGTTGTTATTCTGTCTCTCACTGTTCAAGTAAACCTACCATTAAAATTATAGACTGATCATTTCTTTGTCAGTGGGCAAACGTACAAAATCAGCAGGGGATCAAATACTTTTTTCCCTCACTGTAGGTACAGCAAATCCCCTTATTATATGGGACACCTTTAAATGTGCCTTTAGAGGCCATGCAATTCAGTACTCATCTCGAAAACAAAAGCAATTTAGGTCAAAAGTGTTTATACTAACAAAGGAAATAGAAAGTCTAACAGAACAGATAGATGGCAATAAAAACTGTAACATAGAGGCTCAGAATAAATTAGAGGAAAAACAAAAATAAATGGAGAAACTTATTCAAGAAAGATCAAGTGTAATATATTATAAAAAATTAAGCAAACTGGATGGAATATGGGGGAAAATGCACCACATTCTTTTTTAATCTTCATCATAGGAATGCTACCAAAAATAATTTAATGAAATTGGTTACAATTGACGGAGTAACCCATGATTCACCAAATGATATTTTGAAGGAGGAAACAAGGTACTTTAAGCATATGTTTTCGTTTCAGTCGGCTCCATCTCCTCTAACTGAAGCTAATTGTAGAGATTATTTTTCTATTGATAATGTAAAATTAACAGCCAAACAGAAAGACTCATGTGAAGGTGAAATTACAGAGGTGGAACTTCTGGATGCAATTAAAGACTTTAAGTCTGGGAAAACTCCAGGGTTGGATGGCATACCAGTCGAAGTATACCAAACCTTTTTTGATATACTAAGAGGACCGCTATTAGCATGTTTTAACCACTCCTATGTAAATGGTAGATTATCTGACACTCAAGAAGAAGGTCTGATCTCATTATTACTGAAACAGGATACAAGTGGAAAATATAAAGATCCAGTCCATTTAAAAAATTGGAGGGCCCTTACACTTCAGTGTTGTGATGCAAAATGTATAGTGCATAGAATTAAAAAGGTATTGTCGGATATTATTCATTCTAATCAGACAGGTTTTTTACATGGAAGATACATTGGAGATAATATAAGGCAAGTATTGGAAACAATAGAACATTATGGAAAATCTGAGAAACCAGGCCTGCTATTCATAGCAGACTTCGAAAAGGCATTTGATAAAGTACGACTGGGGTTTATATATAAATGCCTGGAGCATTTCAATTTAGGTGAATCTCTTATAAAATGGGTCAAAATCATGTATAGTAACCCTAGGTGTAAAATAGTAAATAATGGCTATTTCTCAGAAAGTTTTAAACTGTCAAGAGGAGTGAAACAAGGTTGTCCACTATCGGCATATCTATTTATTGTGGCCATCAAGGTGTTAGCTATTAAAATCAGATCCAACAATAATATCAGGGGATTAGAAATCCAGGGCTTAAAAACAAAGGTGTCATTGCACGCTGATGATTCATGTTTTCTTTTAAATCCACAACTAGAATCACTCCACAGCCTCATAGAGGATCTAGATACATTTTCTAACCTCTCTGGATTACAACCAAATTATGACAAATGTACTATATTACATATTGGATCAATAAAAAATAAAACATTTACATTGCCATGTAGTTTACCAATAAAATGGTGTGATGGTGATGTGGATATACTCGGAACACATATCCCAAAGGAAATAAATGATCTCACTTCAATAAATTATAATAGAAAGTTAGCAAAAATAGATAAGATCTTGCTACCATGGAAAGGTGGGTGCCTGTCAATTTGTGGAAAAATCACCCTGATTAACTCTTTAGTATTATCCCAGTTTACCTATTTGCTTATGGTCTTGCCTACACCTAGCGAACAGTTTTATTAATTATATGAGAAAAAAATATTCCATTTTATTTGAAACGGCAAGCCAGACAAAATTAAACGGGCCTAAAGCTTCAGTAATACAAAAGTTATACTTAAATCTGAACTGGTTCTCTAGCAAATTAGTAAGATTGTCTCACCCAATGTTCAAGAATGGCCTTTTTCCCTTTATTCAGATTACAACCACTCACTTTCAGTTATTTGAAAAGGAAATCCTCTCCCAGATATCACTATTTCTAAAACAAGCCATAGAAAGATGGTTGCAATTTCAATTTAATCCTCCAGAAACGACAGAACAAATAATGCAACAAATATTGTGGTTAAACTCAAATATACTAATTGACAAAAAAACTTTTTTTTTTGACAAAATGTTTAAAAAGGGTATAATCTTTGTAAATGATATCATCGGTAGGGCTGGTGGGGTTATGTCGCACATGCAGCTAACAAAAACATATGGAAATGTCTGCTCTACCCAAAATTACAACCAAATAATTGCAGCCTTACCGCAAAAATGGAAGAGGAAAGTGGAAGGAGGAGAAAGTAAGGAACTTGTCTGTCGGCCTTGCATTAAAGAACATCATTGGTTAAGGAAAACTGTGATAAATAAAAAAGGTATATCAGTTTCATTTAAGGACCAAAGGATTGACAGCTGTCCCATATACATTGCAAAATAGTTGGGAAGAGATTTTTGACGTACCGATCCCATGGCATAGTGTTTATGAACTGATACGCAAAACGACACCGGATTAAAAACTTAGAATCTTTCAATTTAAATTATTATATAAAATTCTTGCTACCAATAGAATGTTATTTATATGGGGGATACAATCTTCCCAGCTCTGCAGATTTTGCTGCGAAGAGACAGAATCATTAGATCATTTGTTTTGGTACTGTCCATTTGTAGCTTGTTTTTGGACACAGGTCCAGGAATGGCTAAAGGATTGCAATATTTACCTGGAGCTAACCCTGCAGATAGCACTACTGGGTGATCTGAAAAGTCATAGTCAATCGATCAATAACATAATAATACTATTAGCAAAAATGTTTATTTTCAATTCACAATCTGTAGAAACAATGAGAATAGAAAGGTTCAGAACTTTTGTAAGACATCACAGTACAGTTGAAATATATATGGCAAATAGAAATCCTATATGGATGGTGTTAAAAGATAGATGGGAGGTGTTGAATGGAATTGAAGGATGGGACTAATAACAACTAACAACAAACAATAACAAGATAACTAATAATGTAGGCACACTGTGAAGCTTTTGTGAAGGAGCACAGTTAGAAAGATATGGCATTTAGAAGCAAACCGGATGGACATCATGAAAATGATTGGAGAGGTTGAGAGTAGAAGAAGTTCAGGAGAAAGAACAAACAAAATGTAATTACTGTAAAATTGACTGTGTCCATAAAATGTAAATAGTGGGTATGGACTGGAAGTAGAGGCCTAGGCGTTGTTGTTCACTAGTTTACTCCAAGTGGGGAAAGGGTGGCGGGGTTGGAAAGTAATAAAGGGGAATATATATTTTTAAAAGGATATGTATGTGTATGTATGTATGTATGTATGTGTGTGTGTGTATATGTGTATGTATGTGTATGTGTATGTACTGATATATATATATATATATATAAAAACATGGGGGATTGGAAGTGATGCAGACAATTACATTGATGGAAGTTACAATCTATCTGCAATATTAAGCTTATCTACCCCCCCCCCCCCCCCCCCCCCCCAAAAAAAAATAAAAAAAATAACCCTGCCACAGCGGAGATTGGAGTATCTGTCCATAGGACCACTTTAGGCCGTACACTCCACAGAGCTGCCTTTACGGAAGAGTGGCCAGAAAAAAGACATTGCTTAAAGAAAAAATAAGCAAACATGTTTGGTGTTCGCCAAAAGCCATGTGGGAGACTCTCCAAACATATGGAAGAAGGTACTCTGGTCAGATGAGACTAAAATTGAGCTTTTTGGCCATCAAGGAAAACGCTATGTCTGGCGCAAACACAAAACCTCTCATCACCCCGAGAACACCATCCCCACAGTAAAGCATGGTGGTGGCAGCATCATGCTGTGGGGATGTTTTTCATCGGCAGGGAATGGGAAACTGGTCAGAATTGAAGGAATGATGGATGGTGCTAAATACAGGGAAATTCTTGAGGGAAACATGTTTCAGTCTTTCAGAGATTTGAGACTGGGACGGAGGTTCACCTTCCAGCAGGACAATGACCCTAAGCATACTGCTAAAGCAACACTTGAGTGGTTTAAGGGGAAACATTTAAATGTCTTGGAATAGTCAAAGCCTAGACCTCAATCCAATTGAGAATCTGTGGTATGACTTAAAGATTGCTGTACACCAGCGGAACCCATCCAACTGGAGCAGTTTTGCCTTGAAGAATGGGAAAAAATCCCAGTGGCTAGATGTGCCAAGCTTATAGAGACATACCCCAAGAGACTTGCAGCTGTAATTGCTGCAGAAGGTGGCTCTAGAAAGTATTGACTTTGGGGGGGTAAATAGTTATGCACGCTCAAGTTTTCTGTCTTTCTGTCTTATTTCTTGTTTTTTTCACAATAAAAAATATTTTGCATCTTCAAAGTGGTAGGCATGTTGTGTAAATCAAATGATACAAACCCCCCAAAAATCCATTTTAATTCCAGGTTGTAAGGCAACAAAATAGGAAAAATGCCAAGGGGGGTGAATACTTTTGCAAGCCACTGTATTTTGGTTCTGATGTGGTATGATAGTTGAACTAACCTCAGGAGGCATTTATAAGTTGTATTCTTCAAGAATCAATGGGTACATATCGGATGTAGCAACTGCAGATTGCCCCTTTAAGGCATGGTTTTCTATTATTCTGTGTCAAACACATTCCAGTTTCTCATTTCTGTTCAATAGCTTTTTTTCTCTCCATAAATATCATTTTCACTTACTTTTTATTCTAAAAACCAAGCTAGTTAAAATCACACAAAACATACCAACAAACCAAAGAAAACAAAAGGTACAGGAAGTGGTGCAGCCCAGCAGCCATCCATGCTACTTCTTCTCATATTAACCGTTCAGCTCAAACTCCATTGACCATGTGCTCTGACCAACGAAATCATCATAGTCTGCATAGGATCCATCACGCCTCTGCACTGCATCGCCCCCTGTGGACAGCCGCCAGGAAACACAAAAGGGGGGTTAAATTCATGCAGTTCAAATCACATGATCTGTCAATTAACCAATAAAAATGCTTCATTTAGTTGGCATGCAGATAGGTCATACCTGTTACACAAGCACATGCTGTAGCTTATGACTTGGGCCCATATAAGGGTATATAATTGGCACCAACTAGTTTAGTATGTCATGGACTTTGTTTTTGTTGATGTGTACAAGCAATACAGATTTGTTGTTGTTTGCTGTTTGTATCAGGGGCCAACGTGGGGTCTATGGCCCAGGATTATGCCACAATCCTATTTGAGGCATCTGCCTCTGGCAACCCTGAGATTATCTCTTTGCTGTTGAAGTATGGAGCTGACGCCAACGTCCCCAAACACACCGGACACCTCCCCATCCACAGAGTCTCCCACAGGGGCCATCTACAGTAGGTGGCACCGGTACTGCACCCCTTAGCCTTGTCCCAGATCTGAGTTTAGTGCTTAGAAATCACAATCACAATTCAGAGCCCAGTCTCTCTCTCTCTCTCTCTCTCTCTCTCTCTCTCTCTCTCTCTCTCTCTCTCTCTCTCTCTCTCTCTTTCTCTCTCTCACTCACTCACTCAGAGCTCTGAAGATCCTGATCCCTGTGACGACCTGTGACGCAGTGTATGAGAGTGGAATGAGCCCCCTACACTCGGCAGCTGCTGGTGGTCACACACAGTGTCTAAAGGCCCTGCTGAAGGCAGGCTATGACCCTAACTACATGTTGCACCCCTGGGTCCGACGTAATTACGACGACCAGCGGAAGTCTGCCCTGTACTTTGCTGTGTCCAACGATGATATCCCCTCGGTCAAGCTGCTGCTGGAGGCTGGGGCCATGCCCAACCAGGACCCTGTCAAGTGCCTACAGGTCAGGCTTCATATTAACAAACAGTCTCAGAGTAGGAATTCTGATATAGGATCAGTTTTGCTTTTAGATCATAATGGATAAGATTATATGGTTAGGGGGGACCTGATCCTAGATCAGCACTCCTACTCTGAGACACTTTTTGAAAACAGGCCCTCGTGGCTTTTTGTCAAATACCCTGATGACGACAACACGCAGAAACTAGTTTTTTTCAACCACTTTGGCACATTTTTCAGATGTAAGTGGTATGTTTTAAAAACTCTTAAGTACTAAACTGATAACACTTGTAATGCCCCCCTATCTTATGTTCAGAACCTTTGATTGTGCGTTCATTGGGATTAAACACATCTTTCACCCCTGAGTCATTCATGTAAAATCTTAAGTTTTCTGTGAAATACCATGAGAGCATTTAGTTTAGTCACCAATACATCAGATAATGACAGGCTCACCATTTAGTCATTTTAACTACCATTTAATCCAATAGCAAAAAAAAACAAGATACACATGTCAAAACTGTTCTTTTTGATGTGCTGAATAGAAAGAATACTAGATGGTAAATATCATTTTCCAAACAGTATTTCACTACAACTTTACATGCAATAAAAATATTACAATTTCTGTCGAAAGGCAGGTTGTGAACAAGTTGAGAAATATGTCAGTCTTACAGTTTCATTATCCTTATAAAGTATATACGTAGGACAAATCATCAGAAATAAGGGCATTGTAAAGCAGTTGGCTCTTGTAAAAATTTAGCACGTGTTGTATTCCATTTCTGCCCCATGCAACATTATACAAGACTGATACAGTATCACCTGTCAATGCAATTCAGATAATGAGTGGAATATATTGTTATATAGAGTACCAGTCAAACGTTTGGACACACCTACTCATTCAAGGGTTTTTCTTTATTTTTACTATTTTCTACATTGTATGATAATATTAAAGACATCAAAACTATGAAATAACACATATGGAATCATGTAGTAACCAAAAAAGTGTTCAACAAATCAAAATATATTTCATATTTGAGATTCTTCAAATAGCCACCCTTTGCCTTGATGACAGCTTTGCACACTCTTGTTATTTTAATGGACAAAAAAATTGCTTTTCTTTCGAAAACAATGACATTTCTAAATGACCCCAAACTTTTGACGGTAGTGTATGTTTTAGAACACCTACTCATTCAAGGGTTTTTCTGTATTTTTACTATTTTCTACAGTCCAAACTTTTGACTGGTAGTGTATACAACCCAGGTATTTCAGCAGTACATTGTACACTACACTATAATTCCAAATGGTAGCACATAGTGACTCTTTCCACTTTGTCCTATTAAAGCACACAGGCTGATGGAGAATGATGATGTAGTATTTAACAGCCACATCCATATATTATTTGGTTTTACCTTCCAACATAAATTGATGTCAAATTGATACATTTATGAGGTAAAAATATAGAATTGTACAGTGCGCAGCAGCACTACATAATTTCGGTTCAGTAGTTATCAGTTTTGAGCAGTTTGATTAAGTGATAGTTAATTGTATTGTTAACAAAATGACAAGAAAATCATATCAAAAGTAAAGCGAATATTGCATTTTGAAAAGCAGATACTTAGATTGAATATGTATCCAAATTGAAAGAATGATTTGGTGCAGTGAACAAGAGCCTTTGTGAATGTGTTTGTTGTACTCAGTCAATTGAAAATGTGCTTAGAGTTTTGAAACATGAACCATTATGATGATCTGTTTTGATTTTTGTGCTTAGAGTTGTGAAAATGTACCACATACTTGTGAAAGTTGCATAAATAAACCCAGTAATAAAGTAGCAGATTCACCTAGGTTTGAAAGAAAGGTACACTTATCAACACACTCTTTTTCTTCCTCAGGTGGCTCTGAGGTCGGGTAACCTGGAGCTGATCAACGTCCTGCTGAGGTTCGGAGCCAACGTCAACTACTTCTCCCGCATCAACACCACCCACTTCCCCTCTGCGCTGCAGTACGCCTTGAAGGACGAGATTGTCCTGCGCATGCTGTGTAACTACGGCTACGATGTCCAGCGCTGCTTCGAGTGCAACTACGGTGAAGCGTCCCATGTTCCTGATGACTATGAGGGCTGGACCAATACTATCATCAAGGACTCCATGGTAAGGGGGATATTGGTAGGGCCAGGAGTTTTGCCCTGTTCAGGTTATGTGGCTAAGTATTTTTATTTACTTCCTTAAAGCTAGAATCCAAAGTTGCTATGTACCCTTTGATTCTTGAAGAATATAACTTATAAATGCCTCATGAGTTTAGGTACAAAATCCGAACCCAAAATTCGCTTTATTGTTTCAATTAAGGATTCAAGCTTTAAAACGTTAGGCTCCTAGTATGCTTATAACAAGTTAGAAAGCATTAAGTAATAACTGCAGGTGTTTAGTAAAGTGTTACCTAAAACTGTTATGCGCTTCCTTGCAGTTTTGTGAGGTTATCTCAGTGTACTGGTTGAAAGAACACTCGGGACATGTGGTGCGCATCATGATGGATTACGTCGATCACGTGACCTTCTGCTCGAAACTAAAGGCTGTCCTGATGGAACAAAAGCAGTGGCCTGATATCTGCAAAGTTCAAGGTTGGTGGATAAACAAAACAAAACTAGGTGGACAAAACAAAACTATGTGTGCTGTTAACCATTCAATGGGAAAACATAGTTGTGTTTTCATAAAAGGCATAGATTGTTCATGACTATGCATTCCTGAGCATGCGACCTGAGCATGGGAAAATTCTGGCCCCTAATTATTGACTATAATTACTGGGCCCTAAATATGTCCCTCAGACAGTTGATGAACTAGGCCTACTTGACAGTCTATGTAACTGACTAGCTCATATCATCATCATAATCATCATCCCTCCCCACAGAGAATGCTCGCTGTCTTCAGCATCTCTGTCGCCTGAAGATCCGTAGCTGTCTGGGCCGACTGCGTCTCAGGGCCCCAGTGTTCATGCATTTCCTGCCTCTACCCAACCGGCTCAAAGATTACATCCTGTACCGGGAATATGATCTCTACAGCCAGAACAGCCTAGTGGGCTGACAGGAAGAAGTACATGGAGGATGAGGCAAGAAGATAGGCCTACATTAACAAATAGTCAGTGACTCAGCAATGCTATTAGTCAGAGTTCTTTGACTCTCAGGGGTGCCGTCTCTTAGGGCCAGGGTACCCGACGTCAAAATCTTTGAGTATTTTTTTGGGTGAGGCACATTGAGGCTGATTTGTTAATTGTGCCTATAGCCCCCTAGCTCTACTGTAATTCAAACTGTGCTATTAGTCTGTCAGGCAGACGAGCTGAGCTCACTCACATCAGGTTAAAAGAGTTTACTGTTCTCATCTGGTAGAATTAGCTGCTTTTCAAAAAAATATATAGGGGGGGGGTGGTATTCAAGAATTTTGGTGTGTTTCAGCATAAAAGAAAACCTTTCTCTTTTTTTGTGAAGTTTCATTGTCTGTTATTTATCAGAGCTACATGTACATGCATGTATACACTGAGTGTGAAAAACATTAAGAACACCTGCTCTTTCCATGACATAGACTGACCAGGTGAAAGCTATGATCCCTTATTGATTTCACTTGTTACATCCACTTCAATCCGTGTAGATGATGGGGAGGAGACAGGTGAAATAAATATTTTTGAGACATGGATTGTGTATGTGTGCCATTCAGAGATTGAATGGGCAAGACAAAATATTTAAGTGCCTTTGAAAGGGTGTATAGTAGTAGGAGCCAGGTGCACCGGTTTGTGTCAGGAACTGCAATGCTGCTGGGTTTTTCACACTCAGCAGTTTCCTGTGTGTATCAAGAATGGTCCACCACCCAAAGGACATCCAGCCAATTTGACATAACTGTGGGAAGCATTGGAGTCAACATGGGCCAGCATCCCTGCAGAATGCTTTCGACACCTTGTAGAGTCCATGCCCAGATTAATTGAAGGTGGGGAGTGCAATTTAATATTAGGAAGGTGTTCTTAATGTTTTTCCTAAACCTATGCTGTGTTTTTTTGCAAATTGCAACAAAAAACATGAAATGCTAACCATGGGTGGACACAAGATAGAAGGAAGAAAGTCGTCCAAGACTGTTCAGACATAGCCACCCACCTTCGTAACCGCACAGTGGTGGGGCCATTTTGGCTCTGACAACAGACTGTTAATCGTTTATGGGCGACGGTTGAATTGAGCCAAAATGTATTTCATTGCATAGCACCAAGGAACCAATGAAATACTTTATCCAATCATAATCATTCTAAAGGCGGGATATCCGCATGTAGGATAAGCTGTGTGTGGTGGTGGATCTGTAAAGGGAAAAAATTCAGTGGGAGTGATAGTTAGCTTTTTTGTTTCTTAGTGACCGATTACAGTTCATATTCGTGCGAATTGAAATAGCTAGCTATAGCCATGCCTGGAATAGATAAATTACCGATCGAGGAGACATTCGAGGACAGTCCACAGGTAATCTCAAACTATGCTATGTAGCCTGCTAGCTAAATTACTGTAGCTCCCTCTCGTCTCGTCTTTGTGGCGTGCAAGAGCGCAGCGAATGCTAGCCAGCCTTGTTAACTCGCTCGAGCAAGCATCAAATAAAGAGCTGTCAAAAGGTGATAGCTGGCTTCTTCAAATCAAATGTGTCTGTTTCCCAGGCAAACTGTCGTGCCTGCTTCATGATATTTGGCCAACTGTCAATGGTAGTAGCTATTTTTGCATTATCGGCCTTTGCACCACCTGATAAAAGTAACGCAAGCTAGGAAATGGCTTTCTATTGAGACAATGGCACACATCACACCCTTTTATTGTTGATGATATTGAACACATAAATTAGTCGGTCAAGCTACGTGACCGTCCTGGCTCCAGCTGGCTGGCTGGGTGAACCACTTCCCCCCTATCGTTGAGTAAACTCTGCAAGTTCCTGCCCACAATCTAGGGACGAAGTTACTGGCTAGCTAGCGAGCTACCTCCCTAGCTGTAAACCACTGTATTTTGATGGGATGGCTATCTGACAATAGCTAGGCCTTTTATAAATGGTCTTTGGCTTGTCTATGAGAGCTGCACTTATACAGTGAAAGCCATCACATTCATGCATGTTAAATGTTCATTAGACTAAGCTTTAGATTTGATGGCATTAATTAATCCCTCTTTCAGCTATGGCATATAGCCTAGATACAGTATCCAACAAAACTGCTTGCATGTCCAGTAGTCATAAGAATCATTACTGTCTGTTGCAGAACAGGCTGTCCAGCAGTGTCAGGAGACTGAGGCCATAGAAAACAGAATCTATTCATTACATTCCAATCCATTCTAGTCATTCTATTTCTATATCTGACGCTCTCTCCCCTGACAGAATGAAGCAACACATACGTGTGAGACCAGTCCCAGAGTTTTGATCACTAGCTTGTACCCACTGATATGACATGTCCCCGACCTAGTCTGAGGTGTCTGGGGCATGACATGTAGCTGTACAGTATGGCAGGGGTGGCGCCCAGCTACCCCGCCTCCTGGATAGCAACTGGGCATGCATCATTTTTTTATCCTGCCCTGTGCAACCTACACAGTACACACCTGATTCAGCTAAACAGAATCTTGATGAAGGATCGCTCTCCAGGAGGCCACCTCTGACGTGTGGGATAACCACAATAGTCAGAGGGTTTGGCTAAAGCCACAGATCTGGGACCAGATTAGCCTTGCACAAGGGTGATGACAGTGTGCCATCTAAGCTCCCTCGTTCAGGTAGGCCTAACACATTTTTCGTTAGATGAGTGGTTCCTTCATCCAGTGTCTTTGTATCCCTGTTGCCAGACGCGCTCCCTGCTCGGTGTGTTCGAGGAGGATGCAGCTGCTATATCCAACTACTCCCAGAAGCTCTTCCAGGCCATGAACAGAATCTACGATGCACAAGTGAGCAATGAGCCCTGGGATACGTTCATACCAGTTAGAGTGAAGGCTTTTTTTTTTTTTTAAACAAGCAAGCACACACTCAAACAGGGCTGTAACCGGGGTTTTAGTGAGGTCCCGACATTTTTGAAAGTTGAAGCTCATTTACTGCATTTCTATACAATTAAAAAATGTTTAAATGCTATTTGGAGAACAGCAAAAACAAGCAAAAATGACCCCAGCCATTATCACCTTGGCTGCTGTAGGTCCATTCACCTCAGTCGATCTACAAACACATAGCCTATTAGCTATACAGTTGTAATGTTATACCCCTGAAAGGGGAGAAATATGATAAATGATTCACACTGACACATAGCATCAGCGATGAAACAAAAACGTAAAACATTTGTTTGCATGTTGATTGCATTTTAATGTTGGCCTATAGGGAAGATAGGCCATGTGGAGATGTTCATATTGAGAAAAAAAAAGAAATCTAACTTGTTTGATAAGATTAGTACAGATTTTCTCATGGGACCCCACATGGGGCTCCGACCCAAAGTTTGGGAACCACTGTACTAACCTGTGTCTCTGCTTGCTTCCTCTCTCTCGCTGTCTCCTCTGCTCCCTCCCGTCTGCATGCATTGAAGCCTGCCTCCGCCTCACTACTGGGCACCACATCACTGTCTGTCTCGGTAGCCTACTCTCTGTAAAGCAACGTTATTATGAGAATTTAGTAGCGTATTTTTTGCTCCTGCTGAGGTAGGCTCCGTTTAACGTTAGCTTTGGCTTCTTACTTCTTCTAGCTGGCTAGGTAATACTAGCCAGAGCCCTTCAACGTTACTGCAATATGTCTCTGCTGGCAGCTAGCCACTTGACTGACATACAGTGGCTTGCAAAAGTATTCACCCCCCTTGGCATTTTTCCTATTTTGTTGACTTACAACCTGGAATTAAAATGGATTTACACAACATGCCTACCACTTTGAAGATGCAAAATAATTGTTGGGGTGAAACAAACAAGAAATAAGACAAAAAAACAACTTGCACGTGCATAACTATTCACCCCTCCAAAGCCAATACTTTGTAGAGCCACCTTTTGCAGCAATTACAGCTGCAAATCTCTTGGGGTACAGTTGAAGTCGGAAGTTTACATACACCTTAGACAAATACATTTAAACTCAGTTTTTCACAATTCCTGACATTTAATCCTAGTAAAAAATCCCTGTCTTAGGTCAGTTAGGATCACCACTTTATTTTAAGAATGTGAAATGTCAGAATAATAGTAGAGAGAATGACTTATTTCATATTTTATTTATTTCACCACATTCCCAGTGGGTCAGAAGTTTACATACACTCAATTAGTATTTGGTAGCATTGCCTTTAAATTGTTTAATTTGGGATAAACGTTTCGGGTAGCCTTCCACAAGCTTCCCACAATAAGTTGGGTGAATTTGGCCCATTCCTCCTGACAGAGCTGGTGTAACTGAGTCAAGTTTGTAGGCCTCCTTGCTCGCACACACTTTTTCAGTTCTGCCCACATATTTTCTATAGGATTGAGGTCAGGGATTTGTGATGGCCACTCCAATACCTTGACTTTGTTGTCCTTAAGCCATTTTGCCACAACTTTGGAAGTATGCTTGGGGTCATTGTCCATTTGGAAGACGCATTTGCGACCAAGCTTTAACTTCCTGACTGATGTCATGAGATGGTACTTCAATATATCCACATAATTTTCCTTCCTCATGATGCCATCTATTTTGTGAAGTGCATCAGTCCCTCCTGCAGCAAAGCACCCCCACAGCATGATGCTGCCATCCCCGTGCTTCACGGTTGGGACGGTGTCCTTCGGCTTACAAGCAACCCCCTTTTTCCTCCAAACATAATGATGGTTATTATGGCCAAACAGTTCTATTTTTGTTTCATCAGACCAGAGGACATTTCTCCAAAAAGTACGATCTTTGTCCCCATGTGCAGTTGCAAACCGTAGTCTGGCTTTTTTATTGGCGGTTTTGGAGCAGTGGCTTCTTCCTTGCTGAGCGGCCTTTCAGGTTATGTCGATATAGGACTCGTTTTACTGTGGATATAGATACTTTTGTACCTGTTTCCTCCAGCATCTTCACAAGGTCCTTTGCTGTTGTTCTGGGATTGATTTGCACTTTTCGCACCAAAGTACGTTCATCTCTAGGAGACAGAACGCATCTCCTTCCTGAGCAGTATGAAGGCTGCGTGGTCCCATGGTGTTTATACTTGCGTACTATTGTTTGTACAGATGAACGTGGTACCTTCAGGTGTTTGGAAATTGCTCCCAAGGATGAACCAGACTTGTGGAGGTCTACAATTTGTTTTTCTGAGGTTTTCTTGGCTAATTTCTTTTGATTTTCCCATGTTGTCAAGCAAAGAGGCACTGAGTTTGAAGGTAGGACTTGAAATACATCCACAGGTACACCTCCAATTGACTCAAATGATGTCAATTAGCCTATCAGAAACTTCTAAAGCCATGACATCATTTTCTGGAATTTTCCAAGCTGTTTAAAGGCACAGTCAACTTAGTGTATGTAAACTTCTGACACACTGGAATTGTGATACAGTGAATTCTAAGTGAAATAATCTGTCTGTAAACAATTGTTGGAAAAATTACTTGTCATGCACAAAGTAGATGTCCTAACCGACTTGCCAAAACTATAGTTTGTTAACAAGACATTTGTGGAGTGGTTGAAAAACGAGTTTTAATGACTCCAACCTAAGTGTATGTAAACTTCTGACTTCAACTGTATGTCTCTATAAGCTTGGCACATCTAGCCACTGGGATTTTTGCCCATTCTTCAAGGCAAAACAGCTCCAGTTGGATGGGTTCCGCTGGTGTACAGCAATCTTTAAGTCATACCACAGATTCTCAATTGGATTGAGGTCTAGGCTTTGACTATTCCAAGACATTTAAATGTTTCCCCTTAAACCACTCAAGTGTTGCTTCATCAGTATGCTTAGGGTCATTGTCCTGCTGGAAGGTGAACCTCTGTCCCAGTCTCAAATCTCTGGAAGACTGAAACAGGTTTCCCTCAAGAATTTCCCTGTATTTAGCGCCATCCATCATTCCTTCAATTCTGACAATTTTCCCAGTCCCTGCCAATGAAAAACATCCCCACAGCATGATGCTGCCACCACCATGCTTCACTGTGGGGATGGTGTTCTCGGGGTGATGAGAGATGTTGTGTTTGCGCCAGACATAGCGTTTTCCTTGATGGCCAAAAAGCTCAATTTTAGTCTCATCTGACCAGAGTACCTTCTTCCATATGTTTGGGGAGTCTCCCACATGGCTTTTGGCGAACACCAAACGTGTTTGCTTATTTTTTCTTTAAGCAATGTCTTTTTTCTGGCCACTCTTCCGTAAAGGCAGCTCTGTGGAGTGTACGGCCTAAAGTGGTCCTATGGACAGATTCTCCAATCTCCGCTGTGGAGCTTTGCAGCTCCTTCATGGTTATCTTTGGTCTCTTTGTTGCCTCTCTGATTAATGCCCTCCTTGCCTGGTCCGTGTGTTTTGGTGGCCGGCCCTCTCTTGGCAGGTTTGTTGTGGTGCCATAGTCTTTCAATTTTTAAATGGATTTAATGGTGCTGCGTGGGATGTTCAAAGTTTCAGATATTTTTTTATAACCCAACCCTGATCTGTACTTCTCAACAACTTTGTCCCTAACCTGTTTGGAGAGCTCCTTGTTCTTCATGATGCCGCTTGCTTGGTGGTGCCCCTTGCTTAGTGGCGTTGCAGACTCTGGGGCCTTTCAGAACAGGTGTGTATATATACTGAGATCATGTGACAGATCATGTGACACTTAGATTGCACACAGGTGGACTTTATTTAACTAATTATGTGACTTCTGAAGGTAATTGGTTGCACCAGATCTTATTTAGGGGCTTCATAGCAAAGGGGGTGAATACATATGCACGCACCACTTTTCCGTTATTTATTTTTTTGAATTGTTTTAAACAAGTTATTTTTTTCATTTCACTTCACCAATTTGGACTATTTTGTGTATGTCCATTACATGAAATACAAATACAAATCCATTTAAATTTCAGGTTGTAATGCAACAAAATAGGAAAAACGCCAAGGGGGATGAATACTTTTGCAAGTCACTGTACAGTGAGGGGGAAAAAGTATTTGATCCCCTGCTGATTTTGTACGTTTGCCCACTGACAAAGAAATGATCAGTCTATACTTTTATTGGTAGATTTATTTGAACAGTGAGAGACAGAATAACAACAAAAAAATCCAGAAAAACGCATTTCAAAAATGTTATAAATTGATTTGCATTTTAATGAGGGAAATAAGTATTTGACCCCCTCTCAATCAGAAAGATTTCTGGCTCCCAGGTGTCTTTTATACAGGTAACGAGCTGAGATTAGGAGCACACTTTTAAAGGGAGTGCTCCTAATCTCAGTTTGTTACCTGTATAAAAGACACCTGTCCACAGAAGCAATCAATCAATCAGATTCCAAACTCTCCACCATGGCCAAGACCAAAGAGCTCTCCAAGGATGTCAGGGACAAGATTGTAGACCTACACAAAGCTGGAATGGGCTACAAGACCATCGCCAAGCAGCTTGGTGAGAAGGTGACAACAGTTGGTGCGATTATTCGCAAATGGAAGAAACACAAAAGAACTGTCAATCTCTCTCGGCCTGGGGCTCCATGCAGAATCTCACCTCGTGGAGTTGCAATGATCATGAGAATGGTGAGGAATCAGCCCAAAACTACACGGGAGGATCTTGTCAATGATCTCAAGGCAGCTGGGACCATAGTCACCAAGAAATCAATTGGTAACACACTACGCCGTGAAGGACTGACATCCTGCAGCACCCGCAAGTTCCCCCTGCTCAAGAAAGCACATATACAGGGCCGTCTGAAGTTTGCCAATGAACATCTGAATGATTCAGAGGAGAACTGGGTGAAAGTGTTGTGGTCAGATGAGACCAAAATCAAGCTCTTTGGCATCAACTCAACTCGCCGTGTTTGGAGGAGGAGGAATGCTGCCTATGACTCCAAGAACACCACCCCCACCGTCAAACATGGAGGTGGAAACATTATGCTTTGGGGGTGTTTTTCTATTAAGGGGACAGGACAACTTCACCGTATCAAAGGGACGATGGACGGGGCCATGTACCGTCAAATCTTGGGTGAGAACCTCCTTCCCTCAGCCAGGGCATTGAAAATGGGTCATGGATAGGTATTCCAGCATGACAATGACCCAAAGCAAACGGCCAAGGCAACAAAGGAGTGGCTCAAGAAGAAGCACATTAAGGTCCTGGAGTGGCCTAGCTAGTCTCCAGACCTTAATCCCATAGAAAATCTGTGGAGGGAGCTGAAGGTTCGAGTTGCCAAACGTCAGCCTCGAAACCTTAAAGACTTGGAGAAGATCTGCAAAGAGGAGTGGGACAAAATCCCTCCTGAGATGTGTGCAAACCTGGTGGCCAACTACAAGAAACGTCTGACCTCTGTGATTGCCAACAAGGGTTTTGCCACCAAGTACTAAGTCATGTTTTGCAGAGGGGTCAAATACTTATTTCCCTCATTAAAATGCTAATCAATTTCTAATATTTTTGACATGCGTTTTTCTGGATGTTTTTGTTGTTATTCTGTCTCTCACTGTTCAAATAAACCTACCATTAAAATTATAGACTGATCATGTCTTTGTCAGTGGGCAAACGTACAAAATCAGCAGGGGATCAAATACTTTTTTCCCTCACTATAGGTAATTTCTTTGCCACATCTTTTGCAGTTTTACTTTAGTGCCTTATTGCAAAAAGGATGCATGTTTTGGAATATGTGTATTCTGTACAGGCTTCCTTCTGTTCACTCTGTCATTTAGGTTAGTATTGTGGAGTAAATACAATGTTGTTGATCCATCCTCAGTTTTCTCCTATCATGGTAAAATTGTTGTATCTTTGTAGTGACTGGGTGTATTGATACACCATCCAAAGTGTAATTAATAACTTCACCATTCTCGCCTTCTTTGCGAGGCATTGGAAAACCTCCCTGGTCTTTGTGGTTGAATCTGTGTTTGAAATTCACTGCTCGACTGAGGGACCTTTATAGATAATTGTATGTGTGAGGTACAGAGATGAGGTAGTCATTCAAAAATCATGTTAAACACTATTATTGTACACCGAGTGAGTCCATGCAACGTAATATGATGTGTTAAGCTAATTTTTACTCCTGAACTTATTTAGGCTTGCCATAACAAAGGGATTGAATACTTATTGACTCGAGACATTTCAGCTTTTCATTTTGAATTTCGTAAAAAATAAATAAAATAATAACATCCACTGTTTGGTAATGTGTGTAGGCCAGTGAGACAAAATCTCAATTTAATCCATTTTAAATTCAGGCTATAACTCAACAAAATGTGGAGAAAGTCGAAGGGGTGTGAATACTTTCTGAAGGCACTCGGAAAGTATTCACATCCCTTCCCTTTTTCCACATTTTGTTACGTTACAGCCTTATTCTAAAATGGGTTAAATAACAAATGTTCCTCATCAATCTACACACAATACCACAGAATGACAACGCGAAAACAGGATTTTGGCAAATGTATAAAAAATATGTAAGTATTCAGACCCTTTGCTATGAGACTCGATATTGAGCTCAGGTGCATCCTGTTTCCATTGTTCATCCTTGAGATGTTTCTAAAACTTGATTGGAGTCCACCTGTGGTAAATTCAATTGATTGGACATGATTTGGAAAGTCCCACAGTTGACAGTGTATGTCAGAGCAAAAACCAAGCCATGAGGTTGAAGGAATTGTCCATAGAGATCCGAGACAGGATTGTGTCGAGGCACAGATCTGGGGAAGGGTACTAAAAAATGTCTACAGCATTGAAGGTCCCCAAGAACTCAGTGGCCTCCATCATTCTTAAATGGAAGAAGTTTGGAACCACCAAGACTCTTCCTAGAGCTGGTCGCCCAGCCAAACTGAGCAATCGGGGGAGAAGGACCTTGGTCAGGGAGGTGACCGAGAACCCGATGGTCACTCTGACAGAGCTCTAGAGTTCCTCTGTGGAGATGGGAGAACCTTCCAGAAGGACAATCATCTCTGCAGCACTCCACCAATCAGGCCTTTATGTTAGAGTGGCCAGACGGAAGCCACTCCTCAGTAAAAGGCACAAGACAGCCCGCTTGGAGTTTGCCAAAAGGCACCTAAAGGACTCTCAGAAACAAGATTATCTGGTGTGATGAAACCAAGATTGAACACTTTGGCCTGAATGCCAAGCGTCACGTCTGGAGGAAACCTGGCACCATCCGTACGGTGAAGCATGGTGGTGGCATCATCATGCTGTGGGTATGTTCTTCAGCGGCAGGGACTGGGAGACTAGTCAGGATCGAGGGAAAGATGAATGGAGCAAAGTACAGAGAGATCCTTGATGAGAACCTACTCCAGAGCGCTCAGGACCTCCGACTTGGGCGATGGTTCACCTTCCAACAGGACAACGACCCTAAGCACACAGCCAAGACAACGCAGGAGTGGCTCTGGGACAAGTCTCTGAATGTCCTTGAGTGGCCCAGCCAGAGCCTGGACTTGAACCCGATCGAACATCTGAAAATAGCTGTGCAGCAACACTCCCCATCCAACCTGACAGAGCTTGAGAGTATCTGCAGATACAGCTGTGCCAGGCTTGTAGCATCATACCCAAGAAGACTCAAGGCTGTAATCGCTGCCAAAGGTGCTTCAACAAAGTACTGAGTAAAGGGTCTGAATACTTATGTAAATGTATTATTTCAGTTTTTGCTTTGATTGATGAGGAAAAAGAAACTATTTTATCCATTTTAGAATAAGGCTGTAACGTAACAACATTTGGAAAAAGTCAAGGGGTCTGAATACTTTCCGAATGCGCTGTATATTTACTATTATAACTGTTTACTAATGAGAAAAAAGGTCCGGACTTCAGTGTCCTCACACGTAGTTAAGGCCATGCAGACAAACACAGACTATTGACTAGTGGCTCCTACAGCTGGTTTGGTAAAACTACATTTGCTTTTGTCTTTTTCAGAATGAATTGAGTGCTGCCACCCATCTCACCTCCAAACTTCTGAAGGAGTATGAGAAACAGGTATGTTCTCACAATGTCAACGTGCTTGAATGATGGATTTATTTGTGGTGATGGATTTCCCATTGAACTGTCCATTATGTTTTCTATGGCATGTTAATGCACTACTAGGATCAGGTGAAACATAAAAACACCTGGTCAGTTATGGTATTATCATTAGGGCCCAGAGTTATTTTTTTGACAACGTGACCTGACCAGGCAAGAAAGAAGGGCCTAGTTAGTTTTCTTCCAGTCAGGAAATGCTTGCACTTCTCTTTCTCATTCATCTTCCAAGAAACCCGTATGTTTCGAACATTAGTTGAATGCTTTGATTGTAGGTCCCTCTGGATAAGCGATTAGAGCGTCTGCTAAATGACTAGAATATAAATGGGAAATGCATTAAGACTGACTTTGGCCTGTCTTTGCAGCGCTTCCCTCTTTGGAGCGACGACGAGGTCATGAGCTCCACTCTGCAGCATTTTGCCAAAGTCATAGACGAGGTGAGAACTGCTGCTCTTTCCTCATCCTCCTCCTCACTGTTGCACGCTGCTTCTCAAATAGTATTACATCGTCTTAACCTTTACCTTCTTTAATTACACTATACACACTGTCTCACTCTGCACTTCAACTTCTCCCTTCTCTTCCTTCTTTCTGTCCATCTTAACCACTTTCTTCTCCTTTCCATCTCTCTGTCTTAACCTCTCCCATCCTTCACTCTACATACTGTTTCAATCTTCATTTCAACCCCTCCCTTCCTTCCTTCAATCTGTACTTACCTCTCTTCCATCTCTCCCTTCTCTCTAACCTCCCCCACCTTTCCTCTCCTGTGCGATGAGAGAGATGAGAGACATTTCCCTGAGGAGATCCTATATTGTAACTAGCCTTTCTTCTCTCCCACAGTTGAGTTCCTGTCATGCAGTCCTTTCCACTCAGCTGGCTGATGCCATGATGTTCCCTATCACCCAGTTTAAGGAGAGGGACTTAAAAGGTAAGACTCTAAGGAGTTCCATTCCCCTTTTTTTACTGTTTATATAGAGATAGATACAGTTATGAGAGCTGGAAACAGATCACAGGGATGACAAGGGCATAGAATTACATATAAAATCCTATTAAATAAATGTAATTGAATAGGTTCTATGTGTCCAAGGGCATGTAGTCCGAAGATGGATCTCTAGCGTAGACCAACCTCTGGCACTTTGTTGACTAGTGGCAGATTGTGAGCAGTTGAAATGGATGTTAACCAACTTTCTCTCCCCTACAGAGATACTGACACTGAAGGAAGTATTCCAGATAGCCAGCGATGGTGAGTGCGAACTACTCAGTAAAACATGAAAACAAATTATTGTTGTGATATGGTATGATTTCATGAGCCCATGTTGTAATTGTAATAACCACATTTTTCCGTCTACAGATCATGACATGGCCATCAACAGATACAGCCGTCTCTCTAAAAGGAGGGACAATGAGAAGGTACAGGGTTTGTTTTTGGGAACATAATATTATTTTGGGGGAGAAGTTCATTATTATAACATCAATCAATCAATCAATTTTATTTTATATAGCCCTTCTTACATCAGCTAATATCTCGAAGTGCTGTACAGAAACCCAGCCTAAAACCCCAAACAGCTAGTAATGCAGGTGTAGAAGCACGGTGGCTAGGAAAAACTCCCTAGAAAGGCAAAACCTAGGAAGAAACCTAGAGAGGAACCAGGCTATGAGGGGTGGCCAGTCCTCTTCTGGCTGTGCCGGGTGGAGATTATAACAGAACCATGCCAAGATGTTCAAAAATGTTCATAAGTGACAAGCATGGTCAAATAATAATCAGGAATAAATCTCAGTTGGCTTTTCATAGCCGATCATTAGAGTTTAAAACAGCAGGTCTGGGACAGGTAGGGGTTCCATAACCGCAGGCAGAACAGTTTAAACTGGAATAGCAGCAAGGCCAGGCGGACTGGGGATAGCAAGGAGTCACCACGGCCGGTAGTCCCGACGTATGGTCCTAGGGCTCAGGTCTCTCAGTTGGCTTTTCATAGCCGATCATTTAGAGTTGAAAACAGCAGGTCTGGGACAGGTAGGGGTTTCGTAGCCGCAGGCAGAACAGTTGAAACTGGAATAGCAGCAAGGCCAGGCGGACTGGGGGCAGCAGGGTGTCATCATGCCCGGTAGTCCTGACGTATGGTCCTAGGGCTCAGGTTCTCAGAGAGAAAGAGAGAACGAGAGAATTAGAGAGAGCATACTTAAATTCACACAGGACACTGGATAAGACAGGAGAAGTACTCCAGGTATAACCAACTAACCCCAGCCCCCCGACACATAAACTACTGCAGCATAAATACTGGAGGCTGAGACAGGAGCGGTCCGGAGACACTGTGGCCCCATCCGAAGAAACCCCCGGACGGAAGGATATAACCCCACCCACTCCGCCAAAGCACAGCCCCCGCACCACTAGAGGGATATCCCCAACCACCAACTTACAATCCTGAGACAAGGCCGAGTATAGCCCACAGAGGTCTCCACCACAGCACAAACCAAGGGGGGGGGGGCGCCAACCCAGACAGGAAGATCACGTCAGTAACTCAACCCACTCAAGTGACGCACCCCTCCCAGGGACGGCATGAAAGAGCACCAGCAGGCCAGTGACTCAGCCCCTGCAACAGGGTTAGAGGCAGAGAACCCCAGTGGAGAGGGGAACCGGCCCGGCAGAGACAGCAAGGGCTGTTCGTTGCTCCAGCCTTTCCGTTCACCTTCACACTCCTGGGCCAGACTACACTCAATCATATGACCTACTGAAGAGATAAGTCTTCAGTAAAGACTTAAAGGTTGAGACCGAGTCTGCGTCTCTCACATGGGTAGGCAGACTGTTCCATAAAAATGGAGATCTATAGGAGAAAGCCCTGCCTCCCGCTGTTTGCTTAGAAATTCTAGGGACAATTAGGAGGCCTGCGTCTTGTGACCGTAGCGTACGTATTGGTATGTACGGCAGGACCAACTCGGAAAGATAGGTAGGAGCAAGCCCATGTAACGCTTTATAGGTTAACAGTAAAACCTTGAAATCAGCCCTTGCCTTAACAGGAAGCCAGTGTAGGGAAGCTAGCACTGGAGTAATATGATCAAATTTCTTGGTTCTAGTCAGGATTCTAGCAGCCGTATTTAGCACTAACTGAAGTTTATTTAGTGCTTTATCCGGGTAGCCGGAAAATAGAGCATTGCAGTAGTCTAATCTAGAAGTAACAAATGCATGGATTAATTTTTCTGCATCATTTTTGGACAGAAAATTTCTGATTTTTGCAATGTTACGTAGATGGAAAAAAGCTGTCCTTGAAACAGTCTTGATATGTTCGTCAAAAGAGAGATCAGGGTCAAGAGTAACGCCTAGGTCCTTCACAGTTTTATTTGAGACGACTTTACAACCATCAAGATGAATTGTCAGATTTAACAGAAGATCTCTTTGTTTCTTGGGACCTAGAACAAGCATCTCTGTTTTGTCCGAGTTTAAAAGTAAAAAGTTTTCAGCCATCCACTTCCTTATGTCTGAAACACAGGCTTCTAGCGAGGGCAATTTTGGGGCTTCACCATGCTTCATTGAAATGTACAGCTGTGTGTCATCCGCATAGCAGTGAAAGTTAACATTATGTTTTCGAATAACATCCCCAAGAGGTAAAATATATAGTGAAAACAATAGTGGTCCTAAAACGGAACCTTGAGGAACACCGAAATGTACAGTTGATTTGTCGGAGGACAGACCATTCACAGAGACAAACTGATATCTTTCCGACAGGTAGGATCTAAACCAGGCCAGAACTTGTCAGTGTAGACCAATTTGGGTTTCCAGTCTCTCCAAAAGAATGTGGTGATCGATGGTGTCAAAGGCAGCACTAAGGTCTAGTAGCACGAGGACAGATGCAGAGCCTCGGTCTGACGCCATTAAAAGGTCATTTACCACCTTCACAAGTGCAGTCTCAGTGCTATGATGGGGTCTAAAACCAGACTGAAGCATTTCGTATACATTGTTTGTCTTCAGAAAGGCAGTGAGTTGCTGCGCAACAGCTTTTTCTAAAATTTTTGAGAGGAATGGAAGATTCGATATAGGCCGATAGTTTTTTATATTTTCCGGGTCAAGGTTTGGCTTTTTCAAGAGAGGCTTTATCACTGCCACTTTTAGTGAGTTTGGTACACATCCGGTGGATAGAGAGCTGTTTATTATGTTCAACATAGGAGGGCCAAGCACAGGAAGCAGCTCCTTCAGCAGTTTAGTAGGAATAGGATCCAGTATGCAGCTTGAAGGTTTAGAGGCCATGATTATTTTCATCAAGGTCAGGTTTTCAACATGACCTTGTGGTAACAATAACTGTCTTACCAAATGAAACCTGACATTTGTGTGTGTGTGTCTTTTCTCCAGGTGAAGGGCGAGGTGATGGAGGATGTGTACACCTCCAGGAAGAAGCAGCACCAGACCATGATGCACTACTTCCTAGCCCTCAACACGCTGCAGTACAAGAAGAAGATCGCCATTCTGGAGCCGCTGCTGGGGTATATGCAGGCACAGGTAATGTACACCAGTCTTCCTCCCGCTCTCTCTCTCTTACACCTTCTTTCTCTCCTCTCTCTCCCCTTACATCCCTTCCTCTCTCTCTCTCGCTCTCTCTCTTTCTGTCTGTCTCTCTCTCTTTCTCTCTGCTCCAGTATATGTTCTGATCACCATGTCTGTATCTCTCAGATCAGCTTTTTCAAACTGGGATCAGAGAACCTCACCCAGCAGTGGGAAGACTTCCTCACCAACATAGGAACCAGCGTTCAGAAGTAAGCTTCACCCTGAATATCCTAGCCAAAATCCCTAGGAATTTTGTAGAGATCTGAGAAGATTGGATAGTTGTAAGCAATGGTGGATTGCCATCTGTTAGACCAAATGGAATTGTTGCCATATTACATGCAGTGTGTTTAAGGCTGGGTGTGTAATTTGGTGTGTGGTTGTGTCCAGTGTCCGCAGGGAAATGGATGGTGAGGTAGATGTAATGCAACAGACCATCCAGGACTTGGAGCAGGCCAGTGACCTCTACATGCCCGACCCCGACCCCAGCCAGGTTCCTGTCAACCGCAACCTCACACGCAAGGCCGGCTACCTCAACGCACGCAAGTAAGACAGCACTGTCACACACTCTCACACAAGCCTGGCAGTGGCTACCTCAACAAATGTGTACATTCAAATCAATCCACTCACATTAGTCCAAGCCAAGCGACAGTAGTGTTGTCTCTGGCCACAGCTTAGTGAAGATCGTCGCAATGCTTGCTATTCATTTCTAGTGTAAAACGTTGATGTTAGTTTGGGCCCAAAAAGCCTTCACCTGCACCAGAACAACAATACGTTTTAACCATGCTTTTCCTTTTTCCCTGCTGAATGTGTCCGCCCAGTAAAACAGGCCTAGTGTCTTCCTCCTGGGACCGGAAGTACTTCTTCACCCAGGGAGGGAACCTGATGGGCCAGGCACGGGGGGATGTGGCGGGGGGTCTGGTCATGGATATAGATAATTGCTCCGTCATGGCCGTGGACTGTGAGGACCGACGCTTCTGCTTCCAGATCACATCCTTTGACGGCAAGAAGTAAATGACTACATATTAAAGCTTTATAAACTAGTAATACCAGCTTATGAACCTTTAGAACTTAGTCACAACTATTTTCACTGAAGTTACTGAGGTGCTGTGTCTTTGTTTCAGGGTGGCCATCTTGCAGGCAGAGAGCAGGAAGGATTGTGAAGAGGTGAGACAACAGTTTTAGTCTAATGTATTGTACACCTATTTATTTATGTATTGCATAAATATACCAGACAGACATGAAATTCGTGCATCTCCTAATAACGCTGTCCTGTGCTTCTCTCCTCCCTCAGTGGATTGCAACTATAAACAACATCTCAAAGAGGATATATCTGAGTGAGAACCCAGAGGTGAGTAGCTGGCAATCACTGGAAAACCCTACGCTGACATCATCATTATATCTGTCATCTATAATTAGAGCTGTGAGCTCTATGGTGTGACATTCCCCCAGACAGTGCTGGATGTCTGTGATGTGGTGTATGTCTCGTCTCCCACCTCCCTTTGTTGCCGAGCTGTTGTCAAGCACATTTCCTCATTGCTGAAATG
Source organism: Coregonus lavaretus (assembly GCF_964263955.1). Lineage (NCBI taxonomy): Eukaryota > Metazoa > Chordata > Actinopteri > Salmoniformes > Salmonidae > Coregonus > Coregonus lavaretus. Next base: position 8,958,834 of record NC_139999.1, on the reverse strand, counting down.
CCCTCTTTCTATTGGCAGGAAATCGCAGCCAGAGTGAACCAATCAGCTCTTGAGGCTGTGACACCGTCTCCCTCCTTCCAACAGAGGCATGAGAGTATGCGGCCGAGCACGTGGGTTTCTGAAGCGTCCCTCCTCATGCATCAATCATAGCGACTTCATTATTATTAGAGCCAGGAGTTTTTCCTGACCACTGTAAACTCTGGGCCTTGGTTGTGTATAGCCAATAACTACTTTAGCCTATAAAGTGGTTACATAATCAAGATAAACCCTACTGTAGTTAGTTAAATCAAGACAAACCAAGATAAACCCTACTGTAGTTAGTTACATCAAGACAAACCAAGATAAACCCTACTGTAGTTAGTTAAATCAAGACAAACCAAGATAAACCCTACTGTAGTTAGTTAAATCAAGACAAACCAAGATAAACCCTACTGTAGTTAGTTAAATCAAGACAAACCAAGATAAACCCTACTGTAGTTAGTTAAATCAAGACAAACCAAGATAAACCCTACTATAGTTAGTTAAATCAAGACAAACCAAGATAAACCCTACTATAGTTAGTTAAATCAAGACAAACCAAGATAAACCCTACTGTAGTTAGTTAAATCAAGACAAACCAAGATAAAACCCTACTGTAGTTAGTTAAATCAAGACAAACCCTACTCTAGTTAGAGTTGTCATGATATAGCATTCTGTTCTCTTATCTGTTATATGCAGCTAGCATCTCTCTGTCCATCTTTCTAACCTCCATCTCTATTATGTTCCCTTGGCTCCATCTCTCACCCCGTCCGTCTGTCCTGTATAGACAAGGGCGGTCCCGGGCAGCGCGGACCAGCAGTGTGAGCTCAGCGGGCTCTGAGACTGCCTCCCCGGCCCTCTCTGTCCTCTCATTGGACACCCTGGTGGCTCCTGATACGCCCATCCAGTTTGACATCATCTCTCCAGTCAGCGAGGAGTATGCAGGCCAGGCCAAGGCAGCAGGACAGGGCAGGTCGGTACTAACTAACCAGGGTTTCCCTAACTGTGTATAGGCGGGACGTGCCCCTGGTATATGTTCAAGCCAGGGGCAAAACGTTGGTTTTAGAAGTGGGGGGGACTTAACTTTATCCAGTCGGATAAACACTCCAAACAGCCTACCCGACTGCTCGGAGGCGTCCGCATGGTCCTAAAGCACACCGTCGCCTCGTTTTGTATCACATTCCAATGATAAATGTTGCGCACCTGGGCCAAGCTATATTAAAAGGAAAACTGTAATATTTATTCATATTCTTAAGAGGTCTGTGTGTTTCTTTGCTCCCCGCTTCTGAAAGAAGGACCAACCCGTTTGGTGAATCAGGAGACACTCCACCTGAGGAGAGTGAAGGTACTGTCTGTCTCTCTCTGTGTCTGCGTGTGTGTGTGCGTGCGTGTGTGTGTGTGTGTGTGTGTGTGTGTGTGTGCGTGTGCGTGTGTGTGTGCGTGTGCGTGTGCGTGTGCGTGTGTGTGTGTGTGTCATCCTCCTCTCTGTGTGTCCATCTAGACTCCATCCTGCACCAGCTGTTCATCGTGCGTTTCCTGGGTTCTATGGAGGTGAAGAATGCAGACAGCTCTGACGTCATCTATGAGACCATGCGACAGATCCTAGCAGCCAGGGCCATACACAACATCTTCAGGATGACAGAGTCTCACCTGCTGGTCACCTGCGAATGCCTCAAGTGAGACGTAGGCTCTTTGAGTATTGTGCATGCAGGTTTTTTTATGTGCGACATGATAATTAAAAGCATACTCTTACAGTTTATAGATTTGTCCATGTGTGATGTTGTTTTGTGGTTTTCAGGCTCATCGATCCTCAGACACAAATCACACGGCTGAGGGTAGGTCCTCCCTCTCACACTACTTCCACTAAAACATGTTTCTGTTTATCTATCATTCTATTCACTAATAGTAAGTAGTATTACTGATAGGTTAAATCAATCATCCCTGACAACATGTCTAGAGGCTATTGACCTATCATCACTGATCTATCATTACTGACACAACACATGTCTAGAGATTATTGACCTGTCATCACTGACACAACACATGTCTAGAGGCTATGGACCTATCATCACTGACCTATCATCACTGACACAACACATGTCTAGAGGTTATTGACCTGTCATCACTGACACAACACATGTCTAGAGGCTATGGACCTAACATCACTGACCTATCATTACTGACACAACACATGTCTAGAGGCTATTGACCTATCATTACTGACACAACACATGTCTAGAGGCTATTGACCTATCATCACTGACACAACACGTCTAGAGGCTATTGACCTATCATCACTGACACAACACATGCCAAGGCTATTGACCTGTCATCACTGACACAACACATGTCTAGAGGCTATGGACCTATCATAACTGACCTATCATCACTGACACAACACATGTCTAGAAGCTATTGACCTATCATCACTGACACAACACATGTCTAGAGACTATTGACCTATCATCACTGACACAACACATGTCTAGAGGCTATTGACCTATCATCACTGACACAACACATGTCTAGAGACTATTGACCTATCATCACTGACACAACACATGTCTAGAGGCTATTGACCTATCATCACTGACACAACACATGTCTAGAGGCTATTGACCTATCATCACTGACACAACACGTCTAGAGACTATTTACCTATCATCACTGACACAACACATGTCTAGAGGATATTGACCTATCATCACTGACACAACACATGTCTAGAGGCTATTGACCTATCATCACTGACACAACACATGTCTTGAGGCTATTGACCTATCATCACTGACACAACACATGTCTAGAGGCTATTGACCTATCATCACTGACACAACACATGTCTAGAGGCTATTGACCTATCATCACTGACACAACACATGTCTAGAGACTAGACTCAACATTAGACATCACTTATTTTTTTCATTCTCCCCTCCCCAAGTTCCCTCTCTCCAGTGTGGTGGTGTGTTCGTCCCACCAGGAGAACAAGCGTCTGTTTGGATTCGTCCTGCAGACTGCAGAAGGCATGGTGGACGGACCACCTGTAACCGTCTGCTATATCTTTGAGTCCAATGATGACGGGGAGAAGGTAGGTTCTGCTCTGCTGTGTAGCCTTTGTTCTAACATGATGTGTAGGTAGGGCCTGTAGTTTCAGTCTATAACTTGGGGTAGGGCCTGTAGTTTAAGTCTATAACTTGGGGTAGGGCCTGTAGTTTAAGTCTATAACTTGGGGTAGGGCCTGTAGTTTAAGTCTATAACTTGGGGTAGGGCCTGTAGTTTAAGTCTATAACTTGGGGTAGGGCCTGTAGTTTAAGTCTATAACTAGAGCCTGGAGTTTTTCGTGGTCAGCCACACATGCAAATGTGTTTTCATGGTTAGGAACAAGTCCTGACTCTAGGAATAAGCATATTGTGTCTGTATAGTGATGGCACTATCAGTTAAAACGGATGATAGTTTTCATGTTGTGGCAAAAGGAAGACATTTGCATGTGTCTACTGTTACCCATGGTAATTTCCTGTTACCTCTGAGTGCATGTTGGGTAATTTCCTGTTACCTCTGAGTGTATGTTGGGTAATTTCCTGTTACCTCTGAGTGTATGTTGTTGTTCTCCTTTCAGATATGTGACAGTGTTGGGCTGGCCAAACAGATCGCTTTCCACTCAGAAATGGTAAGAAATGTGAGACTCTGTTTTAGGGGAATTCATTTGTTAAGATTTTAAGATGAATCTTAGTTACTCATGTGGGACCTTTACAATGTTTTTGCTGATTCAGGATCGTAAAGCTACGGAGAAGAAGAAGGAGAAGGACAAGGCCAAGGAGAAACAGCAAGAGGAGCTGTCTAAACAGAAACAGATAGAAAAGGTAGCGTCAGCATCCCAGAAAATCAATACTTTTCTGTATTTTTTTGGGGGGGGGGGACTATATAGTATTTATTCTATTCTTGTTGACTTATAGATCAATGCCTATCTTGATCAGTTTTTGGTCTATAATCATAACTGTATTACCCTCTGTGTTCACTCATGTTACAGTAAACGGAATGATTAATTGATTAATCAATTAATTTGAATTAACCCACAGGACCTGGAGGAACAGAGCCGTTTAATCGCTGCCTCCAGTCGCCCCACCCCCCCTGCCCCTGGTGCTGATGGACAGTTCCTGGTGCTGAGCAACAGCCAATCAGAGGACAGCGATGCAGGAGTGGAGGGGCGGGAGAAGGGAGAGTCGGAGGCCTAACAGAATGGAAGGGAAAGAGCTTTCACCAGATACTACTTTGGACCATCAAACTACCGGAAATCAGTCATCTTCAATGGATGGAGACGACGTGAGAAGACTTTGAGCAATTGTTTGTGTGATTATTGGCAATGTCACCTATGTTGAGGCAAAGTTATTTTCTGAAAAGCCACAACTGAACAAGCTTGGCAATGTCTTACTACAAAGTACTAGCCGGTGAAAATGCACAGTTAGAGTGGGAGTTGGTTCCTCTGGTCCTCAACCCTGGGCCTCGGCTTAGTCTCTGTGGGCTTTTCTCTGGCTCCTACAGTTGTTTTACAGAGGAGTTGGACTGCAAGTAGACTTTATAACATTAAGTAAAGATTAAGACCCCACTAAAATATCAAAAGAAGAGGAGAAATGTGTATGAATTTCTGAACACTCAAAGAATCCTTCCGGATCTTTCTCGTCCTCCATATGTAAATCATGAATTATATACTGGTACTTGTATTCAGAAGAAATATAGAAGAAGATTAACGCTTTTAAGTTTTATTTTTATTTTTTATTTTTTTAATCAGGGCGGTTCTGACTCAATACCATGCATGGCACACTAAAAAACAGAGATTATAGAGTGTATACATTTGTTGGGGAGGGAAGACATTGCACATGTTAATACTGTAATGACATATTTATAAAATACTTGTATTGTTTATGTAAACCATATATACATGTTGTCTTACATTCAGCTAACACGCTTGCATGTGCTTTGGACCCCATCATTCAAGATACATAATTGTCATGCTTATTTTTATTTACAATGAATTACTACCCTTTCAATTAACCATGTTTTTGTTTTGAGTGAGTTTGGTTTCAAGATGAGAATTTAGATCTCTAGTCACTGTACCCCCAACACCAATAATGGTTTCTCATTCAATGGATCAGACTACTTGCCATAGCCCAACATACCTTGTGCCTGAGGTGTAACGTATTCATCTGCTTGGTTAGAGCAAAGAACAATACTGTAATACAAAGTGCTAAATCAGGGCATTTACTCTTAAAAGTCAATGCCCTGATTAATCTTTATTTTTTATTTTTAATGGTTTGTATTTTTCTCCGATTTCTGTATAAAGAAATGCACTACACATGTCTGAAATGTTTCTCAACCTTAACCCATTGCTATGTAAGTTTTGCGCTGAGCTCTGACTAAAGTTTATCACTTATCAACTCATAGAGAATACATGTTGCAGTGACATGATCCAGGGAAAACTATCATATCAACAAAGTGGAATTGATTTGGTTGACATATTACTGATAATCAGAGTTGAGTCTACTTTATTATCATTTGGGAGAAAGGTGTTTAAAGGAGTAGTAAGGAACCGGTCTTACTGAGATGTTTAAATGGGGGACTGCACTTTAGTAATTAAATGCAGGGGGAAATGTGATCATGTTTACTGTGTATATACTTCAGTGATTACTGTTGCAGAGTCCTAGGTAGCTTTTCAACAATAAATGTACACTAATTCAAAGCTGTCTTATTTTAGAACTCCTAGGTTGTGTGTGTATGTCTCGAGACTAAAGGGTGACCGCAAAAATATATTATTTCTTACAGTAGCGTACTTCTTTTATAGACAGAACAAAGACTTGGGCGCGCCCGTGCGCAATGAGGACGTCACGTGTGTCCGCATCCTCTCCATTCCGTTCAGGGAGAAGGGTAAACAAGTGTGCTGTTCGTTTAAAGCTCCCGTTGTTCTGTTTAGTCGAGCACTGATCCGCTGTTAAATAGGTCGATTCGAGGAGGAACAATTATTACACACGGATTTCCAGCAACATGTCAACCTGGCGCTGTGACGGCTTTTGTTTGGCCCCAACATAATTCACCGTCCTATATGCATCGCAATGGCAGGAAGAGGGAACATTCATCAGGATTAAACCTGATAGTATTGGAGGATTACTATTCGTTTATATTTCCATGCCAAACATTTACGAAATGGAATGATGTTCCTTGACTGGCCCCGCATAATGACGACTGCAGACAGTATAGGCTAAAAGTGTGGGAATGGGTTTGATTTTATAACTCGGTAGTTTTAAAGAAAATAATGCCACTGCTGTTTCGTTGTAGTTATAAAATTAGAAACGGATTCACTGGCCTAAAGAAATAACACCTTTATGCCAAGGCCTATTTGCAACCCCCCAAATCTGAATAGGATTACTTGCGACGTACTCAACGCGCCACGTGGTTGTGGTTGGGGTTCTTCATTTCATATGCTAAATTTTAAGAACCTCCGATTTTAAATAGTGAGGTATAGAAATCCCAGATTCGTTTACAAGTCGTAACCTGAGCGGACAGTTTCCAGAAGACAGTTGGTTGACACTATGGCTATATCTACCGTTAGTTGCCAGATCAGGCAGGTTCACGCACGGCCTGTTTTCACAATAGACAGAATCCTTGGGTTGGACTTGGACAGGCAAGAACTACTCAATATGTCCCTGAAGCTGTATCGACCATGGACAGGTCAAATATTATTTATTTACATTTACATTGTAGCCATAATTTCCTTGTAGACTAAACCTGCTGTCATTATCTGTTGAGTTATATTGGGTTCTGTCTGGATTTCAGAGTTGGAAACAACCGAACAGAGAAGTCACATTACAGTGAAAGGACCATCGGAGTCTTCGTCAGAGATGAAGATGAAAGAGGAGGAACAGAAGCTCAACTGTAAACACTTTACAGAGTCCTACCGGAGAACATTTAATTTGTACATCGGGCGCAGGCCGCGGACGGAATTCAGTAGTGTACAGGTAAAAATGCACATTTATGCACAAGGCACATTTTTAGGGACACAGTTTTCACGCCACTTTGATACGACGTGATTTTCGTAGCAGGTTAGGACAGCATTTTCGCTAAAGGCTTCCCGCATGCTTCGGTTTGGCTGGCTCCTAGCATACTCCCTTAACCCCTTGAAAAACGTTAAAAAGCGGCAATAGTACGGTTTGTCCATCTTGAGACGCTGTAGCCAATATACACTTCATATACACTTCCTCAAAATATTCGGAATTAAGATTAAAAAATAATAATAATAATACGCCATTTAGCAGACGCTTTTATCCAAAGCGACTTACAGTCATGCGTGCATACATTTTTTTTTTTTTGTGTGTATGGGTGGTCCCGGGGATCGATAACTCAATAACTCTGTCATTCATTTTATACCGAGGAGATCTTAGTCGCGCAATTTTATATCAAACTAAGATGTTTGGTGCAGTATTTCTCAAGTGAAAAAATGTGCATGAAAACGAGTCGTCTATCATTGAATGACAACAAACACTTAATTGAAGAATCCCTACTGTTGACCAATGACCGACGAAAGAGCACAGACTTCGACTCCCGAACTTCGGCTTGCCTAGAGAAAAATGTTGTGTACACGAACAGCCGAAAAAACCCTTGCCGAAGACCAAAACGCCGTCATAATATATGCACGAACTATTCTGAGCATTTTCGAATTGCAAGCATGCAGACATTTACATTTCAGTCATTTAGCAGAGGCTCTTATCCAGAGCGACTTACAGTTAGTGCATACATTTTTCATACTGGCCCCCGTGTGAATCGAACCCACTACCCTGGCGTTGCAAGCGCCATGCTCTACCAACTGAGCTACAGGAGGACAGACACCATAACTCTTTCCCTAACCTTAACCTCAGTCTCCTAACCTACGTTAATTCTCCTAACCTGCTGCGTAAATTCCCCAAATACCTTCTATGAAAAACTCACTTCTGTGTGGAAGTGGTGTGAAAAGAGTGTTTGTCAAATTTTACACACAAACATGCCCAATGGCATATACAGTGAGGGGAAAAAAGTATTTGATCCCCTGCTGATTTTGTACGTTTGCCCACTGACAAAGACATGATCAGTCTATAATTTTAATGATAGGTTTATTTGAACAGTGAGAGACAGAATAACAACAACAAAATCCAGAAAAACGCATGTCAAAAATGTTATAAATTGATTTGCATTTTAATGAGGGAAATAAGTATTTGACCCCTCTGCAAAACATGACTTAGTACTTGGTGGCAAAACCCTTGTTGGCAATCACAGAGGTCAGACGTTTCTTGTAGTTGGCCACCAGGTTTGCACACATCTCTGTTCAAATAAACCTACCATTAAAATTATAGACTGTTCATTTCTTTGTCAGTGGGCAAACGTACAAAATCAGCAGGGGATCAAATACTTTTTTCCCTCACTGTAGGTTCCATGTGTAACGAGTGACAAAACATTCCACTAACAAAATATTGATTGATACAGATATTATAAATCAACTTTTAAAAAGTGTTTTAAAAAACATTTCCTATTTACATATCCTGTAGGCCTATGTTTTCTAATTTGTTGGGCTGTGTCAGGTTAGTTACTGTTAATCACTTTGTGACCCAAAAAAATTTGAAAATAACAAAAATACAATTTGATTGTATGATTGATATTTCTTCTTGGGGTCCATGCAGATTGAGGTCCTGGAGAGTGTGTTCCTCATCAACTCCTACCCGGGTATTGACATCAGAGAAGAATTGGCACAGAGACTGCAACTGGATGAGGACAGAATACAGGTAGGCATTATAAACTAGTAATACTTAAGGTTGTTCTTATAAATGTGTAGTTGCACTGTGATTGATGTTAAATAGTTATTAAGTAGCACATTAGTTATTGCATTTGTAATAGAATACACAAGTGGAATAGGGAATTATTTATTCATCTGAACTCGACTATGCAATTAAGCAATTATTGAATTATAAGGTAACAACATGTTAATAAAATGTTGTTGCTAGAGTAATTACTGGATTACTCTTATACAAAAACATAGTTTTAGTTGATAAATTAAGTATACTATTTACACCATAAAGGTTGTTCTAAAGAGCTCTATATGCACTGTTCTCTACAGATCTGGTTCCAGAACCGAAGGGCCAAGCTGAAACGTTCTCACAGAGAGTCACAGTTCCTCATGGTGAAAAAAGCCTTCGCAGATCTTAAGGACAAAGAAGAGGAATAATGCTAAACAAGGACACAAAAAGATTTACAGTACTTTTATTCTAGGGATCTCTCTCTCTCTGGTATATTTATAATATATTATATTGTGTAAATGTCTAGGGTATGTGCACATTTTAATAAACAGATCAGATCATTGACAAACAAAAATACCTACCTTTGCAAGTGGTTCATCATTTGATTTCATGTTCTTTTCACCATCCGGCAGCAATATTGGTGACATTGTTCTTCTTCCCAAAAATATAATTATCATGGTAAGAAATGTGAGGTCATTAATTTAATTTAGTTTGCAGCAGCTGCAGGTTGTGAATGTTGCCTAGAACATCCTATTCCCTATATCCCTCGAAGCGCACACACACACACACACCAATTGATTAATGGACTGCTGAATGTATATTTTTTTCTACTTGCTTTGTTTGCTCTTTTCAGTATTATGTCGATCTCTGATAAGCTACCCAGGATAGGGCTGAAAATAGCCCATATTAATATATGTAGCCTTAAATATAAGGTTCATGAAATCAATAACTTGCTAACATCAGATAACGTTCATATATTAGCCATTTCTGAGACTCACTTAGATAATTCCTTTGATGATACAGCAGTAGCAATACAAGAATATAACATATAGAAGAGACAGGAATTCTTATGGGGTGGGTGTTGCTGTATATGTAGCCATATCCCTGTAATGCTTAGAGAAGATCTTATGTCAAGTGTTATTGAAGTGTTGTGGTTGCAGGTTCACTTGCCACATCTAAAGCCTTTTCTTTTATATATATATATATATATATATGCGCCATTTAGCTTTTGGGGTGATGCTATAGGCCACCAAGTGCGAACAGTCAGTATCTAAATAATATGTGTGAAATGCTTGATAGTGTATGTGATGTAAACAGAGAGGACTACTTTCATGGGGACCTGAATATCGACTGGTTTTCATCAAGCTGTCCGCTCAAGAGGAAGCTTCTTACTGTAACCAGTGCCTGTAATCTGGTTCAGGTTATTAATCAACCTACCAGGGTGTTTACAAACACTACAGGAACAAGATCATCCACATGTATTGATCACATTTTTACTAATACTGTAGAACTTTGTTCTAAAGCTGTATCCGTACCCATTAAATGCAGTGATCACAATATAGTGGCTATATCCAGGAAAGCCAAAGTTCCAACAGCTGGGCCTAAAATAGTGTATAAGAAATCATACAAAATATTTAGCTGTGACTCTTATGTGGATGATGTAAAAAATGTTTGTTGGTCTGATGTGATTGATAAGGAGCATCCAGACGCTGCACTTGATGAATTTATGAAATTGCTTCTTCCAATTATTGATAAACATGCACCTGTTAGGAAACTGACTGTTAGAACTGTTAAGCTCCATGGTTTGATGAGGAATTGAAAAACTGTATGGTTGACAGAGATGGGGCAAAAGGAGTGGCTAATAAGTCTGGCTGCACATCTGACTGGCTGACTTACTGTAAATTGAGAAATGATGTGACTAAACTCAACAAAAAGAAGAAGAAACTGTATTATGAAGCCAAGAGCAATGATATAAAGAATGATGGCAAAAAACTTTGGAGTACTTTAAATGAAATTATGGGCAGAAAGACAAATTCAACTCCCATCTTTCATTGAATCAGATGGCTTATTCATCACAAAACCATTTGATGTTGCCAATTATTTTAATTATTACTTCATTTGCAAAGTGGGCAAACTCAGGCAGGAAATGCCAACAATGAACAGTGAGCCAGCGTATTCATGCATAAAAAAACAAATAATGAAAGAAAAGCATTGCAAGTTTGAATTTTGTAAAGTTAGTGTGGGAGAGGTGGAAAAAAACTGATAGTAGGTTTACTTAATTGGGTGCAATTAAGTATCAGGTAGAACAGAAAACCAGCAGGCTCCAGACCTCGTAGGGTAAGAGTTGAATACCCCTGCCCTATATAGTGCACTACTTTTGATCAGGGCAGGGCCCATAGGGCTCTGGTCAAAAGCAGCACACTATGTAGGGTATAGGTTGTCATTTGGGACGCAAACAGAGATAAACTCTGCTTAGCAACAGTTTATTGTTAGAGAAACACCCCTGCTAATTAGTCTCCTTCAGACTGAATTAGTCAAACATCAGCAAGGCAATTAAGTTGAGGGGAGTAGAGACAAAGGAGTAGCACGGAGGCAGTCTGCCCTGCAGGCATCAGGAAGGAGAGAAATAAAAAGGGGGAGGTGGAGTATAAAGGGAACGAGTTCTAACGAGTCCCCTGGAGCTCAGTTGGTAGAGCATGGTGCTTGCAACGCCAGGGTTGTGGGTTCGTTTCCCACAGGGGGCCAGTATGAAAAATGTATGCACTCGCTAACTGTAAGTCGCTCTGGATAAGAGCGTCTGCTAAAATGACTAAAATGTGAAATAAAGAAAAGTTGTATATTCAAATCTCTGGTGCATGCTGTTTGATTTGGTTGCTACGTTGCTGGCCTATATGATGTTTGGCCAAATTTCTGATAATTGCATTTATGCGTGGCAGACACCAGTATCTCTCAAATTAACTATAGAAGTAGGCCCATATACAGTGCTATGAAAAAGTATATGCCCCCTTTCTAATTTTCTCTACTTTTGCATATTTGTGATACTGAATGTTATCAGATCTTCAACCAAAACCTAATATTAGATAAAGGGAACATAAGTGAACAAATAACACAACAATTACATATTTATTTCATAAACAAAGTTATGCAACACCCAATTCCCCTGTGTGAAAAAGTAATTGCCCCCTTACACTCAATAACTGGTTGTGCCACCTTTAGCTGCAATAACTGCAACCAAATGCTTCTTGTAGTTGTTGATCAGTCTCTCACATCGGTGTGGAGGAATTTTGGCCCACTCTTGCATGCAGAACTGCTTTAAGTCAGCGAGGGTGGGTTCACAACCCTAGAAGACTCAACAAACATTCTTCCATTCTAATTTACACATACGAGCTTACTATCATAATATACTAATGATAATAATAACATAATACACTGATAATACTGTACATAGTACATAATAACATGATACACTGTTAAACTATTAACAGTCTCTTTGATTTTTGACTTGTCCTAAAGAGCAGTTTACATCCTGTCTGATGACTGTCATATCCATCGATCAATCTATCCATCCATACACCCATCCATATACACATCCATCCATAGTAGGTTGGGGGAGGGAGGGAGGGAATAGGAGAGATTGAACACACACACCGATCAAAGGTAATGAAGCGTGGACCTGCTGGAGAGAAGAGGGGGAGGGAGGGAGAGGAGAGGAGAGGAAAGTTGTCTGGGGTGCCTCTTTGTCTTTTTCTGTTTACAGAGACAGAGTCAGGCTGGAGAGACAGACGGCATGAGAAAATACCTCCATTACTACAGACAGTACAGAATTATTCCACACCCAGCCAGCCAACCAGCCAGCCAGCCACCCAGCCACCCACACACACACACACTGAGGTCTAACCACACCTGTCTCTCTGCACACAGTCTCCTTCTGCCCCAGGCTGATAAACTCTCCTCCTCCTTCCCCTCTTCCAATCCTTCTCCCTCACCTATGTTGATGTAGACTACATGCCCAAAAGTATGTGGACACCTGTTCGTCAAACATCTCCTTCCAAAATCATGGGGATTAATATAGAGTTGGTCCCCCCTTTGCTGCTATAACAGCCTCCACTCCTCCACTCCTCTGATGTTGGGCAATTAGGCCTGGCTCACAGTCGGCGTTCCAATTCATCCCAAAGGTGTTTGATGGGGTTGAGGTCAGGGCTCTGTGCAGGCCAGTCAAGTTCTTCCACACCGATCGCGACAAACTTCTGTATGGACCTCGCTTTGTGCACGGGGGCATTGTCAAGCTGAAAAATGAAAGGGCCTTCCCCAAACTGTTGCCCCAAACCATTATTCCTCCTCCACCAAACTTTACAGTTGGCACTATGCATTGGGGCAGGTAGCGTTCTCCTGGCATCTGTCAAACCCAGATTTGTCCGTCGGACTGCCAGATGGTGAAGGATGATTCATCACTCCAGAGAATGTGTTTCCACTGCTCCAGAGTCCAATGCCAGCGAGCTTTACACCAATCCAGCCGACGCTTGGCATTGCGGATGGTGATCTTAGGGTTGTGTGCGGCTGCTCGGCCATGGTAACCCATTTTATGAAGCACCAGAGGAACAGTTCTTGTGCTGATGTTGCTTCCAGAGGCAGTTTGGAACTTGGTAGTAAGTGTTGCATCTGAGGACAGACAGATGTTTACACGCTACCCGCTTCAGCACTCGCCGGTCCCGTTCTGTGAGCCTGTGTGGGCTACCACGTCGCGGTTGAGCCGCTGTTGCTCCTAAACGTTTTCACTTCACAATAACATCATTTACAGTTCACTGGGGCAGCTCTAGCAGGGTAGGAATTTGACGAACTGACTTGTTGGAAAGGTGGCATCCTATGACGGCGCCACGTTGAAAGTCACTGAGCTCTTCAGTAAGGCCATTCTACTGCCAATGTTTGTCTATGGAGATTGCATGGCTGTGTGCTCGATTGTATACACCTGTCAGCAACGGTGTCGGCTGAAATAGCCGAATCCACTAGTTTGAAGGGGTGTCCACATACTTTTGTATATATAGTGTATCTAATCACACACATACCTGCTACACACACACACACACACACACACACACTCTGTTTCCTAGGATTAAGTGTGCTATAAGTAACAGGGAGGAAGAGGAGGAGGAGGAGAGGAAGGGGAGGAGAAGATGAAGAGGAAAGGGACACACACAGAGACACCTCATGCTCTGAGTGAGGTCAGAGAAACTGAGATTGATCTGTCCTCCACACAAAGACTGCACTGTTCTCTTATTACTACCAACCTACATCATACGTAGTCATACTACCAACATTATTCTACCGACTAGCTATTAGTTCTACTAGCGTTTCTCTCCTACTTCTCTCTCTCACTCAGCTCTAATGCAGGGGTGTTAAACATACGGACCAGCGAGGGGGTTCAATCTGGCCGGCGGGTGGTTTGAGTAAAACATTTACATATATATATATTTATTGTTTTTGTAAAGAAAATGGGGGTGGGGAAACACTCAATATACATTAAAATGAGTAAAACCAAATCGATAACTGTGTAGAAATTATAATGGACCTACATTCATACAGTTTCTTGACTGTGTCCAGCTCGCTAATAATCACCGAAATGAAAGCATCGAAAATTCCCAAAATTATGGATAGGGGACAATTTTTTGCACATTTTGACAGGCCGAGGAAATTAGGCCCCCGGGGCAAAATGAGTTTGACACCTCTGCTCTAATGTGTTTCACTATAACACACTCATGTCAGGGACACTCCTGCTCTGACACACACACTTCCGCTTTCAGATGACTGACCGTTAACTGAGCTGAATATCATTACATTATTTAAATCAACCAATAAACCGACTTACCGGAAGAGTGCGAATTACAACCAGAGGGGAAAACAACAGTTTACTGTGTTTTACAATCATATCAGCATCTGGTTTTAATGGTATAAATGAAAATAATATAGCTGCAAGCAGCAATGAACAGGGTTCACAGGATGACAGAAAGAACAGAAGATCAGTTCGATAACAAAGCAAGCACTATCATGTAGAAACTATCTTCCTTTATGTGCAAACAGTGAAAATATTACCATGTTTCGCTTTCAATACCACAAGGATGGCGCAAGTTAAGTGTAGTTTAGTGCTGTAAGTTGGTTATCTTTGAATGCAGCAGGTAATCATAAAGTAATTAGCTAATGTTTTGAGTTTATCCCCCTAGAGTCGATGTCCACACCCCGCAAAAATCTAATTAGCATAATAAAAACATCCCCATAAATATCCGTCAGTTTAAGCTAGAGATATGTTGTTTTGCATTGGATGCGTCTCAATACACCGTATCCGCTGATGTAGCACTTCGGTATCTGCAGTGAAAGATAATAGAGCTAGAGCGGTGTTTGTCAGACCATGAGACATCCCGAAAATCGGTCTTCTCACAAAATTGTCTGTAGCGTCCGAACGGTTTGGCCTACAAACTATTATGACCCCTCACTGGTGGTGCCCCGATCCCGCAGCTGAATCAACTTTAGGAGACGGTCCTGGCGCTTGCTGGACTTTCTTGGGCGCCCTGACGCCTTCTTCACAACAATTGAACCTCTCTCCTTGAAGTTCTTGATGATCCGATAAATGGTTGATTTTGGTGCAATCTTACTAGCAGCAATATCCTTGCCTGTGAAGCCCTTTTTGTGCAAAGCAATGATGACGGCACGTGTTTCCTTGCAGGTAACCATGGTTAACAAAGGAAGAACAATGATTTCAAGCACCACCCTCCTTTTAAAGCTTCCAGTCTGTTATTCTAACTCAATCAGCATGACAGAGTGATCTCCAGCCTTGTCCTCGTCAACACTCTCACCTGTGTTAATGAGAGAATCACTGACATGATGGCAGCTGGTCCTTTTGTGGCAGGGCTGAAATGCAGTGGAAATGTTTTTTGAGGATTAAGTTCATTTTCATGGAAAAGAGGGACTTTGCAATTAATTGCAATTAATCTGATCACTCTTCATGACATTCTGGAGTATATGCAAATTACCATCATCAAAACTGAGGCAGCAGACTTGGTGAAAATTAGTATTTGTGTCATTCTCAAAACCTTTGACCACGACTGTACATATACTTATACTACATTGTTTTATACTTCAAGGGGTCTTACAATTCTAAATCAAATAGCTAAATTATCCTTGGTATGACTTTTAGTACAAGAGAAAAATGTTCTATGATTATTTTAAGGATTAGCGTTACATAGTAAAAAAAAAGTGAATTGTTAATAGTTTCCTTATTTTTAAAGATATCAATTCCAAACGTAACATGGTTCATCATGGTCATGTCACGTTTCAAGTTGATAGGCCACTGTGGAGTGGATTTACAAAGGATTTAAATGGACACGTAAAATCAGATTTACTGATTTATCAATAACTGGTTAAGAGATGTGCCATGGGCCAACCAGTGGCGGCTCCTGAAAAAATTCTCAGGGGGGGCAATTTTTCTGATGATTTAGGTGACCTACACACATTTTAAAAAAGATATGTCCAGCAACAACATGAAGACAGGGGCAGCATATAAGTCAATACCAGAAGCATTTATTGACTGATCTCAAAAGTGTTGGCTTACCAGGGTTGGTGGAGCCCTCAGTTTCATCTTTGCCTCGCAAAGCTAACTCAAACACTCCGCAAAACTTCACACACTGGATTAGCCGGCTGAGGATGTGGCGGTTCTTGCTAATGTCGTAGTAAATATATTTGTTATAGTGAATATGGAATATGATATGTTGAGTAAAATGTTGTGCTAAGATCTATTTAGGTCAGGAGCTGGTTATAAGTTCTGTTCCTATCCAATAACAATGGACAAAAGGGTCCTATCTTGTCAGCCTTGTCAGTTTCAGTTCTCCAGTAAACTTGTGATTATCAACACTAACCTCATCGTTGTGGCGGCGGACAGCTAGCCTGTATCCCTCATCCAGTTGAGTGGGAATGTTCACTCTCCCCAAAGCAGACAATCTCAAACAGCTATCCATGTGGGTCTTTGACAGCTCATGTTTCTTAATCTTTCCTGAAAGATGGTGCATGTCCGTTACACACCAGTCGCTGTCCAAGCGGTGCTGTCTGCCGTGCCGCCTTCAGGGTGAAAGAGTAAGCAGGGGGTAGCAGAAGACTGCATTAGCTACATCGCAGCCTGCTAGCCAGGTTTTTCGTTCGTACCAATTTTTGGAAAATCCTCGGGTGTAGGACTTTCCGCCTTTAGTAGAAACCTGTTGAATTATTAAATTTGGTCTGGGAGGTCCTAATTGTTTCGTTGCCAATTTATCTTGATTTGTTCGCCGACAAAAAGTAACTTATTTCAAAGAGACAATCGAGTTGCACTGAACGCTATAGCCATCTTGATAGTAGTACGTGAATTGATTCACGCTGCTACCCGCTCTTTTCTTAGTTACGTTCATGGTTACGTTACGTATGACGAAAGCGCGTAAGTGCAAGCCCTCAGAAACCCATAGAGATTGTATTGAAAGCTCTGATATTTGAAAAAAATAGATTTTACATGGGAGTCTATGAGAGACTTCTGGGCGATTTTCAACCTGACTGAAATCGCCCCAAAAGGGGGAGGGGGGGGGGGGGGCATTTGAAGCACGACTTTAGCCTGATTGGACATTTAGTGGCAGATCAGACGTCTAGATTAGAACACTGATAACTACTGTTGCCGTGATATAATTGATTAGAAAAAAAATCCCTTCCTTTTCCCGTTTGGCAGTGCGTCGCCCATATCGCCCTAATGAACACACCGCCCCTGGTTATGAGAGGATACCCCCTCCACTGTTTCACCAACCTAAGGTATTACGGTTTCCATTTCACACAAGAGTATTCACCATACTTGGACTATCACAGAGAAGTGGTAAGTGTGTGTTGATATACTTTGGGAATCTGGTGAAGGGAAATTATGATTGAATAATGTCCTGGATGTAAATTTGTCTCCAATTATGTCATGATGTTCTAACTAACCTACATAAGGGCATGATTGATGGGAAATTTCATAATGCAAATGGCCTGCCCCTTTCTAGACATCCGCGGGTGCGCTACAAATAGGCCGACGGCCTCAGGTTGTGCGCCAAGGCCCGGTCTTCCAGGAAGTCACGAAATAACGTTTCTAGGACACTCTGTTTCCGAGATATAATTATTTATTTTTGTTATTATTATTTCTGCACCAGACAATTATGGAAAATGGACATTTCATCACCAAATGGACATGGCCGTTTCTCGTAGATGGAACAGACTTCAAAGACGAAACTCGGTGAGCAGAGGGGTGGCCAAATGTACTTTTAGCCTAGAAAGAAGATGGCGACAAGGCCACAACGCTCTTTGAGTTAATGCACATTTTCTGGGATTAAAGGTCGAAAACGGTAATGCTGCGCTAATTTGTCACGGAATCAGCCGAGGCTGCCCCTCCTCCTTGCCCGGGCAGGCTTCGGCGTTCATCGTCCCCGGAGTACTAGCTGCCACCGATCTATGTTTCGGTGTTTGTCTAGTTTGTCCTGATTGTTTTCACCTGTTTCCCATTATGTTACATTGTATTCTCTTTATAACCCCCTGTCTCTCATTGGTTATTGTGTGTGATTGTTTTCCGTGAGGTCGGCAGTGTTCGGGTGTATGCGTATTTTGTTCCTCCCTGTTTGGAGGTTTTGTTTGTATTTTGATTACTGTGCAAGTAAGTTTGTCTGCCAGTAGCTCGGTGTCCTGCGCTTGACTTCGCTCACAGCATACACGTCGCCCTGACATAATTTGACCACTGCACGTCAAAGTATATAAACCTACGGTGTAAGGAAAAATAGAACCAGCCATTTATCTAGCCTGGATTACGAGAAATCTTACAACGTCCAATTCATGATGCTAAACAAAATATGTTTTTTGTAGAAAAAAGTTATAGATCCAGTTGAGGCAGGTTTCGGAGCTCTACGTGATTTCTGTGATTTTCTGTATGAAGTTTGTCCATCTGCAATACGTTAGGTGCATTTTCATATTTCATATTGCAATTGGACAGACTCACACAGCCACGTGTACTTCAAGTATTATTTTGAGACCCAAAGAACCACCCCATCAGCCCAGGACACAGAGACAGCACCATAGAGACATGCTCTAGCCTGACAAGTGCTCACACTGCCCATCAGACCTCAGAGAAAAACTCACACACACAGCCAAGAGGGAGTGACACAGTGTGGGGCTTACAGACGCACCGAGCCTGCAAGAGTTACCAGCGGCAGAACCATCAAAGAACCGTCAGACCTAGAGCTCTGAAACGTTATAAACCTGTTCTAGAGCTTAAGTCGGTACTGCACAGTGAGTTATGCGGCTCTATGAGGTTCTCTGGCCGAGAAACAGCATCGTCCATTGGCCATATATTCAGTTAATTTTTAACATCATGATTTAGAAAAGTCCCAGAATAACAAGACTAGGTGCATTGAAACCGCCTCGGCACATAGAAACTGACCAGTTTCTGGCCAATAGCTCGTTCAGGGACCCCGTAGCAACCCCCGAAATAAGTGCATTTCCAGCACTAATTAAGGTCGCTGCTAGGCCTTCGAATTACATATCGAGCCGAAACTCGGGATTCAGGTTTGCCTCAGCTGAAATATGTGATAGTTGGCTTCTAAACGAGTTGGACAAAGTGAGTTTGGTGTCAGTATGATATCTTAATGACTGATGGCTGACTGTCCAATTGCAGTGTAATATATTGGCATTGTCCATATGTTATATTGCAAATGGACATTGTCCATTACCCATATGTTTAAACAAGGAGTTACCATCACCAAATGGACAGGCTAAAATCATCACTGAACAGCAAACAAACGGCATCACTATAGTCAAAGTAGCCCCGGAATGAAGCCTGACTAGTAGTGATTTCAACATGCTTTTGACATATTACGAACTCTGGGTCATGCAGAGACACGCCGTTTTCGACTGGGGTCATCAGGGGGAGGTTGGGGTGGACAAGCCACAGAGTTATTCTAGCTGCGTGCGGCGGTTCATGTCGTTTGACATATCCGAGATTCTCTCTTAGGATAACATTGGTTTACAGGTTATGCTCTAACTCTGCTTCTGTGCATGCAATTTGCAAAGTTCCTGTTTCCACGTGTTCAGGGCCACCAGTAGCTCTACAGATATCAATATGAATAGAGTACATGGTCCCCTTCATATCCTAAATGGGAAGTATGAACTTTACCATCAACAAATGAACAGGTTGAAATCAACAAACGGACAGTCTAAAATCAACACTGAAAGGCAAACGAATGGCATCACTATAGTCTCTAGGCCGTTCCGAGTACAGCGAGGTGCCCCACTTGGCCGTAGCTCTCTCGGTCCGACCGCAGCAACTGTGCAAGAAGTAGGCTCGGAATGAAGCCTGACCTAAATTTAAGGTGCTTTTGGGCGACAGCGGCAGAACCGTTGAGTCTAGAAACACAATTCAACCACAGGAACATTCCTAAGGTCCTCCCGATCTGTGCAAGCCTACCCTTGACGATGTGGAATTAACTCTTAACAGTGAAAACAGGGTGTATTTCTTCTAACAGTTGACCTTGACCTTAAATTGGGTTCATAGTGGGTGTTTCGAAGGGTTAAAAAGGTCACATCTTTCCAAAATGTCATATGTGTGATTAGGCAACCATCATGAACCTGTAGATATTACAAAACCAGGTTTTAATCTGGGTTTATTTTGCCCTTTTTGGAAGATTTACAAGTTCCCTCTAGGTAGTGGTATGTATCCATGTGTAGTCTAAATGTAATATATTTCCCGTGTTTACGATGCTCTTATGTCAGGATTACCACTGCCTGAACTAGATAAACCTCGTCTTAGATGGGAAAAAGATCTGGGTATTAATCTTGATGCGGGACTATGGAGGGATGGGGTTACATCCACATTGGACTCCAGATACAGACTGATCCAGTTTAATTTCCTTCCATCAGCTCTATATCACCCCATCTAGATTACACAAAGTTCAACCCCTGATATCTCCTCGCTATGTTTTAGATGTGGCTCGGATGAAGGAACATATTCCTCCATTCCACTTGGCAGTGTTCAGAACTACACAGTTTCTGGCAAGGGGTATGCGATGCCATATCCTCAATTCATGGGGCTGCAATCCCTGTAGACCCGGAGGTCTTTCTACTGGGTAACTTTACTAATTCCAATCTTAGACAAAGCCATACTATAAAGCTAACATAAATATTGCTAGCGATTGCCAAGAAATGTATTGCCTTGAAATGAAAATCGGATTCCCCCCTGCCAGTTGCAATGTGGCTATCGAAAGTTAATAGTTGTATCCCACTGGAGAAAATTACTTACTGCTTGAGGAATACGTTAGAGACATTTTACAGAATTTGGCAACCTTTTATTGATTATATGGAGAATCTCCCCTCACATCACATTAATTGCATCTCTATATAGAACCAGAGTTCCTCTGTGGAGATGGGAGAACCTTCCAGAAGGACAACCATCTCTGCAGCACTCCACCAATCAGGCCTTTATGATAGAGTGGCCAGACGGAAGCCACTCCTCAGTAAAAGGCACATGACAGCCCGCAGATTATTTGGAAAGGGTCGTCTTTCTGCTTTGTATGCGATAGCCTACCTAGAGTGGGGAGAACAAGTATTTGATACACTGCCAATTTTGCAGGTTTTCCTACTTACAAAGCATGTAGAGGTCTGTAATTTTCATCATAGGTACACATCAACTGTGAGAGACGGAATCTAAAACAAAAATCCAGAAAATCACATTGTATGATTTTTAAGTAATTAATTTGAATTTTATTGCATGACAAAAGTATTTGATACATCAGAAAAGCAGAACTTAATATTTGGTACAGAAACCTTTGTTTGCAATTGCAGAGATCATACATTTCCTGTAGGTCTTGACCAGGTTTTCACACACTGCAGCAGGGATTTTGGCCCACTCCTCCATACAGACCTTCTCCAGATCTTTCAGGTTTCGGGGCTGTCGCTGGGCAATACGGACTTTCAGCTCCCTCCAAAGATTTTCTATTGGGTTCAGGTCTGGAGACTGGCTAGGCCACTCCAGGACCTTGAGATGCTTCTTATGGAGCCACTCCTTAGTTTCCCTGGCTGTGTGTTTCGGGTCGTTGTCATGCTGGAAGACCCAGCCACGACCCATCTTCAATGCTCTTACTGAGGGAAGGAGGTTGTTGGCCAAGATCTCGCGATACATGGCCCCATCCATCCTCCCCTCAATACGGTGCAGTCATTATGTCCCCTTTGCAGAAAAGCATCCCCAAAGAATGATGTTTCCACCTCTATGCTTCACGGTTGGGATGGTGTTCTTGGGGTTGTACTCATCCTTCTTCTTCCTCCAAACACGGCGAGTGGAGTTTAGACCAAAAAGCTCTATTTTTGTCTCACCAGACCACATGACCTTCTCCCATTCCTCCTCTGGATCATCCAGATGGTCATTGGCAAACTTCAGACGGGCCTGGACATGCACTGGCTTGAGCAGGGGGACCTTGCGTGCGCTGCAGGATTTTAATCCATGACGGCGTAGTGTGTTACTAATGGTTTTCTTTGAGACTGTGGTCCCAGCTCTCTTCAGGTCATTGACCAGGTCCTGCCGTGTAGTTCTGGGCTGATCCCTCACCTTCCTCATGATCATTGATGCTCCACGAGGTGAGATCTTGCATGGAGCCCCAGACCGAGGTTAATTGACCGTCATCTTGAACTTCTTCCATTTTCTAATAATTGCGCCAACAGTTGTTGCCTTCTCACCAAGCTGCTTGCCTATTGTCCTGTAGCCCATCCCAGCCTTGTGCAGGTCTACAATTTTATCCCTGATGTCCTTACACAGCTCTCTGGTCTTGGCCATTGTGGAGAGGTTGGAGTCTGTTTGAGTGTGTGGACAGGTGTCTTTTATACAGGTAACGAGTTCAAACAGGTGCAGTTAATACAGGTAATGAGTGGAGAACAGGAGGGCTTCTTAAAGAAAAACTAACAGGTCTGTGAGAGCCGGAATTCTTACTGGTTGGTAGGTGATCAAATACTTATGTCATGCAATAAAATGCAAATTAATTACTTAAAAATCATACAATGGGATTTTCTGGATTTTTGTTTTAGATTCCGTCTCTCACAGTTGAAATGTACCTATGATAAAAATTACAGACCTCTACATGCTTTGTAAGTAGGAAAACCTGCAAAATCGGCAGTGTATCAAATACTTGTTCTCCCCACTGTATATAGAGAGATTGTCATTTCTTTTCACTTTCAGCTTCACTTAGCTAGCAAATGCAGCTAGCTAGTTTAGCCTACTGAAACACCCTGCTCAGACAGAGGGAATGCCATGTTAGCTAAAAAATATTCACACAACAAAAATGGAGAATATACAGATTTCTGCTTTGTATGCGATAGCCTACCTATTGTATTAAAAACACATATTTGTCGCATTATTCAGAATTCGCTGCTTCAAGTTAAGTAGCCTACCTCTCCGCTCCTAGTTGGGCGTGCAAGATCAATTGTGCATAGTACAGTGCCTTGCAAAAGTATTAATTCCCCTTGGCGTTTTTCCTATTTTGTTGCATTCCAACCTGTAATTGAAATGTAATTTAAATGGATTTTTATTGGATTTCATGTAATGGACATACACAAAATAGTCCAAATTGGTGAAGTGAAAATAAAGAAATAACTTGTTTAAAAAAAAGTCTTTAAAATGTTTTACGTAAATGTGGTGCGTGCATATGTATTCACGCCCTTTGCTATGAATCCCCTAAATAAGATCTGGTGCAACCAATTACCTTCAGAAGTTACATAATTAGTTAAATAAAGTCAACCTGTGTGCAATCTAAGTGTGACATGATCTGTCACATGATCTCAGTATATATACACCTGTTCTGAAAGGCCCCATAGTCTGCAACACCACTAAGCAAGGGGCACCACCAAGCAAGCGGCATCATGAAGACCAAGGAGCTCTCCAAACAGGTCAGGGACAAAGTTGTGGAGAAGTACAGATCAGGGTTGGGTTATAAAAAAATATCAGAAACTTTGAACATCCCACGGAGCACCATTAAATCCATTATTAAAAAATGGAAAGAATATGGCATCACAACAAACCTGCCAAGAGAGGGCCGCCCACCAAAACTCACGGACCAGGCAAGGAGGGCATTAATCAGAGAGGCAACAAAGAGACCAAAGATGACCCTGAAGGAGCTGCAAAGCTCCACAGCGGAGATTGGAGTATCTGTCCATAGGACCACATTAAGCCGTTATGTCCACAGAGCTGGGCTTTACGGAAGAGTGGCCAGAAAAAAGGTAGGAGAGGGCAGAGCTCTAGCAGTTGTATTCTGTCATAATGGTAGTCACATATGTGCTGGTAGAGCAATTTTAGAATAAGGCTGTATCGTAACAAAATGTGGAAAAAGTCAAGGGATCTGAATACTTTCCGAATGCACTGTACATACCTAATACAAAAACAAACAAAAATATTGAATTCAGTAATCAGTTGGGAAGACTTGATTATACCACCTGGTACAGGTTAAGAGATCCAGAGACAGGATAGTGTGGAATGATACAATTATTTTCAGGTAACTACTCACTGTATTTTGGAAGGACAGATCAGGGCAGATCAGGAGAACTGGCTTTGGTAGACGGAGGCTACAAGCACGGGTAAAGGTGAGATGCTGTGAGGAGGGCGAAACAGATCAAAGCAACAGATCAAAGCAAGAGGCTAAGAGATACTGGATGGACAAGAGGCGGAGTTATTAGAAGGGCAAGAGGCTGAGAGATGTTGTATGGGTGGGGTGGTGCAGGTGTGGACTCAAATGGTCAGTCGATGTGTTAATGGGTGGCACGGCGACAAATTGTCTTCCATGAGGTATTAGGAAAACCCTCCCTTCTACCAGTCCAACATTGCAGTAGTGTGTTGTATCCAAGAGGCCATCTACTAAGTGTATACCAAATGGAAAGGAAGGCATTGTGGGTATTCAAAGAATGACTCTTAATGGCCTCCTCTTTCTCAACAATGATATTCCTGATCTTTATAGACCTTCTCCTGAATAAATACATGGCTGTTGGCTTGGTCTAGTTTGAAGGTAAAAAAGCGGTGTCATATTTAGTGTACTGCCGTGCACGATGGAAGATTGGTGGCAGAGGCCCTGATGCATGTTCTCTTCTTGCACCCAAATGTTCCATTCTCACAGCTGCTTTCTCAGAAAGCCTCTTAACCTGACTGCAGGGAGCTCCGGGTTCTAACGAGCGTCTTTTAACCTGACTGCAGGGAGCTCCGGGTTCTAACGAGCGTCTTTTATCTTTTGCGTACATTTTTCAAAACTTTAAGGCACTGAAGGAGTCCAGATTCTCAAGCATTCCCTGACGTGTTGTGCAAGATGCACAAGGTTGGTGACATTGTATGAAAAGGAACGTCTTGCCATACGGCTCTCCAAAGGGCTGAACAAACAACAAAAGAGCCTCATTCCCATAGTCTGTGTACTCCTCAAGCAGTGCCTTGTTTGACAGTATAAATGCCTAGTAGGACGGTGCATTTGTCATACTTCATAAAGAATGCGGGAGGGCAGGGTGGAGACAGTCTGCGGGAGAAGGCAGTGACACACACGGTCCGAAGAGGGTGGAGACAGTCTGCGGGATAGGGCATTCTGCGGGAGATGGCAGTCTGCGGGACAGGGGAAGATGAACAAAAACTTTGCAAGTAAGCATTGAGAAGTTCCGATTAATGATGATGAGGACTTTATGGATTGTGAGTCATCTTTCGCTGAACCTGAGGAGTTCTGCTCTACCAGCACATACAGTGGGGAGAACAAGTATTTGATACACTGCCGATTTTGCAGGTTTTCCTACTTACAAAGCATGTAGAGGTCTGTAATATTTATCATAGGTACACTTCAACTGTGAGAGACGGAATCTAAAACAAAAATCCAGAAAATCACATTGTATGATTTTTAAATAATTAAATTGCATTTTATTGCATGACATAAGTATTTGATCACCTACCAACCAGTAAGAATTCCGGCTCTCACAGACCTGTTAGTTTTTCTTTAAGAAGCCCTCCTGTTCTCCACTCATTACCTGTATTAACTGCACCTGTTTGAACTCGTTACCTGTATAAAAGAGAATTGTCCACACACTCAATCAAACAGACTCCAACCTCTCCACAATGGCCAAGACCCGAGAGCTGTGTAAGGACATCAGGGATAAAATTGTAGACCTGCACAAGGCTGGGATGGGCTACAGGACAATAGGCAAGCAGCTTGGTGAGAAGGCAACAACTGTTGGCGCAATTATTAGAAAATGGAAGAAGTTCAAGATGACGGTCAATCACCCTCGGTCTGGTGCTCCATGCAAGATCTCACCTCGTGGAGCCACAACCTCACAACCATCACCTTCTGTCTGTCAATAACAGCTAATTACCAAGACAACCATCACCTTCTGTCTGTCAATAACAGCTAATTACTAAGACAACCATCAGCTCTGTCTGTCAATAACAGCTAATTACTAAGACAACCACCACCTTCTGTCTGTCAATAACAGCTAATTACCAAGACAACCATCACCTTCTGTCTGTCAATAACAGCTAATTACCAAGACAACATCAGCTCTGTCTGTCAATAACAGCTAATTACTAAGACAACCATCACCTTCTGTCTGTCAATAACAGCTAATTACCAAGACAACCATCACCTTATGTCTGTCAATAACAGCTAATTACTAAGACAACCATCACCTTCTGTCTGACAATAACAGCTAATTACCAAGACAACCATCACCTTATGTCTGTCAATAACAGCTAATTACTAAGACAACCATCATCTTCTGTCTGTCAATAACAGCTAATTACCAAGACAACCATCACCTTCTGTCTGTCAATAACAGCTTATTACCAAGACAACCATCACCTTCTGTCTGTCAATAACAGTTAATTACCAAGACAACCATCATATTTTGTCTGTCAATAACAGCTAATTACCAAGACAACATCAGCTCTGTCTGTCAATAACAGCTAATTACCAAGACAACCATCACCTTCTGTCTGTCAATAACAGCTAATTACCAAGACAAGCATCACCTGTTGTCTGTCAATAACAGCTAATTACCAAGACAACCATCACCTTCTGTCTGTCAATAACAGCTCATTACTAAGACAATTATATCACCTTCTGTCTGTCAATAACAGCTAATTACCAAGACAACCATCACCTTCTGTCTGTCAATAACAGCTAATTACCAAGACAACCATCACCTTCTGTCTGTCAATAACAGCTAATTACCAAGACAACCATCACCTTCTGTCTGTCAATAACAGCTAATTACTAAGACAACCATCACCTTCTGTCTGTCAATAACAGCTAATTACTAAGACAACCATCACCTTCTGTCTGTCAATAACAGCTAATTACCAAGACAACCATCACCTTCTGTCTGTCAATAACAGCTAATTACCAAGACAACATCAGCTCTGTCTGTCAATAACAGCTAATTACCAAGACAACCATCACCTTCTGTCTGTCAATAACAGCTAATTACCAAGACAACCATCACCTTCTGTCTGTCAATAACAGCTAATTACTAAGACAACCATCACCTTCTGTCTGTCAATAACAGCTAATTACTAAGACAAACATCACATTCTGTCTGTCAATAACAGCTAATTACCAAGACAACCATCAGCTCTGTCTGTCAATAACAGCTAATTACTAAGGCAACCATCACCTTCTGTCTGTCAATAACTCCTGAGTGGCGCAGTGGTCTAAGGCACTGCATCGCAGTGCTAACTGTGCCACTAGAGATCCTGGTTCGAATCCAGGCTCTGTCGCAGCCGGCCGCGACCGGGAGACTCATGGGCGGCGCACAATTGGCCCAGCGTCGTCCAGGGTAGGGGAGGGAATGGCCGGCAGGGAAGTAGCTCAGTTGATAGAGCATGGCGTTTGCAACGCCAGGGTTGTGGGTTCGATTCCCACGGGGGGCCAGTATAAAAAGATATGTATTCACTAACTGTAAGTCGCTCTGGATAAGAGCGTCTGCTAAATGACTAAAATGTAAAAATGTAAATGTAAAATAACAGCTAATTACCAAGACAATCATCACCTTCTGTCTGTCAATAACAGCTAATTACCAAGACAATCATCACCTTCTGTCTGTCAATAATAGCTAATTACTAAGACAACCATCACCTTCTGTCTGTCAATAACAGCTAATTACTAAGACAACCATCACCTTCTGTCTCTCAATAACAGCTAATTACCAAGACAACCATCAGCTCTGTCTGTCAATAACAGCTAATTACCAAGACAACCATCAGCTCTGTCTCTCAATAACAGCTAATTACCAAGACAACCATCAGCTCTGTCTGTCAATAACAGTTCATTACTAAGACAACCATCACCTTCTGTCTGTCAATAACAGCTAATTACCAAGACAACCATAAGCTCTGTCTGTCAATAACAGTTAATTACTAAGACAGCCAACACCTTAATTTGCAGCTGCTAGCAAGATACCACATTAGATATTTCAAGAAGTTTAGTAGCATGGGTACATGACGGTCTCAAAAACGAAGAAAAGTTTCAGATTGTATTGAAAGTGTTTCAGGAGACAGCTGAACGATAGGCTGAGGCACAGACACCTGCATATATAGCCGGTGAGGCAACAGTCTTTATTACAGCTTTGAGCTCAGATCCTGTTATATAGAGTGGGACAAAGGCTTGACCCTCATCTGCCCTGCTTAAATCCATACTGTAGACAGCAACCCAACCCTATAGTCACACAGACCTGTCCTCTATTCGGTTTAATTATTTGCTTTTATTCACTGTGGAGACCATTTTGTTTTTACGAGAAGCTTAAAGCTTTTTTTTGGCCCAGTTAGTTTCACAATAAACATGACAACCCTGTTCAGTCAGTGAGTTACATGTTTCATCAATAAAGCCCCTCCAGTCAATAAAGCCCCTCCAGGCAATAAAGCCCCTCCAGTCAATAAAGCCCCTCCAGTCAATAAAGCCCCTCCAGTTTTTGAGTTGTATGTTTTATCAGTAAAGCTGCACCACCTTTTGTGGTTAATGGTCTTTTATAGGGGTCCTTTACACAGAGATAGGGTTAGAGTTAGGATTAGAGATAGGATTAGAGTTAGGATTAGAGATAGGATTAGAGTTAGGATTAGAGACAGGGTTAGAGTTAGGATTAGAGTTAGGGTTAGAGTTAGGATTAGAGACAGGGTTAGAGACAGGGTTAGAGTTAGGATTAGAGACAGGGTTAGAGTTAGGATTAGAGACAGGGTTAGAGACAGGGTTAGAGTTAGGATTAGAGACAGGGTTAGAGTTAGGATTAGAGACAGGGTTAGAGTTAGGATTAGAGATAGTGTTAGAGTTAAGATTAGAGTTAGGGTTAGAGTTAGGATTAGAGACAGGGTTAGAGTTAGGATTAGAGATAGGGTTAGAGTTAGGGTTAGAGTTAGGATTAGAGACAGGGTTAGAGTTAGGATTAGAGACAGGGTTAGAGTTAGGATTAGAGATAGTGTTAGAGTTAAGATTAGAGACAGGGTTAGAGTTAGGATTAGTGACAGGGTTAAAATTAGGATTAGAGATAGGGTTAGAGTTAGGATTAGAGACAGGGTTAGAGTTAGGATTAGAGACAGGGTTAAAATTAGGATTAGAGATAGGGTTAGAGTTAGGATTAGAGACAGGGTTAGAGTTAGGATTAGAGACAGGGTTAGAGTTAGGATTAGAGACAGGGTTAGAGGTAGGATTAGAGATATGGTTAGAGTTAGGATTAGAGTTAGGATTAGAGATAGGGTTAGAGTTTTACATTTACATTTACGTCATTTAGCAGACGCTCTTATCCAGAGCGACTTACAAATTGGTGCATTCACCCTATAGCCAGTGGGATAACCACTTTACAATTATTTTTTTTTTTTGGGGGGGGGGGGGGGTAGAAGGATTACTTTATCCTATCCCAGGTATTCCTTAAAGAGGTGGGGTTTCAAATGTCTCCGGAAGGTGGTGAGTGACTCCGCTGTCCTGGCGTCGTGAGGGAGCTTGTTCCACCATTGGGGTGCCAGAGCAGCGAACAGTTTTGACTGGGCTGAGCGGGAACTATGCTTCCGCAGAGGAAGGGGAGCCAGCAGGCCAGAGGTGGATGAACGCAATGCCCTCGTTTGGGTGTAGGGACTGATCAGAGCCTGAAGGTACGGAGGTGCCGTTCCCCTCACTGCTCCATAGGCAAGCACCATGGTCTTGTAACGGATGCGAGCTTCAACTGGAAGCCAGTGGAGTGTGCGGAGGAGGGGGGTGACGTGAGAGAACTTGGGAAGGTTGAACACCAGACGGGCTGCGGCATTCTGGATGAGTTGTTGTCAGCTTCCTGCCTCCTGTTTGTCTCCGGGCCTCTAGAGGTCATCTGTGTTCCCCTCTGCCTTAGTTCTTCCTCGTGTGTGTCAGCTTCCTGCCTCCTGTTTGTCTCCAGGCCTCTAGAGGTCATCTGTGTTCCCCTCTGCCTTAGTTCTTCCTCGTGTGTCCTAATTAGCTTCATCCAGGTCACCTGTGCCTTGTTTCCCCTTGTGTATTTTAGCTGTGTGTTTTCCCCTTGTGTCTCACTTGGTTATTGAGTCCTGGCTATGTGTCTCCTGCTTTGTCCCACCGTGTTTGTCCAAGTAAGCTGTTCTAAGTTGTCTTTAGTTTGGTTTTCTCCCCTCGTGGAGCTATTTTGTTTTGCCTCCTGTTTTGTTTGCATTAAATCTACTTGCCTGGAGTATTGCCTTGGGTGTTTCATTTGGGTCCAACTACACCTCCTCTGTGGCTAAGGGGTAGTACCCCCAGCTCTCCACATCTGTGACCGGAGTTCAAGCCCTGTTTGTGACAGAATAACCAAGTCAATCATGGACCCAGAAACACTCAGTTCCCAGGACCTGTTGGCGGTGATCACTCGACATGAGGCTTTTTTCCAGCGCCATGAAGCCGTTCTCAGCCGACAAGAAGAGCTGATGGCTAGTCATTCTCAACTCCTGGCCGAAGTGATGAGTTCCCTCCGCCATCTCTTTGAACACCTCCCTGGTCCTCTCCCTTCCCCCAGGTCACCCCCCAGTGACGACAGGCCTTCTCGGGTGGCGGAGCCCCGACTACCACCTCCCAAGCCCTTTTCTGGGGATCCTAGCTCTTGCCAGGGTTTCCTCACCCAATGCTCCCTCACCTTCGAGCTCCAACCCTCAAGTTTTCCCACAGACCGTTCCAAGATTGCCTACATCATTACCCTTCTTTCAGACAAGGCGCTCGCCTGGGCCTCTGCGGTGTGGCAGTCCCAGGAGGCCTGTTGTGACTCCCACGCTGCATTTGTAGAAGAGTTCAAGCGGGTGTTCGATCATCCTGTCAGTGGGCGGGAGGCTTCCAAGCGCCTACTGTCTCTCCGTCAGGGCCCCCAAAGCACGGCAGATTTTGCCATTGATTTCCGGACCATAGCAGCAAGGAGCGGATGGAATGATGAAGCGCTGAGGGTCTGCTTTCAGGGAGGGTTATCTGAGCCCCTTCAAGATGAGTTAGCCACCCGAGAACCAGCTGGAGATCTCGAGTCCCTCATAGCCTTGGCCATCCGCCTGGACAATCGTCTAAGAGAGCGGAGAACGGCTCGCCGCCAGGTGTCTCAGTCCCAAGTTCCTCTGAGCAGCTCTGTTTCTCCTGTTTGGACTCCGTCATTCAGAGCTTCCCCGGCTCCTGAACTGCTCCAGGATTCCCCGGAGAGCATGCAGTTAGGCCGTTCCAGGCTTTCTCCCAATGAAAGGGAACGTCGCATGAGGGAGCGTCGGTGCCTCTACTGCGGGGTTGCCGGCCACTTCCGCTCCACTTGCCCCGAGCTTTCGGGAAACGCCAGTCCCCGCCCAGCTACAGGAGGGCTGTGATGGGGAGAATTAGAGCTCCTCCGACTAACGCTGTCCTGGCTATTCCAGCCACTCTGTCCTGGGAGGGCCACCAGCATCGGGTCCAGGCTATGATCGATTCCGGTGCCGCAGGTGATTTCCTGGATGTAACCTTGGCTAAGGAACTTAAGATCCCTACCCAACTACTTCCTCAACCCCAGGCAGTTACAGCCTTAGATGGCAGACCTCTGGAACCAGGAAAGGTTACAGAGGCGACTCAGTCCCTGCGACTTACCATCTCTCAACACCAGCAGGAGGAGACCTTCTATCTCATTGACTCTCCCGAGTATCCTATTATCCTGGGTCACCCTTGGCTATGCAGACATAATCCCCAGATCGACTGGCCTACTGGCACCATTCTAAGCTGGGGTCCCACTTGCCAACTCACCTGCATGCTTCAGAGTCCCTCAGCCCCTAGTACCCAGTTTCAAGAGTCTGTTGACGTCTCCCGAGTCCCCAGTGTTTACCATCAGTTCAAGGCAGTGTTCAGCAAGGCCCGGGCTACTTCCTTACCGCCTCATCGCACGTATGACTGTGCCATTGATCTACTCCCTGGGTGCTGCCCTCCTAGAGGTCGGATCTTTTCCTTGTCCTCCCCCGAGCACGCAGCTATGGACACCTACATTAAGGAGTCCTTGGCAGCCGGCCTCATCTATGCCTCTACTTCCCCGGCTGGGGCGGGCTTCTTTTTTGTTGAAAAGAAGGACGGGGGTCTTAGGCCTTGTATTGATTACCGGGGACTCAACAAGATCACGGTTCGGAATCGATATCCCCTTCCTCTCATGGCCACTGCTTTTGAGCTGCTTCAAGGGGCTTCCATTTTCACTAAACTGGATCTCCGCAATGCTTACCATCTCGTGCGGATCCGGCAAGGAGACGAATGGAAGACGGCGTTCAACACGCCCACGGGGCACTATGAATATCGGGTGATGCCGTTCGGGCTCACCAATGCCCCCGCAGTATTCCAAGCCCTGATTAATGATGTTCTCCGGGATATGCTTAATCTGTTCGTCTTCGTGTACCTGGACGATATCCTCATCTTCTCGAGGTCACTGAAGGAGCATGAGGGGCATGTTAGCAGGGTTCTCCAGAGGCTCCTTGACAATCACCTCTACGTTAAACCTGAGAAGTGTGAATTCCATGTTTCCCAGACTCAGTTTCTCGGGTTTATTGTCACTCCCGGGCACCTAGAGATGGATCCCAAGAAGGTCGAAGCGGTCCACGGCTGGCCCACACCTGCCACGGTCAAGGAGGTTCAACGGTTCATTGGCTTTTCTAACTTCTATCGGAAGTTCATCAAGAATTTCAGCTCGGTGGTAGCCCCCTTGACGACGCTTACCAAGGGAGGAGGGACCAAGATTCACTGGGGTCCGGAAGCAGCAGGGGCCTTCGAGGATCTCAAGCGCCGCTTCACTTCTGCTCCGATTCTGGTGACCCCTGACCCAGAAAGACCTTTCGTGGTGGAGGTGGACGCCTCAGAGGTGGGGTTGGGAGCCGTCCTGTCACAGAGGGGTGAGGATGGGAGATTACACCCTTGTGCCTTCATGTCTCGCCGCCTGTCTGAGGCCGAGCGCAACTACCACGTGGGGGATCTAGAGTTGCTTGCGGTAAAACTGGCCTTGGAAGAGTGGCGCCATTGGCTTGAGGGGGCTCAGCACCCTTTCCAGGTTCTCACAGACCACAAGAACCTGGAATATCTCCAACAGGCTAAGCGGATGAACCCTCGGCAAGCACGATGGTCCCTTTTCTTTAATCGATTCCAGTTCCTCCTGTCTTACCGACCTGGCACCAAGAACGTCAAGCCGGATGCCCTGTCTCGAGCCTATTCTCCCGAGGTACAAGAGAAGCCCTTGGCATCGATTATTCCGAGGTCTAGGATCGTCGCACCTCTTCAGTGGGAACTAGAAAGAGGGGTACGAGAAGCCCTTGTCCATGAGCCCGATCCAGGCGGTGGTCCTGCCGGTCGCCTGTACGTTCCTCTCTCTGTTCGGGCCCGCGTCTTGCAGTGGGGTCATGAGTCGCCCTTGACATGCCATCCAGGCAGTGCTCGCACACTGGAATTCCTCCGACGGCGGTTTTGGTGGCCGTCCATCAAGAAGGACGTGCAGGTCTATGTTGAGGCCTGCCCTGTGTGCAACCAGGGAAAGTCGACACGCCAGCGACCCCAGGGACTGCTCCATCCCTTACCTATTCCTCGAAGGCCATGGTCACACCTTTCTCTGGACTTTGTTACGGGACTTCCTCCATCCCAGGGCAACACCGTCATCCTAGTGGTCGTTGACCGGTTCTCTAAGGCTGCCCGGTTTATTCCCCTGCCCAAGCTGCCCTCGGCTAAGGAGACTGCTGAGCTCCTCATGAACCATGTCTTCCGGATATTTGGCATTCCCCTGGACGTGGTCTCTGACCGAGGTCCCCAATTCTCGTCCCGGTTTTGGGGGGCCTTCTGCAGGCTTATTGGGGCCACAGCCAGCCTATCGTCGGGGTTCCATCCAGAGTCTAATGGCCAAACGGAACGGATTAATCAGGATCTGGAGACCACCCTGCGGTGTATGGCGGCCAGTAATCCCACGTCTTGGGCCACCTATATCATTTGGGCTGAATATGCCCACAACACCCTCCAGTCCTCAGCCACCAGATTGTCCCCCTTCGAATGCCAGTTCGGTTACAACCCTCCATTATTTCCAGAGGAAGAGGCGCAAGTTGGTGTTCCCTCGGCCCAGCGCTTTGTCCAACGCTGTAGGCGGACCTGGAAGAAGGCCAGGCGTACCCTCCTTCGGACCTCCCAGAGATACCAAAGTCAGGCTAATCGACACCGCCGGACGGCCCCTAGTTTCCGAGCTGGTCAGAGAGTTTGGTTGGCCACTAAGAACCTGCCCCTCCGGGTCGAATCCAAGAAGCTTTCCCAGAGATACATCGGCCCTTTCCGCATAGCTAGAAAAGTTAACCCTGTTTCGTATCGTTTGGTTCTCCCTCGCTCCCTTAGAGTTAACCCCACTTTCCATGTTTCACTCCTTAAACCTGTCTTGTCTTCTCCCTTTGCCCCCCCACGCAGACCCCCGCCACCTCCCAGGATCATTGACGGCCAGCCAGCCTACACAGTCCGCCGGATACTGGACTCCCGGAGGGTCCAGAACTCTCTGCAGTATCTGGTGGACTGGGAGGGCTACGGGCCAGAGGAGCGCTCCTGGGTTCCAGCCAGGGACATCCTGGACCCAGGTTTGATCCGAGATTTTCGCACCCTGGGGCCAGGGTGTTCTGGAAGGAACGTCAGGAGTCGTTCCTAGAGGAGGGGGTCCTGTCAGCTTCCTGCCTCCTGTTTGTCTCCGGGCCTCTAGAGGTCATCTGTGTTCCCCTCTGCCTTAGTTCTTCCTCGTGTGTGTCAGCTTCCTGCCTCCTGTTTGTCTCCGGGCCTCTAGAGGTCATCTGTGTTCCCCTCTGCCTTAGTTCTTCCTCGTGTGTCCTAATTAGCTTGATCCAGGTCACCTGTGCCTTGTTTCCCCTTGTGTATTTTAGCTGTGTGTTTTCCCCTTGTGTCTCACTTGGTTATTGAGTCCTGGCTATGTGTCTCCTGCTTT
The DNA here is from genome assembly GCF_964263955.1 of Coregonus lavaretus. Classification (NCBI taxonomy): domain Eukaryota; kingdom Metazoa; phylum Chordata; class Actinopteri; order Salmoniformes; family Salmonidae; genus Coregonus; species Coregonus lavaretus. The sequence goes on along the minus strand of NC_139999.1, from coordinate 8,923,549 downwards.
GTCCCACCGTGTTTGTCCAAGTAAGCTGTTCTAAGTTGTCTTTAGTTTGGTTTTCTCCCCTCGTGGAGCTATTTTGTTTTGCCTCCTGTTTTGTTTGCATTAAATCTACTTGCCTGGAGTATTGCCTTGGGTGTTTCATTTGGGTCCAACTACACCTCCTCTGTGGCTAAGGGGTAGTACCCCCAGCTCTCCACATCTGTGACCGGAGTTCAAGCCCTGTTTGTGACAGTTGTAGGGGTTTAATGGCACAGGCAGGGAGCCCAGCCAACAGCGAGTTGCAGTAATCCAGACGGGAGATGACAAGTGCCTGGATTAGGACCTGTGCCGCTTCCTGTGTAAGGCAGGGTCGTACTCTCCGAATGTTGTATAGCATGAACCTGCAGGATCGGGTCACCGCCTTGATGTTAGCGGAGAACGACAGGGTGTTGTCCAGGGTCACGCCAAGGCTCTTCGCACTCTGGGAGGAGGACACAACGGAGTTGTCAACCGTGATGGCGAGATAATGGAACGGGCAGTCCTTCCCCGGGAGGAAGAGCAGCTCCGTCTTGCCAGGGTTCAGCTTGAGGTGGTGATCCGTCATCCATACTGATATGTCTGCCAGACATGCAGAGATGCGATTCGCCACCTGGTTATCAGAAGGGGGAAAGGAGAAGATTAGTTGTGTATCGTCAGCGTAGCAATGATAGGAGAGGCCATGTGAGGATATGACAGAGCCAAGTGACTTGGAGTATAGGGAGAAAAGGAGAGGGCCTAGAACTGAGCCCTGGGGGACACCAGTGGTGAGAGCACGTGGTGCGGAGACAGCTTCTCGCCACGCCACTTGGTAGGAGCGACCGGTCAGGTAGGACGCAATCCAGGAGTGAGCCGCGCCGGAGATGCCCAGCTCGGAGAGGGTGGAGAGGAGGATCTGATGGGTCACAGTATCAAAGGCAGCAGACAGGTCTAGAAGGACAAGAGCAGAGGAGAGAGAGTTAGCTTTAGCAGTGCGGAGAGCCTCCGTGACACAGAGAAGAGCAGTCTCAGTTGAATGACCAGTCCTGAAACCTGACTGGTTTGGATCAAGAAGGTCATTCTGAGAGAGATAGCAAGAGAGTTGGCTAAAGACGGCACGCTCAATAGTTTTGGAAAGAAAAGAAAGAAGGGATACTGGTCTGTAGTTGTTGACATCAGTGGGATCGAGTGTTGGTTTTTTGAGAAGGGGAGCAACTCTCGCTCTTTTGAAGACGGAAGGGACATAGCCAGCGGTCAAGGATGGGGGGGAGGATTCAGCAGTGAGGAGAATGTGGCAAAGAGCTTCCTAGGGTTAGAGGCAGATGCTTGGAATTTAGAGTGGTAGAAAGTGGCCTTAGCAGCAGAAACAGATGAAGAAAATGTAGAGAGGAGGGAGTGAAAAGATGCCAGGTCGGCAGGGAGTTTAGTTTTCTTCCATTTCCGCTCCGCTGCCCGGAGCTCTGTTCTGTGAGCTCGCAATGAGTCATCAAGCCACGGAGCTGGAGGGGAGGACCGAGCCGGCCGGGAGGATAGGGGACACAGAGAGTCAAAGGATGCAGAAAGGGAGGAGAGGAGGGTTGAGGAGGAAGAATCAGGAGATTGGAGGGAGAAGGATTGAGCAGAGGGAAGAGATGATAGGATGGAAGAGGAGAGAGTAGTGGGAGAGAGAGAGCGAAGGTTGCGGCGGCGCATTACCATCTGTGTAGGGGCAGAGTGAGTAGTGTGGGAGGAGAGCGAGAGAGAAAAGGAAACAAAGTAGTGGTCGGAGACATGGAGGGGAGTTGCAGTGAGATTAGTAGAAGAGCAGCATCTAGTAAAGATGAGGTCAAGCGTATTGCCTGCCTTGTGAGTAGGGGGGGACGGTGAGAGGGTGAGGTCAAAAGAGGAGAGAAGTGGAAAGAAGGAGGCAGAGAGAAATGAGTCAAATGTGGACATAGGGAGGTTGAAATCCCCCAAAACTGTGAGGGGTGTGCCATCCTCAGGAAAGGAACTTATCAAGGCGTCAAGCTCATTGATGAACTCTCCAAGGGAACCTGGAGGGCGATAGATGACAAGGATATTAAGCTTAAATGGGCTAGTGACTGTGACAGCATGGAATTCAAATGAGGAGATAGACAGATGGGTTAGGGGAAAAATTGAGAATGTCCACTTGGGAGAGATGAGGATTCCTGTGCCACCACCCCTCTGACCAGATGCTCTCGGGGTATGCGAGAACACATGGTCAGACGAGGAGAGAGCAGTAGGAGTAGCAGTGTTTTCAGTGGTAATCCATGTTTCCGTCAGCGCCAGGAAGTCGAGGGACTGGAGATTAGCATAGGCTGGGATGAAGTCAGCTTTGTTGGCAGCAGAACGGCAGTTCCAGAGGCTGCCTGAGACCTGGAACTCCAGGTGTGGGGTGCGTGCAGGGACCACCAGGTTAGAGAGGCAGCAGCCACGCGGTGTGGGGCGTTTGTGTAGCCTGTGCAGAGAGGAGAGAACAGGGATAGGCAGAGGCATAGTTGACAGGCTGTAGCAAATGGCTACAATAATGCAGAGGAGATCGGAATGAAATGAACTAAACATCTGGGAGAGTAGAGAGCAGGGCCTCCCTCACTCTCCCAGATGTTTAGTTCCCTCCCTCTCAGCGTGGCGTCTGTCTCACGCCTTCACCTATCAAAGCTTTATTCACACCGGGCTGTCATGATGCAGTTGCCTTGAATCTGGACAAGCTTTGTGTGTGTGTGTGTGTGTGTGGGGGGGGGGGGTATTGGTGTGTGGCTGTGTGTGTGGGGGGAGGGGGCGTATTGGTGTGTGGCTGTGTGTGTGTGTGGGGGGAGGGGGGCGTATTGGTGTGTGGCTGTGTGGGGGGCGTATTGGTGTGTGGCTGTGAGTGTGGAGGGGGCGTATTGGTGTGTGGCTGTGTGGGGGGGGGGGGGGGGGGGGGGGGCGTACTGAAAAAGAACAAGAACGTCTACATTCCTGAACTCAATAACACCAATACAACAGAAAAAACTGACAAATTATGTAGTTGATTACACTTTACATAGTGTCATAGTACTGAAGTGGATATAGTGGAGCAAGTCATAGTACTGAAGTGGATATAGTGGCGCAATAGAAGTAGTTATGTAGGGTGCTGACTACAATTGCTCATATTGCTATATATGAACTACTTTACTAGATGTTGCTCTTCTACTAATCTCACTGCAACTCCCCTCCATGTCTCCGACCACTACTTTGTATCCTTTTCTCTCTCGCTCTCCTCCAACACTACTCACTCTGCCCCTACACAGATGGTAACGCGCCGCCGCAACCTTCGCTCTCTCTCTCCCCACTACTCTCTCCTCTTCCATCCTATCATCTCTTCCCTCTGCTCAATCCTTCTCCCTCCAATCTCCTGATTCTGCCTCCTCAACCCTCCTCTCCTCCCTTTCTGCATCCTTTGACTCTCTGTGTCCCCTATCCTCCCGGCCGGCTCGGTCCTCCCCTCCAGCTCCGTGGCTTGATGACTCATTGCGAGCTCACAGAACAGAGCTCCGGGCAGCTGAGCGGAAATGGAAGAAAACTAAACTCCCTGCCGACCTGGCATCTTTTCACTCCCTCCTCTCTACATTTTCTTCATCTGTTTCTGCTGCTAAGGCCACTTTCTACCACTCTAAATTCCAAGCATCTGCCTCTAACCCTAGGAAGCTCTTTGCCACATTCTCCTCACTGCTGAATCCTCCCCCCCATCCTTGACCGCTGGCTATGTCCCTTCCGTCTTCAAAAGAGCGAGAGTTGCTCCCCTTCTCAAAAAACCAACACTCGATCCCACTAATGTCAACAACTACAGACCAGTATCCCTTCTTTCTTTTCTTTCCAAAACTATTGAGCGTGCCGTCTTTAGCCAACTCTCTTGCTATCTCTCTCAGAATGACCTTCTTGATCCAAACCAGTCAGGTTTCAGGACTGGTCATTCAACTGAGACTGCTCTTCTCTGTGTCACGGAGGCTCTCCGCACTGCTAAAGCTAACTCTCTCTCCTCTGCTCTTGTCCTTCTAGACCTGTCTGCTGCCTTTGATACTGTGAACCATCAGATCCTCCTCTCCACCCTCTCCGAGCTGGGCATCTCCGGCGCGGCTCACTCCTGGATTGCGTCCTACCTGACCGGTCGCTCCTACCAAGTGGCGTGGCGAGAAGCTGTCTCCGCACCACGTGCTCTCACCACTGGTGTCCCCCAGGGCTCAGTTCTAGGCCCTCTCCTTTTCTCCCTATACACCAAGTCACTTGGCTCTGTCATATCCTCACATGGCCTCTCCTATCATTGCTACGCTGACGATACACAACTAATCTTCTCCTTTCCCCCTTCTGATAACCAGGTGGCGAATCGCATCTCTGCATGTCTGGCAGACATATCAGTATGGATGACGGATCACCACCTCAAGCTGAACCCTGGCAAGACGGAGCTGCTCTTCCTCCCGGGGAAGGACTGCCCGTTCCATTATCTCGCCATCACGGTTGACAACTCCGTTGTGTCCTCCTCCCAGAGTGCGAAGAGCCTTGGCGTGACCCTGGACAACACCCTGTCGTTCTCCGCTAACATCAAGGCGGTGACCCGATCCTGCAGGTTCATGCTCTATAACATTCGGAGAGTACGACCCTGCCTTACACAGGAAGCGGCACAGGTCCTAATCCAGGCACTTGTCATCTCCCGTCTGGATTACTGCAACTCGCTGTTGGCTGGGCTCCCTGCCTGTGCCATTAAACCCCTACAACTCATCCAGAATGCCGCAGCCCGTCTGGTGTTCAACCTTCCCAAGTTCTCTCACGTCACCCCCCTCCTCCGCACACTCCACTGGCTTCCAGTTGAAGCTCGCATCCGTTACAAGACCATGGTGCTTGCCTATGGAGCAGTGAGGGGAACGGCACCTCCGTACCTTCAGGCTCTGATCAGTCCCTACACCCAAACGAGGGCATTGCGTTCATCCACCTCTGGCCTGCTGGCTCCCCTTCCTCTGCGGAAGCATAGTTCCCGCTCAGCCCAGTCAAAACTGTTCGCTGCTCTGGCACCCCAATGGTGGAACAAGCTCCCTCACGACGCCAGGACAGCGGAGTCACTCACCACCTTCCGGAGACATTTGAAACCCCACCTCTTTAAGGAATACCTGGGATAGGATAAAGTAATCCTTCTACCCCCCCCCCCCCCCCCAAAAAAAAATAATAATTGTAAAGTGGTTATCCCACTGGCTATAGGGTGAATGCACCAATTTGTAAGTCGCTCTGGATAAGAGCGTCTGCTAAATGACGTAAATGTAAATGTAAAACTCTAACCCTATCTCTAATCCTAACTCTAATCCTAACTCTAACCATATCTCTAATCCTACCTCTAACCCTGTCTCTAATCCTAACTCTAACCCTGTCTCTAATCCTAACTCTAACCCTATCTCTAATCCTAATTTTAACCCTGTCTCTAATCCTAACTCTAACCCTGTCTCTAATCCTAACTCTAACCCTATCTCTAATCCTAATTTTAACCCTGTCACTAATCCTAACTCTAACCCTGTCTCTAATCTTAACTCTAACACTATCTCTAATCCTAACTCTAACCCTGTCTCTAATCCTAACTCTAACCCTGTCTCTAATCCTAACTCTAACCCTGTCTCTAATCCTAACTCTAACCCTAACTCTAACCCTATCTCTAATCCTAACTCTAACCCTGTCTCTAATCCTAACTCTAACCCTGTCTCTAACCCTGTCTCTAATCCTAACTCTAACCCTAACTCTAATCTTAACTCTAACACTATCTCTAATCCTAACTCTAACCCTGTCTCTAATCCTAACTCTAACCCTGTCTCTAATCCTAACTCTAACCCTGTCTCTAATCCTAACTCTAATCCTATCTCTAATCCTAACTCTAACCCTATCTCTGTGTAAAGGACCCCTATAAAAGACCATTAACCACAAAAGGTGGTGCAGCTTTACTGATAAAACATACAACTCAAAAACTGGAGGGGCTTTATTGCCTGGAGGGGCTTTATTGACTGGAGAGGCTTTATTGATGAAACATGTAACTCACTGACTGAACAGGGTTGTCATGTTTATTGTGAAACTAACTGGGCCAAAAAAAAGCTTTAAGCTTCTCGTAAAAACAAAATGGTCTCCACAGTGAATAAAAGCAAATAATTAAACCGAATAGAGGACAGGTCTGTGTGACTATAGGGTTGGGTTGCTGTCTACAGTATGGATTTAAGCAGGGCAGATGAGGGTCAAGCCTTTGTCCCACTCTATATAACAGGATCTGAGCTCAAAGCTGTAATAAAGACTGTTGCCTCACCGGCTATATATGCAGGTGTCTGTGCCTCAGCCTATCGTTCAGCTGTCTCCTGAAACACTTTCAATACAATCTGAAACTTTTCTTCGTTTTTGAGACCGTCATGTACCCATGCTACTAAACTTCTTGAAATATCTAATGTGGTATCTTGCTAGCAGCTGCAAATTAAGGTGTTGACTGTCTTAGTAATTAACTGTTATTGACAGACAGAGCTTATGGTTGTCTTGGTAATTAGCTGTTATTGACAGACAGAAGGTGATGGTTGTTTTAGTAATTAACTGTTATTGACAGACAGAGCTGATGGTTGTCTTGGTAATTAGCTGTTATTGAGAGACAGAAGGTGATGGTTGTCTTAGTAATTAGCTGTTATTGACAGACAGAAGGTGATGGTTGTCTTGGTAATTAGCTGTTATTGACAGACAGAATGTGATGTTTGTCTTAGTAATTAGCTGTTATTGACAGACAGAAGGTGATGGTTGTCTTGGTAATTAGCTGTTATTGAGAGACAGAGCTGATGGTTGTCTTGGTAATTAGCTGTTATTGACAGACAGAGCTGATGGTTGTCTTGGTAATTAGCTGTTATTGAGAGACAGAAGGTGATGGTTGTCTTAGTAATGAACTGTTATTGACAGACAGAGCTGATGGTTGTCTTGGTAATTAGCTGTTATTGAGAGACAGAAGGTGATGGTTGTCTTAGTAATTAGCTGTTATTGACAGACAGAAGGTGATGGTTGTCTTGGTAATTAGCTGTTATTGACAGACAGAATGTGATGTTTGTCTTAGTAATTAGCTGTTATTGACAGACAGAGCTGATGTTGTCTTGGTAATTAGCTGTTATTGACAGACAGAAGGTGATGGTTGTCTTGGTAATTAGCTGTTATTGACAGACAGAAGGTGATGGTTGTCTTGGTAATTAGCTGTTATTGACAGACAGAGCTGATGTTGTCTTGGTAATTAGCTGTTATTGACAGACAGAAGGTGATGGTTGTCTTGGTAATTAGCTGTTATTGACAGACAGAAGGTGATGGTTGTCTTAGTAATTAGCTGTTATTGACAGACAGAAGGTGATGGTTGTCTTAGTAATTAGCTGTTATTGACAGACAGAAGGTGATGGTTGTCTTGGTAATTAGCTGTTATTGACAGACAGAAGGTGATGGTTGTCTTGGTAATTAGCTGTTATTGACAGACAGAAGGTGATGGTTGTCTTGGTAATTAGCTGTTATTGACAGACAGAAGGTGATATAATTGTCTTAGTAATGAGCTGTTATTGACAGACAGAAGGTGATGGTTGTCTTGGTAATTAGCTGTTATTGACAGACAACAGGTGATGCTTGTCTTGGTAATTAGCTGTTATTGACAGACAGAAGGTGATGGTTGTCTTGGTAATTAGCTGTTATTGACAGACAGAAGGTGATGGTTGTCTTGGTAATTAGCTGTTATTGACAGACAGAGCTGATGGTTGTCTTGGTAATTAGCTGTTATTGACAGACAGAAGGTGATGGTTGTCTTGGTAATTAGCTGTTATTGACAGACAGAAGGTGATGGTTGTCTTGGTAATTAGCTGTTATTGACAGACAGAAGGTGATGGTTGTCTTGGTAATTAGCTGTTATTGACAGACAGAAGGTGATGGTTGTCTTAGTAATTAGCTGTTATTGACAGACAGAAGGTGATGGTTGTCTTGGTAATTAGCACACCACACACACACACACCAAACACACACACAAACACACACACACACACACACCACACACACACACACACACCAAACACACACACACACACACCAAACACACACACACACACACCAAATACACACACACACACACACACCACACACACACACCAAACACACACACACACATACACACACACACACACACACACACACACCAAACACACACACACACACACCAAACACACACACACACACACACACACACCAAACACACACGCACACACACACACCACACACACACACCAAACACACACACACACACACACCACACACACACACACACACACAAAACACACACACACACACACACCAAACACACACACACACCAAACACACACACACACACCAAACACACACACACACACACACCAAACACACACACACACACCAAACACACACACACACACACACACACCACACACCACACACACACACACACACACACACCAAACACACACACACACACACACACACACACCAAACACACACACACACCAAACACACACACACACACACCAAACACACACACACACCAAACACACACACACACACCAAACACACACACACACACACACACACACCAAACACACCACACACACACACCAAACACACACACACACACACCACACACACACACACACACACACACACCACACACACACACACCAAACACACACACACACACCAAACACACACACACCAAACACACACACCAAACACACACACCAAACACACACACACACACACACACACCAAACACACACACACACACCAAACACACACACACACACACCAAACACACACACACCAAACACACACACATACACACACACGCACGCACACACACTCACACACACCAAACACACACACACACACACCACACACACACACACACACACACACACACACACACCAAACACACACACACACACCAAACACACACACACACACACCAAACACACACACACACACCAAACACACACACACACCAAACACACACACACACACCAAACACACACACCAAACACACACCAAAGATCTGTCTTCTGAGCAGCAGGTGTCCAGACTGACAGGCTAAGCTCTCATCAAAATACACAACCTGAGTCCCAAATAGCACCCTGTTCCCTATTTAGTGCACTACATTTGACCAGGGTCAGTAGAGCTCCGGTAAAAAGTAATGTCCTATATAGGGAATAGGGTGCCATTTGGGACGCATTATAAGGGCACTAGGTTCATGGAAGGATACAGGTCCTACTATGGTCTTCCTTCACACAGACTAACAGTCTTTTCATAGAGGTCCTATTCAAACATGTTAGTGTTTTAAAGAGAGCGGTATTGAAACAAGGTTACACAAGGTTAGATCGTCACTTGATTTAATGCTACAGATTAGCCTGTATTGTCTAATGCAGTTGATGAAAGATATCATAAATGACCTATACTCTAAAGTACATTGTGATGAGCTCCTATTGGGAATAGACTGCAGGTTATTGACTCTTGGTCTGAGAACAGAACGAGCAAAAAGACTCGTTCTCCATCCACCCTAGACTTTTAAAGCCACAGGGTTCGTAACATAATTAGAAAAAGTTTACGAGAAACGAGAAAGTTTAATGGCGGCCGGAAGACAGGGTGGTGCGGCAGGTGCCGCTTCTCATTCGAATGCTGTAATTTTATCTAAACCATCAGGTGTACGCCGACCCCAGCTAAGTAACTCATGCAAAGAGTTAAAGCGCAATTATGTGTTTTATCTCCAGTACTCTGCCATGATTGTCAGTTATGTAGCTGCTCTACTGATAATCTCAGTGCGTCCTTGCTGGGATGACACAATCAGTCTACTACCGGAGAATATTAACACCAAACACAAACACATTGGTTCACCGTTCCACGGGAGCGGACAGTACACAGCATACCATAATGTTCTGAATAATGGCCAAGTCTACCTCGCTCCTTATTCTACTGAACCGCTTAGGCGCAACAAACACAAGTCCAACATTTATCGGAAACTGTTAAACTACCTGTTCACTACTCTCCTGCACTCCGGGGATGTGCAACTCAATCCTGGGCCCAACATCACCGAGCCAGCGATACGCACCGGAGTGGAGGGCGGTGGATTGCCTCGTCCACTGATCGTCGCCGCTGTGGAGGTGGGTGAGTGCTATGGTCCTGTGGTTTCTCTCGACTCACCCGGCTCCAGGATGGATTTTGACTCTTCAAACATACCAAAGTCGCTAAATGCGATCCCTGACTCTGCTTCTGGTATGCAAGCTGTTTTAATTAGTTTCCCGCATCCAGTGCAGGCGGGAGGGATTGTTAATTGCGCTACCGAGCTGCCCCTAATCAAAACGAAACAAAACGGCCTAAACCCAGCCGTCAGAAAACACAGAAAATTTAATTTTTTTCAATGTGTCAATCACTCTCGAGTCATCTGGGACCCACGAGCTAAGCCCAAGGGACTACTAGGGGGGCACTTGAACATTCGTAGTGTCATTCCAAAAAGTGATCAAATTCAACATCTACTCACAGACTCCAACCTTGACTTTCTCTGCCTCTCAGAGACATGGCTCCATAGAAACTCTCCATCTGCTGCTTTGATTGTGCCTGGCTACAATGTTTTCAGGAGAGACAGGACTGAAGGAAGAGGAGGGGGTGTGATGATTTATATTAAAGAACATATCCGATGTAAACAAATTGAGTGGTCATGTGATAATGAACTAGAATGTATTGGCCTGAACATTACACTGTCTCCCCAAATGTCTTTTACCCTCATTGGAATGTATAGGCCACCTTCCACCAAAAGTGTGTTTTTTGATCAGATTAATAACATGCTTAGGGAATGTGATTTTGGGAAAGAGGTCATCTTAATGGGAGATTTTAACATTAATTATGAAGACAAGTGTTGTAGGAAAACCCTCAAACGGATCACTAATACCTTTGACCTTACACAGCTAGTTAAAGGGCCAACCAGGGTGACTTGTTGCTCTAAAACACAGATTGATTTGGTGTTCAGTAATAAACCAGAGAGAGTGACTAAATCATTCAATATGGTTACTGGGCTATCTGATCATAATCTGACACTTATAGCCAGAAAGCTGTCTAAGAGCAGGTTTAACCTCTCTACTGTTAGAAAGCCTGATCAACTAAGAATACCTAAGAGTGAATTAAGCTATTTTGAAAATGCAATTAAGGGAATTAACTGGAATGATCTCTTGTCCTATGCAGACGTGGAAGCTGATAGTCAAGTTTTTCTATCCACAATCCAGACTACATTAAATGGTTTCCTAAAGAAAATCAAATCCAAACCTGGCCAAAAGAGCACTCTTCCTTGGCTAAATGGAGAAATCTGGAAATTGATGAAAGAACGAGATTATTATCTAAAAATAGCCCTAAGATCCAAATTAGAGCATGACAGACGTAGGTTTACCATGTTGAGAAATAAGGTGATGAAAGAAATCAGACAGGCCAAGGCAAACTTTTTTATTAACATAATTGATGAAGCAAAGGGAAATTCTAAACTGATCTGGGAGAATCTAAAAAAGTTAACAGGGAAAGACCATAGTAACACTGCAAAAAGACTAGAAATCATGGTGAATAACAATCTAACACAGGATGCAGTCGAAATAGCAATAGCCTTCAATTCCTACTTTATTGACTCTGTCAGGGTACTGACACAGAACCCCTCCACTGGTTTCTTGGGCTCAGTGCTAGTAAATGATGCTCAACCTGTCTTCATCATAAGGGAGGTTTCTGAGTCAAAGGTAGACAAGGTGATTAGCTCACTAAAGAACTCTAAAGCCAAAGATGTGTTTGGGATGGACTCTACCTTTCTTAAAAACTACAAAGAGTCACTCATTGGCCCCATTACTAAGGTCACCAACACATCTATTGGTCAGGGGGTGTTTCCAAGGGTATGGAAGTCGGCCATAATAACGGCCATCTTTAAATCAGGCGACCCTGCTGATGTGAGTAACTACAGGCCCATTAGTATACTACCTGTGGTGTCAAAGATTGTTGAAAAGTGTGTAGCAGAACAACTGATTGCCCACCTCAACAACAGCCCCTTCACATTACATTCCATGCAGTTTGGCTTCAGAGCGAAACACTCCACAGAAATGGCCAACTGCTTTTTTCTGGAAAATGTGAAGTCCAAGATGGACAAAGGGGGCGTTGTTGGGGCTGTGTTTCTGGACCTAAGGAAGGCTTTTGATACTGTTAACCATGAGATTCTCATCACAAAACTGTCCAAGTTAAAGTTTTCCCCCGATGCCTTGAGATGGATGAAATCATACCTTGAAGGCAGAACCCAGTGTGTCAGAGTGAGCAATGAGCTGTCGCCCACTCTTAGCTATGATGTGGGTGTGCCCCAAGGGTCAATACTGGGGCCCCTCCTGTTCAGCCTGTACATTAATGATCTGCCTTCTGTCTGTACTGGGTCTGAAGTTCAAATGTATGCAGATGATACAGTGATATATGTGCATGCAAAGAGCAAACAACAAGCTGCACAAGAACTCACTACTGTAATGGTCCAGGTTACGAAGTGGCTCAGTGACTCGTGTTTGCATCTCAATGTGAAAAAAACTGTTTGCATGTTCTTCACAAAGAGGGCAACAGATGCTACTGAGCCAGAAGTCTATGTGTCAGGGGAGAAGCTCCAGGGGGTATCTGATTTTAAGTACCTTGGCATCATACTTGATTCCAACCTCTCTTTTAAAAAGCATGTGAAAAAGGTAATTCAAATAACCAAATTCAACCTAGCTAATTTCCGATTTATACGAAATTGTTTGACTACAGAGGTAGCAAAACTGTACTTCAAATCTATGATACTCCCCCACTTAACATACTGCTTGACTAGTTGGGCCCAAGCTTGCTGTACAACATTAAAACCCATTCAGTCTGTCTACAAACAGGCTCTCAAAGTGCTTGATAGGAAGCCCAATAGCCATCATCACTGTCACATCCTTAGAAAGCATGAGCTCCTGAGTTGGGAAAATCTTGTGCAATACACCGATGCATGTCTTGTATTCAAGATCCTAAATGGCTTGGCTCCCCCTCCACTCAGTATTTTTGTTAAACAGAAAACCCAAACATATGGCAGCAGATCCACAAGGTCTGCCATGAGAGGTGACTGTGTAGTTCCCCTAAGGAAAAGCACCTTTAGTAAATCCGCTTTTTCTGTGAGAGCTTCCCATGTCTGGAATACACTGCCATCAGACACACATAACTGCACCACATATCACACTTTCACAAAATGCTTGAAGACATGGCTAAAGGTCAATCAGATTTGTGAACATGGTCCCTAGCTGTGTGTTGCCGCTTTCCATGTCTGTTGTCTGTAACTTGTGAGGTGTGGAAACACTTTGTTGCTTTTATGAATTTTGTCTTGCTGCTTTTTGTTCTATGTTGCTCGGTCTGTATGCTACGTCTTGTTTGTCCTATGTTGCTATGTCTGTATGCTACGTCTTGCTTGTCCTATGTTGCTATGTCTGTATGCTATGTCTTATTCTATGTTGTTATTGTCTATATTGTAATTGTTTTTAATAACCTGCCCAGGGACTGCGGTTGAAAATTAGCCGGCTGGCTAAAACCGGCACTTTTACTGAAACGTTGATTAATGTGCACTGTCCCTGTAAAAATAAACTCAAACTCAAACTCAAACTCAAACTAGTGAAAAGTCTTGCTCCACACGTCACTAGTGTACTCTACAGTATATGCTGTAGACATGCATCCCAAATGGCACCCTATTCCCTATATAGTGCAGTACGTTTGACCAATGCCCTATGGAGTGCCATTTGGCCCTTGGTCAAAAGTAGTGCACTATATAGGGAATAGGGTGCCATGCTCTGGTCAAAAGTAGTGCACTATATAGGGAATAGGGTGCCATTCTCTGGTCTAAAGTAGTGCACTATATAGGGAATAGGGTGCCATTCTCTGGTCTAAAGTAGTGCACTATATAGGAAATAGGGTGCCATTCTCTGGTCTAAAGTAGTGCACTATATAGGGAATAGGGTGCCATTCTCTGGTCAAAAGTAGTGCACTATATAGGGAATAGGGTGTCATTCTCTGGTCAAAAGTAGTGCACTATATAGGGAATAGGGTGCCATTCTCTGGTCTAAAGTAGTGCACTATATAGGGAATAGGGTGCCAATCTCTGGTCAAAAGTAGTGCACTATATAGGGAATAGGGTGCCATTCTCTGGTCAAAAGTAGTGCACTATATAGGGAATAGGGTGCCAATCTCTGGTCAAAAGTAGTGCACTATATAGGGAATAGGGTGCCATTCTCTGGTCAAAAGTAGTGCACTATATAGGGAATAGGGTGCCAATCTCTGGTCAAAAGTAGTGCACTATATAGGGAATAGGGTGCCATTCTCTGGTCAAAAGTAGTGCACTATATAGGGAATAGGGTGCCATTCTCTGGTCAAAAGTAGTGCACTATATAGGGAATAGAGTGCCATTTGGGATGCAGACAAACTGTAGCTATAACACTGGAATGGTGCAATAATAATTATACTCTGGTACCGTTTCTTGTAGCCTCCTGTTGAGATTGGCTTTCTTCCATTGAGGGAGGCTGAAGCTGGCAGCAGCAACTGACGGCAGGTCATACCCCTCATAGGTGCTGGAGGGCAGAGGTCAACGCCTAAGAGACAACCCACTATGAACTCCGATCTGAGGGGGGTCGGCTGGCTCCTATTATCTGACGTACTAGCTTCGTCCCAAACGGCAGCCTGTTCCCTATATAGTGCACTACTTTTGACCAGGGCTCATAGGGTACATGGATAGTGTTCCATTTGGGATGCAAACACTGCGGACTGTAACCTACCAGCTGATCTCCCTCAGTGTAATAAGAGTTATGCGCGGGGATAGACTTAGCTATTTGGGGGCCCGTTTCAAAATGCTACTGGGGGGGTCCCCTACCCCAAAAAGGGAAATGTTCCCGCATAAATGAAGTTTTATGATGACTAATAACCTGGTATTAAAAAGACCTCTTCGGTTCCTGTGTTTCAGTACAGTTGGGACCCGGAGTAGAGGGGCTGAAATATTCCTGATAAGCTGCTTACTTACCCGAAGGCCCAGACGCGAGCGGGGGCTGCTCACTTGAAGGCACAGGGGCGAGCGGCGGCGTGGGAAATCTCCTTGCGAAGGGTATAGTGGTGGAGGTGGCCCAACCGGTGGGCCTTATAGTCCCTGGGCAGGGGAGATATGGCGCCTCTGGGCTTCAGGGGACGCTCATCTGGAAGCTTTACTAAGAGGATGTATGTCAACAGAATTGTGTGGAAAACAACATTGGCTCAGATTATAGAAGGTAAAGCCCCAGTTGAATGTGTTGCAGGTCCAAACAACTGTGGTGCCTGGAAAGGTTTAATAATAATAATAATAATATATTGTTTACACACAATAAACAACTGCTGCTAAGTCACCATATGATGTTCCTATTGTAATAGCAGGCCTGCAATCGAGCATGAACAAGCCTAAACAAATGCAAAACTTTGGCCCTCGGGAAAATACAATTGCTGAGGTCGCCATCTACTGGTAACATTCTGTAGTCACACCCTCCTAATGTTTCCTGACATTTTACATTGCGCATGTTAAAAGGCTGGTGGTGTCTTGTGTCATAGGGTTAGGGTTAGAATCTTATCTCCTATACACCCATGTCATGAGTCAGTAATAACGAAACAACCGTTACCTCTGAAATCATCCTGCTGTCATTCTTCCATTTCTGATGGAACAGAAAGTGTCTCCCACAGACAGTTATTATCTGAGGTGCCCAGCCTGGACAAAATAGACACCTCTCTGCCCAGGTAAGAGGAAGAAGACCTGTACAAAATGTAAATGACATTCAATATGAGGCCAACATTAATATGCCTTCAACTGAATGGAGTAGCGTCTAATAATATAGCAGTGCACTACTTTCATATAGCTCTGGTCAAAAGTAATGCACTATAACGGGGAATAGGGTGCCATTTGGGACGAAAACATTCTCTTATAAACTCACTTCCCCCTCTACAATACCATTGGAATCCATTCCATCCCTTGAGTCGAGAATTTCAAACAAAAAGGCATGTCTTGGAATTCAGCTGATACAGTCAGGTAGGAAGAGGAATATTCAGCTGATACAATCAGGTAGGAAGAGGAATATTCAGCTGATACAGTCAGGTAGGAAGAGGAATATTCAGCTGATACAGTCAGGTAGGAAGAGGAATATTCAGCTGATACAGTCAGGTAGGAAGAGGAATATTCAGCTGATACAGTCAGGTAAGAAGAGGAATATTCAGCTGATACAGTCAGGTAGGAAGAGGAATTCTTATTTTCCTTTTTCAGGAATTATATTTGATATCTATTCAATTATTTTATTTGCATGAAATGAGTTATTTCCCATAATTATGAACGTTTTGATAGTTTTATTCCCGAGCTAGGCCTAGCAGAGAACTTACTGTACAGTCTGCATGCCTCCACCTGACAGAGAAAGAGGACCACAAATAACAAATTATTTCCTCTTTCAGCAATGAAACTGCTAGGGCCAGTTTCCCGGACAGAGATTCTCTATTGAGTTTGCTTTTTAGTCCATGACTAGGCTTAATCTGTGTCCCGTGAAACCACCCCCTAATGTTCAATAGTCAGAAATGTCATGGTTGAATCGGTACCTGTGGAAACTCTTGAAATGCCCCAGTGGTCTCTTGGTTTTGATCGGAGGAGCCTCCAATAACAATCACAGGCCTACAGAGAGAGAGGTATCACACAATGACATCAACTGACAAGCTGAGACAACAAGAAATTGGAGTCCTCTGATCATTTTTTGCAGTGTGCGGATAGCATCCCTTCTTTTGAAAGGACCACTGAACATGAGTAGTAGGGTCTTCTGTTTGTGGAGTTCTAGCATACCAGCAGTTCATGTTAGCGTTGGCCATTCCACCAAGTGCATGGATGAGTCCCGGTCCAGACACAACCAGACACGCACCTGGACTGGAGAGGAACAGACAGACAGAGGGACAGACAGGAAGACAGGCAGACACACACACAAAGGGTCAGACAGCCAGGCAGACATAATTAGCAATGCAAAAAAGCTATGAAACGGACCCTCACACACTACACGCTCCTGTAGTCTATGTAAGGGTAGTTAATATCACATGATTTAGGGAGAGCTGGTTTAGTATAGTGTGGAGAGAGTAGTCTCCCTGGGCAGACGGGTCGCTTCCCACATTAACAATGTTTTAACATAGGTCTGGGATTTCAGAGAGGAGAGACAGTATCTCTAAAGCTCTCTCCTAATGAGAATCCTCCTACCGTCCAGTGAGGTAACCAACAGCAGACGCAGCATAGCAAGCCTGTTGGATGACGCATTACAACAACATATCAGTATTACTGGTGTCTCCACAACCAAATCACATCAAAAATGTCATGAGAAGATTCTGAATTCATAAAAAATAAAAAGATGGCTTACGGCTTGTTCATTGCGCATTCCCACATACTTGATTCCTGAGGCTTGAGCTGCCATAGCTACTTCAATGACTGGAACACCAACTATTCCAAACATATATTCTACATTCTGTAGAGAGATACGTGTAGATACACTATATTTACATTAAAAATAAAACAAATTTAGTCATTTAGCAGACGCTCTTATCCAGTGAGTGCATACATTTTCATACTGAATTGTATATGAATTGTTACAATGTAGTTTAGATTTTCTTTGCATTGACACACACTTTGGCATGCATCAACAAGGGAGTTAACATATGCTATTCCACATAAACATCTAAATGTTTTGCTACAACAATATTCATAGTTAGCTATACCAGTGCAATGACCTTTGGCACACTTTCACAACTCGTAGTGCTACATTCTCACTGCCAAGGACATGATCAGCGACTAATATATTCTTAGCAACACGGTTACACAGTATAACACTGTTTTATATAAATTGCACACACTTTATCTGAGCTTTTAGTGCCTCTGCAATGAGCTGAGCCCCAGTCACATCTTCCATTATTATTGTCGAGAAATCTGTTCAAAGTGCAAACGAGGTTAGCAAGGAATTCTTGGACTTGTTGTTCAGTAGCTTATAAATCGTGTTTAGATCTCTTGCAAATCATTAGTTTTTGTCTGCTTTCCAGCATGCATTACATGAGTAGCTACAAGCGATAGGTATTTTGATAGCCACTTACTCCACAAAGTTAAAATTTGAGTGACAGGATTTCTTCTGGCACTACTGCTCCTGTCTAAAGTATAACACGTTAATACCCCTTCCGGGTTCACGGCCAATCACATGAGCCGTGCTTCTTCTTCGTCTTCTTTTTCTTCTTCAGTGGGGTTTATAGGCAGTCGGCATCCAACGTTATGGTGCATTACTGCCCCCTGCTGTACTGCAGTGTGGACATGAGCCGTGCAAGAGCAGTCATGAATATTTAATAAACTAGTAGCCTTTTTCTTTTTGTATTGCAAGAAATACATAACAAGCCCTCAATATGTGTTCAGTGGCGGCTCCTGAAAAAATTCTCAGGGGGGGCAATTTTTCTGATGATTTAGGTGACCTACACACATTTTTAAAAAGATATGTCCAGCAACAACATGAAGACAGGGGCAGCATATAAGTCAATACCAGAAGCATTTATTGACTGATCTCAAAAGTGTTGGCTTACAAAAGCAAAATAAGTTATCACAGTAAAAATAATCAAGGGTGTTCTTTCACATTCCTCAACACTGCATAAACAATATGTATGGCTTTGTAAAAATGAACAACCATATTCTGGCCAATTGTATAGATTTGTAAATATGAACAACCATATTCTGGCCAATTGTATAGATTTGTAAAAATGAACATGAACAGATTTTTTATTTTTTTGAATGGCAGTACCTTTCAAACATGTCTGCTTGCAGTAAGGTAGCACTCACAAGGTGGCCAGAGAAAGAGAACCTTTCTTTGGTGTGATCCAGGATGGTGTTGCAGACCTCTTCAGACAGCCTCTGCTTCTCCTCTTCTCTCAAAGCTGTTCTGGGTCTTTTGGCTCCTGTTGCTTCTTGCAGCTGCTGTTGAGAGGAGTCCCTGAAGGCAAACAGACCAATGTGTTTGTTGGCTTTGTACAGTATTGTTGTCTATGTGATGCACAGGTATATGCAATGTATCCATGTATAGTACAAATACTTCAGTTCCACTTAAAATGGGCAGGGATGCATAAAGTCTTTAGTGTTTAAGTTAGCCTTTGTGTCTCACATAGCCTGGATGTTCAGCACAGTATACAGTGGTGCTCATAAGCTTATGATCCCATGCTAAAGTTGACTAAAAAGAGGAATAAAAAAGAAAAGAAAATTGGTGTCCTTAAAGGTTGGATTTTCCAACTTTTTTAATTAAGTCATTAAGATCAATTTCCAAAAGATGATTTTTTTATTTTTTTATTCCTCTTTTTAGTCAGCTTTAGAATGTGTTCATACACTTATGAGCACCACTGTACAGTACACATAGTATATAAAATAAGATAGATTACACCACTGGCCATATATAATGAGAATAATGTAATTTCAAACACAAATGCAGTCTCCTTTCATGCATACATTTTCAAATAAAGCTCTGCTTTGAGAAAGATCGAATGATATTGTTTAATCTTTATCTTACCTTATGGCCTGCACACTGCTTGCGAAGCTGTCGAGGGCACGTTTGATAAAGACAGCATCGATGTCCTTCTTCTGTAGCTTCTGGTACGGTGGGCTGGTCAAATGAACCCAATGAACCCGTCCGGATGGCTTCAAAACATTCTATGAGGTCGTCTCGATTCTCGTAGACAGTGTTCACGACTCTGCTGTTGCTAACCTCATCGTTGTGGCGGCGGACAGCTAGCCTGTATCCCTCATCCAGTTGAGTGGCAATATTCACTCTCCCCAAAGCAGACAATCTCAAACAGCTATCAATGTGGGTCTTTGACAGCTCATTTTTCTTAATCTTTTCTGAAAGATGGTGCATGTCGGTTACACCAGTCGCTGTCCAAGCGGTGCTGTCTGCCGTGCCGCCTTCAGGGTGAAAGAGTAGTTTCTTAGTTACGTTCATGGTTACGTTACGTTACGTATGACGAAAGCGCGTAAGTGCAAGCCCTCAGAAACCCATAGAGATTGTATTGAAAGCTCTGAAATTTGAAAAAAAAATTTTTTACATTAGAGGCTATGAGAGACTTCTGGGCGATTTTCAACCTGACTGAAATCGCCCCAAAACGGGCGGGGACATTTGAAGCACGACTTTAGCCTGATTGGACATTTAGTGGCTGGCAGATCAGACGTCTAGATTAGAACACTGAACTACTGTTGCCGTGATATAATTGATTAGAAAAAAAATCCCTTCCTTTTCCCGTTTGGCAGTGCGTCGCCCATATCGCCCTATTGAACACACCGCCCCTGTATGTGTTTATAACTGCACTTAACTTAACACTTAACTCAATTAAGTCATTATGAGTGTATGACAGTATGAAAAAAAAATGTATGCACTCACTAACTGTAAGTCGCTCTGGATAAGAGCTTCTGCTAAATGACTAAAATGTCAAATGTAAATGACTTGAGTGTATGCATTATAGATATAGGCTTCATAGAAAGTGTTACAAATGTTCTCCTGTCATCTTATAGGAGATCCATTCATGGATTTAGTTATGGCTTGAGAATATGACTGGTCTACAGAGTTTTCTCCTTTATGTCTGTCTTTATATATATATATGGCACCCTTTTTTATATGTGACAACAACTTTTCTGTATTATGTGTATTTCCACAATCAATAATAATAAACGGTACTTCACTATGAATACTTTTGACTATGTGGTTTGAAGTACTTTACCGTTATCGTGCACAAACATTAAGACTGTTATAGACAGAAATCAATGCAGTAATGTTTTATTAAATAAAGGCTCTGATTAAAATATAATATTAATGAAATCAGGCATTTAGCTAATTCTTCTTCCCAGAAGCTCCTCTGAATGGTTTGGAGATGGCTCTGGAGAGAGCGTGTAACACCCTGACTATGAGAGGGCGTTTACGGGACTGGGACTCCTGGGGAGCAGGGGCCGGTGTGGTTGTCAGGTCCTCCTTGGGAGGGGAAGTGGATGGAACCTCTGGAACCTCACACTCAGCATCTGTCATAAGAACATTTCATAATCAGAAAATGAATGTGTGTGTTTGTGTCTGTCCGTCTGTCTGCCTGTCTGTCTGCCTGCCTGTCCGTCTGCATGTCTGTCTGTCTGCCTGTCCGTCTGTCTGTCTGCCTGTCCATCTGCCTGCCTGTCTGTCCATCTGCCTGTCTGTCTGTCTGCATGTCTGTCCGTCCGTCTGCCTGTATCTGTTGTCACTGTTTTAACAAGCTTGTCATAGGGTGATATATCAATATAACATCGATGCTTATCACTTACCCTGTGAAATATGAGTCTCTCTGAGACGTTTGGTAGGCAGCCAATCCAGTTCAGGGTGTCTCTTCGGTTCCCCTTTTGTCTTGAACAGCTGTTGACAAAACACATCAGGACAACTGAGCCTGTGTAAAATACAGAGTGTGCATCCCAAAAGGCACCCTATTCGCTATGTAAGGCACTACTTTTGACAAGGGCCCATAGAGCGCTGGTCAAAAGTAGTGCACTATATAGGGAATAGGGTGCCATTTGGGACATAGCCATTGACTCTCTCCCATGTGTATTAGGATTGTATTACAGCGTCCTCACTCAACCTCCTCAAGACAATGACAACAGTATTGTTCTAATGCTGAGAGACAATAGGTGTGTAGTGAATCTGTAGGGTAAATTTCAGCCCTGCCTTACAGAGGTAATCTCAAAACACAGAGCACCCTACCTTAATCATGATCTTTGGAAACGTATGCATTTTCGGTAGGAAATGCCACTTCCTGTTCTTCTTAGTCTCTTCCCCTCTGGCAGAGGGAAGGCGGGCCATGCCGTCAGCCTTTACATCAGCCGGGCTAAGGCTCCTGGCAGGGAATTCCTCAGTAGCATTAAGGTCAGCTACAACACCATGAATGATGTCACTTGCGGCATTGCTGGTGTCTGAGTGAGAAGAGCACGCTAGTGTGACCGACCTGTGTACAATAACTGGGAGAAGAGGACGCAGCCATGGAAGTTAGTCACTGCGTCCCAAATGGCATTCTCTTCACTTTATAGTGCACTACTTTTGACCAGGGCCCATAGGGTCTGGTCAAAAGTAGTGCACTAAATATGGAATAAGGTGCCATTCTGGACACAACCAGTGAATTTTACATCATAAAACGCAAAGTATTGAGCATCATGTTACAATTAAGTCCTATGCAGATGAAAATAGATACTTTCACTTACCATCCTCCATTGCAGACTTGGACCCATAAGTCAGGCTGTCCATCACCACGTCTGTCATCAACTTGATGACCTGATCCAAAACCATTTCAGCCGAGGGTGGCATAGGCCTTCCCATACACTGCCCCAGGAGTCTCCTAACAGAAGTCTGGGCAAAGTTGTAAATGAGCTCTGAGGCATCGTCCTTTGACAGCTTCCTCAGGGCTGGCTTAGGCAGCGCTGGTTGAGAGAGGCTTCTGTGGCCAGCCATGGATTGAAGCTGGCGGCTTATGGTTATCTCCAGAATGAGACCGTGGACCTTTGCGATCAGGTTGTCAGACGCACCTTGAAGGGCTTCAACTGACAGGAGCCTATCCAGATTTTCTTCTGCTGAAGTCATCTCTGGGTCGTCCATCTTCAATGTGTCCATTATAGTTTTCACTATGATATTGGTGTCAGATATGTTTATTTCTTGTTGGCTCACAAGCGTTGACCGTGAACCTGTCTCGTCCATTGCGATAGAGGTATGGGATTCTGTCCTTGTGATCTCATCGGCAGCGCTCATGTCAGGCAACTGGTCAAGGCTCTCCAGTAAAGAGTCTAACATGTTAGTGGCTATCAGACACTCCTGCCCAACAGATGAACTCTCAGAGTTGGCCACTCTACACTTGATCTCATTTAGGATCAAGCTGAGCATCTTCTTTGCAGTTTTGCTAAAGCCTTCTTGGCTGACTGCCACTGTTACGTCTTTTAGAGCCACAAGAGGTTTGCAACTTTCACTCAATCCACTGCCGTGGAGAGGAGAGGCTCTCTTCAAACTGTTGTTGCTCACAACTGACATACTCCTGGTGGGCAGAGTGACATCCTCACTGCATGTGTCAATTACATGGTGGTCTGTTGAAGAGCCACTTGAAGACACAAGGGCTTTAGACCTTTTAGCCAAACAGACTTTTGACAAAGGCTTCTCACTTCTCACAGACGGATGGCGGCTCCTGTCCTCAACAAGAGCAGTGTCAGGGGACTTAATGCGTCTGAGTGTCTCCACAGGGGTGGAGTCCAGCACATCTTTGGCTGTGGTGACTGACACTGGTGGAAAAGAGAAAAAGATGTTCAGTCTATCCTTTACTCTGTGGTACATGGTTTGAGCAGCATCCAATAAGTTGTCAAAGACAACTCTGGGTTTGAGCTGGGACTCCAGCTTTTTCTCTCCTAGTGGGAAGGAGTCTGCGTCGTCCACAGTGTACTGGGATACACTTTCAAGGTCTTGCATGATAATATTTACTATATCTTCGGCTGTAGAAACCACATGGTGTGAGAAGGTGGTGCTAGGCATGCCCTGTAGCAAAGAATGGTTGGCTTTGCTAGCAGCTCTGAGAATGGTCTCACTCACAATGTGTTTGGCCTTAGCTCGGAACTCAGTACTGTAAAAGCTCTGGATGGAAATGTTAGAGGTTCTGCTGGCTGCACTAAGAGATCGCATGAGTGTGGCAATCTCGGCTGACGTCACATCACTCAAAATGGTGAGGTCCTCCAATTTCGAAATTATCGAGTCCAACTTCTGGTTGAAGTCGAAGGATGAATTTGTCTTGCTCTCCCCAACGGAAGCGGAGCAGTCTTCCTTTGAAGTGTCCACCCTCAGCACCGAGATCACCTGTTTGATTACCCCTTTAGTGCAGGTGTCGAGGGTGAGCTGGTGGGCTGAGGACTTAGAAGGGGTCTTACTGTCTGTCTTCTGTACAGGAGATTCCTCCACAGTGGCCTCAGTTACAGGAGATACCTCCACAGTGGCCTCAGTTATGTCACGGTTTCGGCCGAGGCTGCCTCTCTCCCTTGTTCGGGCAGGCTTCGGCGTTCGTCGTCTCCGGAATTCTAGCTGCCACCGTTCTATGTTCTGTGTTTCCTGTTTGATTAGTTTTGTCTGTTAGCCACACCTGTTTTGTGTTAGGTCTCATTATGCACCCTATTTAGTTCCCTGTTTGTGTGTATAGTGTTGTGTGTAATTGTCGCTTGTCAGATGGTTGCGTAGCTGTGTTATTTTTCCAGTACGCCAGGATTAGTAGTGTCCTCCTCTGTTTAGGAGAGTTTTGCGCACTGTGTTTTCGTGCGATCGTGTGTTGACGCCTGTGCGCGTCTGTTTGGCATCCTGCCGTTTGTGGATAATTTTGCATAGTAAAGTCTTGTTGGACTGTACCTCTGCTTCTGCGCCTGATTCCCCACCACACCATCACTACATCGTTGACAGAATTACACACCATAAACATGGAATCAGCGGGAGCCGAAGCAGCGCCGACGAGACTGGAGGTCCAGGTTCGGGAGCAACAGGAACAGATCCTCCAGATGGGAACCGCCCTGCAGGAGGTAATCACCACGCTCCGAGGCTGGGGCGCACCTCCAACACCTTCCTCACCGCCAGCCCAGCCAGCACCATCGGCCAGCCTGCCCATTCCAGCGCCAGAACACCGAGGGATCCGACTCGCTCTCCCGAGGGCCTACGACGGAACCGCGGCTGGGTGTCAGGGATTCCTCCTCCAGGTGGAGTTGTACCTGGCCACCGTACACCCGGCACCCTCGGGGCATGAGAGCGTGTCTGCCCTGATATCCTGCCTGTCCGGGAAGGCGTTGGAATGGGCCAACGCGGAGTGGAGGAAGATCGACGCCGCGAGTATCACCTACGACGAGTTCTCCCGCCGCTTTAGGGCGGTGTTCGACCATCCCCCGGAGGGGAAAGCGGCGGGGGAGCGTCTGGTCTTCCTCCGGCAGGGGAGGAGGAGTGCTCAGGAATTCGCGCTTGAATTCCGTACTCTAGCGGCTGATGCAGGGTGGAATGAGCGGGCCCTCGTCGATATATATCGATGTAGCCTAAGAGAGGACGTCCGTAGGGAGCTGGCCTGTAGGGACACCAGTCTCTCTTTCGACCAGCTGGTCGACATGTCAATCAGGTTAGATAACCTATTGGCCACCCGCGGACGTCCTGAGGGGGGTCCGTCCATTTCACCCTCCAGCGCATCCGAGCCGTGTCATATGGAGCTCGGGGGCGCTGGCGCTAGAGATAGGAGGAGTCGGCAGGTGAGGGGGTCCATCCACTGCACCAACTGTGGTCGGGGAGGACACACCGCGGCTAGGTGCTGGGGATGGCCTCCTCGGGGAGATGACGACAGGTCCCGCACTGGGGATTCCCTCCAGGTGAGTAGGCGCCCCACTCACCCAGAGCTCACTGTTGCCCATTTTTGTATGCCTGTGCGTTTTCCGCAGGTGGCACCTCATTCCCAGTATAAGGCGCTGGTAGATTCAGGCGCGGCTGGGAATTTTATTGATAAGAAGTTTTGTTTAGAGTTAGGGTTTCCCCTTCTCCCTGTTGATGTTCCTTTTCCCGTTCACGCCCTAGATAGTCGTCCGTTGGGTACGGGCTTAATCAGGGAGGTCACGGCGCCACTTAGGATGTGTGCGCAGGGGAGTCATCAGGAGATAATTCAACTGTTTCTGATTGACTCTCCTGCGTATCCGGTGGTGCTGGGCATGCCCTGGTTAAGTACCCATAACCCCGTTATTTCGTGGCAGGAGAGGGCTCTGATGGAGTGGTCTGCTCAGTGTGTGGGTAGATGTTTGGGCGTTTCCATAGGGGCTACCTCGGTGGAGAGTCCAAACCAGGTGCCCGCATTGCACATTCCACCTGAGTATGGGGATTTGGCTATTGCGTTTAGTAAGGCGAGGGCGACGCGGTTGCCACCCCATAGGCAGGGGGATTGTGCGATAGACCTTCAGGCAGGAGCTGCGCTCCCACGGAGTCATGTGTATCCTCTGTCTCAGGAGGAGAAGAAAGCTATGGAGGTTTACATAGACGAATCACTGAGACAAGGATACATACGGCCGTCCACTTCCCCCGCGTCCTCGAGTTTCTTTTTCGTGAAGAAAGAGGATGGGGGTTTGCGTCCGTGCATCGATTACCGTGGTCTCAATCAGATTACGGTGAAGTATAGTTATCCACTCCCGCTGATTGCGACCATGACTGAGTCGTTGCATGGGGCGCGTTTCTTCACGAAATTAGATCTCAGGAGCGCGTACAACTTGGTGCGCATCAGGAAGGATGATGAATGGAAAACAGCCTTTAGTACCACCTCGGGCCATTACGAGTATCTAGTCATGCCATACGGGTTGATGAATGCTCCGTCAGTTTTCCAATCATTCGTGGATGAGATCTTCAGGGACATGCAGGGACAGGGAGTCGTGGTGTACATAGATGACATTCTCGTGTACTCACCTACCCGTGTCGAGCATGTGGCCCTGGTGCGCAGGGTGTTGCGGAGGCTGGTGGAGCACGACCTGTATGTGAAGGCAGAGAAGTGTCTGTTTTTCCAGGAGTCGATTTCCTTTTTGGGGTATCAGTTGTCTGCGTCAGGGGTGAAGATGGAGGTAGACCGAGTGTCAGCCGTGCGTAATTGGCAAACACCAACCACTGTGAAAGAGGTGCAGCAGTTTTTGGGGTTTGCGAATTACTACCGGAGGTTTATCCGGGGTTTTGGGCAAGTGGCAGCTCCCATCACGTCTCTCTTAAAGGGGGGCCCGGTGCGTCTGCAGTGGTCAGTCGAGGCGGACAGGGCGTTTGAGAAGCTGAAGGACCTGTTCACCTCGGCTCCGGTGCTGGCGCATCCGGATCCCTCTTTACCATTTCAGGTAGAGGTGGACGCGTCTGAGGCCGGTATTGGCGCCGTGCTTTCACAACGGTCAGGCGCGCCACCTAAACTCCGCCCCTGTGCCTTCTATTCCAAGAAGCTCAGCCCGGCGGAGCGAAATTATGACGTAGGGGACAGGGAGCTGTTAGCTGTGGTACAGGCCCTTAAGGTGTGGAGGCACTGGCTTGAGGGGGCTCAACACCCTTTCCTCATTTTGACGGACCACCGTAACCTGGAGTACATCCGGGCAGCGAGGAGGCTGAACCCTCGACAGGCTAGATGGAGTATGTTTTTGACCCGTTTCTCTTTTAAGATCACCTACATCCCTGGGTCACAAAACGGTAAGGCAGATGCGCTGTCTCGGCGGTATGACGGGGAGGAGAGGTCCGTGGAGCCCACTCCCATACTGCCGGAGTCGTGTCTAGTGGCACCGGTGGTGTGGGAGCTCGATTCTGAGCTCGAGCGGGCATTACGCACCGACCCTAGTCCACCACAATGCCCGGAGGGTCGGAAGTATGTTCCGCTCGAGTGTCGGGATCGATTGATCTATTGGGCTCACACGTCACCCTCCTCTGGACATCCGGGTATCGGCCGGACAGTGCACTGTCTTAGTGCCAAATATTGGTGGCCCACGTTGGCCAGGGATGTGAGGGTTTATGTTTCCTCCTGCTCGGTGTGCGCCCAGTGTAAGGCGCCTAGACATCTGCCTAGGGGTAAGTTACTGCCCCTGCCCGTTCCACAACGACCATGGTCCCACCTCTCGGTGGATTTTATAACTGACCTTCCCCTCTCTCAAGGGAATACTACACTCCTGGTCGTTGTGGACCGGTTCTCTAAGGCCTGTCGTTTGCTCCCCCTGCCGGGTCTTCCTACTGCCCTACAGACCGCCGAAGCACTATTCACTCATGTGTTCCGGCACTACGGGGTGCCCGAGGACATTGTGGCTGACCGGGGTCCCCAATTCACCTCCAGAGTCTGGAGAGCTTTTATGGAGCGGTTGGGGGTCTCGGTGAGCCTCACCTCGGGTTACCACCCGGAGAGTAATGGGCAGGTGGAACGCGTAAACCAGGATGTGGGCAGGTTTCTCAGAACATACTGCCGGGACCGGCCGGAGGAGTGGGCGAGATATGTGCCCTGGGCCGAGATGGCACAGAACTCTCTCCGCCACTCCTCCACCCAACTAACCCCTTTTCAGTGTGTTTTAGGGTACCAGCCGGTTCTGGCACCATGGCATGAGAGCCAGATCGAGGCCCCCGCTGTGGATGAGTGGGTGCGGCGCTCGGAGGAGACGTGGAACGCTGCACACGTCCATCTGCAGCGTGCCATACGTCGACAGAAGACGAGCGCCGACCTACACCGCAGTGAGGGGCCTGTGTACGCACCTGGAGATCGAGTCTGGCTCTCTGCCAGAAACCTGCCCCTCCGCCTGCCCTGTCGGAAACTGGGTCGGCGGTTTGTGGGGCCATTTAAAGTCCTGAGAAGGTTGAACGAGGTATGTTATAGATTACAGTTACCAGTTGAGTATAAGTGTATTAACCCCTCGTTCCATGTGTCCCTTCTCAGGCCGGTGGTAGCAGGCCCACTCCAAGAACATGAGATCTTGGAGACCCCCCCGCCCCCGTTGGACATCGAGGGGGCACCGGCGTACACCGTGAGATCCATCTTGGATTCTAGACGTCGGAGAGGGGGTCTTCAGTATCTAGTGGAGTGGGAGGGGTACGGTCCGGAGGAGCGGTGCTGGGTGCCGAGGAGAGACATCTTGGACCCGTCGCTCCTGACGGAATTCCATCGGGGGTATCCGACGCGCCCTGCGCCGCGGCCTCCGGGTCGTCCCCAAGGCCGGAGTCGGCGCGCGTCTGGAGCCGCGCGTCAAGGGGGGGGTACTGTCACGGTTTCGGCCGAGGCTGCCTCTCTCCCTTGTTCGGGCAGGCTTCGGCGTTCGTCGTCTCCGGAATTCTAGCTGCCACCGTTCTATGTTCTGTGTTTCCTGTTTGATTAGTTTTGTCTGTTAGCCACACCTGTTTTGTGTTAGGTCTCATTATGCACCCTATTTAGTTCCCTGTTTGTGTGTATAGTGTTGTGTGTAATTGTCGCTTGTCAGATGGTTGCGTAGCTGTGTTATTTTTCCAGTACGCCAGGATTAGTAGTGTCCTCCTCTGTTTAGGAGAGTTTTGCGCACTGTGTTTTCGTGCGATCGTGTGTTGACGCCTGTGCGCGTCTGTTTGGCATCCTGCCGTTTGTGGATAATTTTGCATAGTAAAGTCTTGTTGGACTGTACCTCTGCTTCTGCGCCTGATTCCCCACCACACCATCACTACATCGTTGACAAGTTACAAGTAGTCCAGTTGCAGAGAGCTCGATTTGCACAGGAATATATTTTCCCTCAGTGAGATGGTTGGAGGTGAACAGCTTCCTTAGTTTGTCCAGGGTTTTGGTGTAAATCTTCTGGGAACCTGAACTCACTTCCACCCAGAATATTTTGCGACCTGGTTTCGTACGCTTGGAGGCCTTATTGACCTCATATACCTCATGCAGGTCGGAAATAATTCCACCAAAGAGATCAGAGGATGCCTCCTCAATATTCTCTGAGGAAACATGGACAGATAGGATTTCCGACAGTTTCCCACAAGTGTCGGTTTTATCCAGCGCAGCAGTATATGTCACAGCTGCATCCTGAATGACCTGAGTGATGCATTGCTCAGCTTTGACAATATACTCCTCCACTGGCTGACCAAGGAGGATGTCAACTTTATCAGCAGGGCGCTCCTTCTGAATACTCACATTCTCCTTTGATGGGCATGGGTTGTTGAAGATAATGCTCTCAGTGACCATCTTAGAGGAGGCGAGAGATGAGTCGAGAAGCAGAGATCTGTATATTGTCGAGGTGGACATCTCTGGGTGCTTTATCACAGCAGCCTCCTCCAAAATGGCAGACGGGCCCTGGAGGATGTCAGAGATATCCATGTCCTCAATGGTCTCTACCAGAGACGATAGTAGGTCTCTGGCTGCCAGGTTGGTAGGTCTCTGGTTCTCGAGCTCTGTTTTGATTGCTTGACAGGCAGTTGCCAGAGCAACAACAGAGCGAGAACACAACTGCTTCAAGGTGGAGTCAGAAAAAGATGATGACAGATCTGTCATGGACATGGTGGAGAGTTGACTCTCAGAGACAAACGGGCTGAGTTTGACAGACACCTGTCTGACCAAGTCCCCAGCAAGAGCTCTCTTATCTATTGCTCCACTAGCTGAGTTGTGGGAGCAGGCACTCTGTGGCCTTGACGGGTTCCTGTTATCCAAAAATCCTGTTGTCCAAAAAACCTCAAGTACAAGATCCACAACATCGGATGACACTTCTGTCATTCTGTTGTCAGACAGAAATGTACTTGGATGAATGGTGCCTGCATTCACAGTCCAGTCGCAAATGGAGTTGTTGGACTGACTCTGGACTAGTGGAACTAGACAGGTTTCACTTTGACCTTGGCCAAAGAGCTCTGCCATTTTGAGCAGAACTGATCTTAAGACCTTCGATTTGGAAATGTTCAGCAGTGGGTCGTTGTTGGACAGTCTGGTGGATGGTCTGCTAGCCGATCTGTGAACCACTAGGCTTTGTATTTCTGCCGAAATGGCAGTTAGAAAATAGGTCAAGGGGCTGGTCGCTCTCCCCTCATTTCCTCCGTTGGCTTTAGCCTTGGTGATGCTATCTATGATGATGACTATGACCTGTCCAGCCAGAGGACCCAAGATGGCCTCAAGCTCCCTCTCTAACTCAAGGGGAGACTTGTGGCCGAGCGCAATATGCTCTATGGCATGGGAATACATCTTAGAAGTCGCCATGCTTAGCATCTCTTGGACAAACTGTTGACTTGCTGAGATACTTCCAGTCAGCGGATCTAGAGTTCCCTGACTGACACTTCGCATTAGCTCAGCCAATCTGGAGGTGAGAAGGTTTATAACCAACTCGACAATACCCATCATTAACTTGCCGTCCGTTGATATTTTGCTAAGTCTGTATTTCTCCTGTCTACTTCGTTTCGGCGGCAGTACGATGTCACTCTGCGACTGGCCGCTCTGGACCATGTCTAAGACAGAGTCCTCAGAGATTCCAAACACAGATCTCAGTGGTGCTGAGTGTGGTCTGTGTCTCATCTCTCTATCGCCACCCTCAGGTGAGGAGACATATCGCTCTTCGTTCTCACTCAGCAAAGAGGTCATGGACCTGCAGAATGCACAACAGAAATGAATAGTACATGGTAACAAAATAAAAAATATGATCCAAGACTTTGGGACACAAACTCAACCTTGTTATTGTTATTCAAAGGAAGCATTGTGAACCATCTCAAACCACACTCAGACCAAACATTAACATTTAGAGTAAACTTTTTAGAGTGGTTGTGTAGTATCTAAGTAGTATTTCTCACTAAGTGGATCTGGAATGGATATTTGTACCTATAACAGGAAAGACCTGCAAAAAGAGGAGGGGATAGAGCTAGGTATCTGTGAGAGGCGTGGATAGGGGTAGGTACCTGTGAGAGGAGGGGATAGGGCTAGGTACCTGTGAGAGGAGGGGATAGGGCTAGGTACCTGTGAGAGGAGTGGATAGGGCTAGGTACCTGTGAGAGGAGTGGATAGGGCTAGGTACCTGTGAGAGGAGTGGATAGGGCTAGGTACCTGTGAGAGGAGGGGATAGGGCTAGGTACCTGTGAGAGGAGGGGATAGGGCTAGGTACCTGTGAGAGGAGGGGAAAGGCGTGGGAGTGCGTGTGCTGCAGGCGGTTCTGGCGCTGGTGCACTTGCTGGGTCCTCCACTACAGCTGAATCTGACGCTGCGGCCAAGAGAGGTCACCTCTCCTGCCTCATTACTTCCTGATCCAGAAGAGCTTGGCGAATCAGAGAGCTCTATCTGCATGGTGAGGTCAAGGGCGGGAACAACCACAGTGGATGTAGACTCCATCACCCATGCTACAATATCCATGCACTTGGCACTAAACTCATGTCTGCTCATCTGCAATGTTAAAAGACCATACAGAGTTAGTTTGTTAAAGGGGCTGCACTGATATAAAACTTAGAACCATTTACTCAAACTTGTCAATTAAAGCAGTGGTTCAGGATTAAAGGTCCTGCAGGATTTCCACAAATGAATATTTGGTCCATTTTACCAACATTAACTACTTTAGAGGTGACTATAACTCACCCCGACACGCATATTCTCACTCAGCAGATTCCAATGGCTGAAAAGTAAATAAATGCAAGTACACAATGAATTACATTACCTCTATTCTCTTAGACTACGTTATGGATGGACATTACCTCTATTATCTTAGATTACGTTATGGATGGAAATTACCTCTATTATCTTAGATTACGTTATGGATGGACCTCTATGGAACTAGGCCACACCCAGACATCCCTGATTGGTTATTTGGTCCGTTGAGTCCTTTGTATTTGCCCGAGACTATAGGAGACTCTCAATCTCCTCACCTCCTTCTCAAAACCCATTGGATGAGAAGGTCAGAAGGGCGGGACCTCTGGCTTTCTCATCCAATGGGTTTTGAGGAGGCGAGAAGAGAGGACACGAGGAGTATGCAATTGAGACAGGGAACATATCTAGGGGATGCATGGGGAAGCCAAAGAGCAACTTACTCGTCCTTCATGTCCTGCACAAAGGTGTGTAGGTCTGGGTAGCTTCTCTTTCCCCTGCTGAGGGTGAGGCTGGTCTGGGAGGTTGCATCCTTGTGGGTCACGGTAGTGAAGGTCACCACTGCAGCCTGATGGCGACAACAGAAAGCAGAGTTAGGCTGGAATTCAATTTTGCGTCATTAAAACACAAAATATCTAAATGAAATTTCATACATGTAATAGAAAAATACATCATACCTCCTGTGACTGAGATGGGATGGCAACAGCCTCGTCCATCTCACTCTCTCCTTCGACCTCCTGCGACTGAGATGGGATGGCAACAGCCTCGTCCATCTCAATCTCTCCTTCAACCTCCTGCGACTGAGATGGGATGGCAACAGCCTCGTCCATCTCACTCTCTCCTTCAACCTCCTGCGACTGAGATGGGATGGCAACAGCCTCGTCCAACTCAATCTCTCCTTCAACCTCCTGCGACTGAGATGGGATGGCAACAGCCTCGTCCAACTCACTCTCTCCTTCAACCTCCTGCGACTGAGATGGGATGGCAACAGCCTCGTCCAACTCACTCTCTCCTTCAACCTCCTGCGACTGAGATGGGATGGCAACAGCCTCGTCCAACTCACTCTCTCCTTCAACCTCCTGCGACTGAGATGGGATGGCAACAGCCTCGTCCAACTCACTCTCTCCTTCAACCTCCTGTGACTGAGTTGGGGTATCTGTCTCTAGAACAGCCTCGTCCAACTTGGTCAGTCTCTCAGCCTCTCTGTGATCTTTATGGGATCTAGATAGAGAAAAAGGAATCTCTCTTAGGTCACTGCTATAATGTGAGTGTGAGGATGTGTTCCCATTATAGAATTAGAATCATAGAATTAGAATGAATCATTCTAGAATTAGAATAGGTATATAGAATAGGCTCCAATACTCTTGAGATGACTCGGCCTATCCAGAGCCAAATATTTAGAGAATTCTGCCAACTTTTAAAAGGACTCCATGTTAGCGCCTTGGAGCCTTTCATTTATCCTTTCATTATAAGTACATTATAATTATAGATGTTCAGTTACATAGCATTGTTTAAAATGTCAATATTGCCCATGGGGAGCCAGCTGTCATATGGATATCTACTGTGTCATGTAATGTATACATAAACTCAGCAAAAAAAGAAACGTCCCTTTTTCAGGATCTTTCAAAGATAATTCCTAAAAATCCAAATAACTTCACAGATCTTCATTGTAAAGGGTTTAAACACTGTTTCCCATGCTAGTCCCCTGTAGCTCAGTTGGTAGAGCAAGGCGCTTGCAACGCCAGGGTTGTGGGTTCGTTTCCCACGGGGGGCCAGTATGAAAATGTATGCACTCACTAACTGTAAGTCGCTCTGGATAAGAGCGTCTGCTAAATGACTAAAATGTAAAATGTTGTTCAATGAACCATAAACAATTAATGAACATGCACCTGTGGAACGGTCATTAAGACACAAACAGCTTACAGACGGTAGTTATGAAAACTTAGGACACTAAAGAGGCCTTTCTACTGACTCTGAAAAACACCAAAAGAAAGATGCCCAGGGTCTGCCACTGCGAAGATGCCCGTACGTGGTCTGCCACCGTCATGTCTCCCTGTAGCGCTGTCTTAGGCGTCTCACAGTACGGACATTGCAATTTATTGCCCTGGCCACATCTGCAGTCCTCATGCCTCCTTGCAGCATGCCTAAGGCATGTTCACGCAGATGAGGCCAGGGCAATAAATTGCAATGTCCGTACTGTGAGATGCCTAAGACAGCGCTACAGGGAGACAGGACGGACAGCTGATCGTCCTCGCAGTGGCAGACCACGTGTAACAACACCTGCACAGGATCGGCACATCCGAACATCAAACCTGCGGGACAGGTACAGGATGGCAACAACAACTGCCTGAGTTACACCAGGAATGCACAATCCCTCCATCAGTGCTCAGACTGTCCGCAATGGGCTGAGAGAGGCTGGACTGAGGGGTTGTAGGCCTGTTGTAAGGCAAGTCCTCACCAGACATCACTGGCAACAACGTCGCCTATGGGCACAAACCCACCGTCGCTGGACCAGACAGGACTGGCAAAAAGTGCTCTTCACTGATGAGTCGCGGTTTTGTCTCACCAGGGGTGATGGTCGGATTCGCGTTTATCGTCAAAGGAATGAGCGTTACACCGAGGCCTGTACTCTGGAGCGGGATCGATTTGGAGGTGGAGGGTCCATCATGGTCTGGGGCGGTGTGTCACAGCATCATCGGACTGAGCTTGTTGTCATTGCAGGAAATCTCAACGCTGTGCGTTACAGGGAAGACATCCTCCTCCCTCATGTGGTACCCTTCCTGCAGGCTCATCTTGACATGACCCTCCAGCATGACAATGCCACCAGCCATACTGCTCGTTCTGTGCGTGATTTCCTGCAAGACAGGAATGTCAGTGTTCTGCCATGGTCAGCGAAGAGCCTGTATCTGTTGGATTGGAGGGTGAGGGCTAGGGCCATTCCCCCCAGAAATGTCTGGGAACTTGCAGGTGCCTTGGTGGAAGAGTGGGGTAACATCTCACAGCAAGAACTGGCAAATCTGGTGCAGTCCATGAGGAGTAGATGCACTGCAGTACTTATTGCAGCTGGTGGCCACACCAGATACTGTTACTTTTGATTTTGACCCCCCCTTTGTTCTGTTAGTCACATGTCTGTGGAACTTGTTCAGTTTATGTCTCAGTTGTTGAATCTTGTTATGTTCATACAAATATTTACACGTTAAGTTTGCTGAAAATAAACGCAGTTGACAGTGAGAGGACGTTTCTTTTTTTGTTGCTGAGTTTATATCTCAATGTCCCAACTCTATAAATACATAGCTCTGGGCCTACCTCTCCATAGGCGGTGACCTTTGACCTACTACTGAATCTGTATCTTTAGGCCTATGTGATCCTGTAACCAGTCACAAATGTGTCATTAGTGTAAATCACTTACCTGACTTCCTTCATAACATCAGCACCATTGATGGGGTCATCCAGGTCTATGAGGGTGAGGTCATTCCCACTGACCTCTGACCTCTGAAAGACAGCACAAAGTCATGTTTAGATGTCACCTACTGTGTCGCCTTTTGCCGTGCTCAAAACAACTGGGAAATCTCTGACTTCCGACTTCAGTGCGTTCAAGACAACTGGGAAATCGGGAAAAAAAACAAGCTCCGACTGGGAAAAATCTTTTTGAACAGTCATCCAACTCGGAATTCCAAGTCGGAAGCAGCGCGGCTTGGCGGGTCATGTTTTGGAGGACGCCTGACTCGACCTTCGCCTCTCCCGAGCCCGCTGGGGAGTTGCAGCGATGAGACAAGATCGTAACAAGATCGTAACTACCAATTGGATATCACGAAAAATTGGGGAGGAAAAGGGGGTAAAATTACCACCACAAAATGTAAAAAGGAATTCCAAGTCGGAAACTCTGGCATCTTTCTAGAGCTCCGACTTTCCGACCTGAAGATCACAGACGTCATGATTTGACCTAGTTTTTTTTCTTCGAGTTCCCGGTTGCCTTGAGAGCACCATTAACCCAACTCTCATTGTCACATCATAATGCATCATATTCATAGAAATAGAATCACCAGAACATCATATCAGGTGTACAGTTCAGTTTACCAGTCAAATTGCCATGGTCAGAGGCTCTATCCTTTCTAGTGATCACATCATAATGCATCATATCTATGCTTGTGTCCGAAATAGCACCCTATTTCCAATATAGTGCACTTATTTTGGCTGGAGCCCTATAGAGTCCCACAGTATGAGTCATAATACCCATAAAACCTAGTGGTCAAACAGGGAAATGGTTCCAATCGTTTTAATAATAATAATAATAATAATAATATGCCATTTAGCAGACGCTTTTATCCAAAGCCACTTACAGTCATGCGTGCATACATTTTTACGTATGGGTGGTCCCGGGGATCGAACCCACTACCCTGGCATTACAAGCGCCATGCTCTACCAATTGAGTTTTTCCACCATTCATTTTTCCCATTGGGGATTTTAGAAACACTTAAAATAAGGTCTGTGTTTCGTGTAGGCTTACCCTGGTGTGACGTTTTGATAACCGTGTAAATCTCTCTAGGACAAGGTGACTTATCAATATATTCTCTTGTATTTACCTCCCAAAAATGTAATGCTTATTAGCTGCTAATGTGGCTATCATAAAGAACTACAAATGCCATGATGATCATGCTGATCGAGGCAAAGGTAAGAATCTCTGGATTAACTATCTAATGTTAGCTAAATGTAGTATATGAATAAATTGGCTGCATTTCTTTAAATTGACAATTCTGTGAACTGTATGTGCAAGTTTTAAATTGACACAATACCTGTTAGCAAAGGTGTCAGCTAGAGATGACATGCAGGAGCTTGCAGGGATTTGTAGTTTTGCATGATGTCTACTTTGATGCTAATTAGCATTTTCGAATCTGAGAGTAAATGGAGCCGAATATACTGATAAAAGTCACCTTGTCCGAGAGAGATTTACATGGTTACAAAAACGTCACGCCAGGGTAAGCCTACACGAAATACAGCCCTTATTTTATGTGTTTCTAAAATCGCCTATGGGAAAAATGAATGGTGGAAAAACGATTGGAACCATTTCCCTGTTTGACCGCTAGGTTTTATGGGTATTATGACACCTCCACTGTGGGACTCTATAGAGGGGTTGGTTGTTTAGCAACAAAACTGGCATGCAACTATGGGGCAAAATAGACAGGGTTTGCTTAGACTGTTGACAACATGTAAACTATATTTAGTCTCTAAATGTTTATTGCAACCATAAATACATTTGAACAATGAACTCGTCTCAAATACATTGTTACAGTTGTTGTTGGTTAGCTAGGTAGCGAATTTTAGCCATTGCATAGACATGATATCAGTCAAAACACCTCAAAACAAGACATGGTATCAATAACACCATACAACGAGCTGAAACATGCCACAGAGCTACGATTCCCCACATGGCAGCTTGTTGTTAGCTGAGGTTCAGAATCATAACAAGATACACGACTTCCGGCCATCGATGCGCGAGCATCATTTTCGTGACGTCAGCCAACCCTTCTATGGCTCTTGGTCAAAAGTAGTGCACTAGCCTACATAGGGAATAGGGTGCCATTTAGGACGTATTTATGAAGGTGATGCCATAACCTTTGACCCACAGCAGATTCTACTGTACCTTTAGCCAACTCTCATGACTCCCCGGCCATAGGCTTTCTAGTTTGATATTACAGCATGAATAGCACATTATTTAATCCACAGTAATTACTATAATTGAAGATTTTAAAAAATAAATAACATGCCTACCTTGCACTCTTTATTCTCCATCTCCTTGCAAAATCAGCACATTTCCTTGCCAAAATGAACGCATTCCTCCAGCACTAGGGAGGATCAGACTGAACTGCTCCAGCGGTTTCTGATCAGTTTCAACGTTTATCAGTGATGACGTAACAATGCTGTAAAGATTTGACGCACTTCCGATCTGGTGCTGATGCAACGCTCTGTGCTGTTGAAAGCTCACGTATGGAAATCCTGCGAGTTGGAAACAAATGTAGGCTATTGTTGCCCTTAAAACTGTAATGTTGAGGACGCCATGAAAAATAAAATACATAACCCACACCGTTAGGCCAAAGTAAATGCAATTTTCATCACTTTGCCAATAGACTTCTTGTTCCTCGTTGTAGCCTTTCTTTTGGGATTAGCACCACTGTCACTGCCTGACACCTAGAAATTGATACTGCGGTTGTCACATAAAACAGATAACCCATAGTTCATTATTAAATAACATAACTCATTTCTTTATTTTATTACTCATAAAATATACAGCAATCTTCAGATACTGAAAGAATTCATGGGAGTTTCGAATTCAGTCACTATTTCATATGTACATGCTAGTTTCATCCTTTTAAAGAAAAAAAAGGACACGAAAAACCTGTGAACCTCCTGTTCCTGATTTGACTAACATAGCATATGTATTGTACATATTTCCAGTTAAAATGATTTTCAAAAAGAGACAAAAAAACGGCGGTTTGAACAAGCCATCACCTTTTTTTGAAGAAGTTAAAGCAAGCAAAACCTGTCAAAATACATTGATTATAAGACCAAGACAAATAATATAGATGTTTTTTTTTTTTTTCAACAGAAGAAAATCTAAATGCTGCTGTCCTACCATTGGTTTACAGTGTTTCTCCTCTCCAAGGGAGGCATGTTTTCCGCCTCGTATGCCTCGGAATAGTATCAGTGCTTTTCACAAACGTTGTAATACTTAGTGTGCATCATTGCTTTCGCTCATACAGCTGCCCCTACTCTCCTAACCTCCACTCAGTAACTAAAGAAGGCACAAAATGATGATGACATAAATATCACAAGAAAGAATACATGAATGAATAATTTACTTTCTAAAATATTTTAGGTAGGTTTAATAACGCAAATGTAAAAAGTCATGTTGCTCACATACCAGTATGCAAAATCTACATCCTAAATGGCACCCTATTCTTTATAGAGTACACTACTTTTGACCAGAACCCTATGGTCCCAGGTCAAAAGTAGTGTACTATAAAGGGAATAGGGTGCCATTGGGGATGGAATTTATTTGAAATTACTAATGAGAGCAAATACTACGATTTTTTGGTTCCCACAGAGGGTCAGGAGCTTAAGACATGAATGATTTTAATAAAATGTTTGTTCATAAAACATAAATGATTTCCCCTCCTTCCACATGGATTACAGACAAGAGGCTAGGTACGTTGACTGTCTTAGTGTGCGGATAAACATGACCATCACTCTCATAAAACTTAAATGAAACATCACTCCTTATGTTTTTTCTCAGCCCAAAACGCTCAATCCCATTTCTACTGTCAAAACAGGTTTTGAAAAGGCTTCTTCCACATCTTTTGGTCCATGTCTGTTTTTCACTCAGTGAAGTGCTACTATCTCTTAGGACTACAGGTTATTGCCGTCATAAGGTGTCCGTCTGTCTGTTGGCTGGACAGTTTCTACCGTTTAGGACCTTTGTGGGTAAAGGTAAAGGTGGGGTATAGCAGCAGCAGTTCCTCTGAAGTCCAGTATCTGCTGGAAGGACACCTGGTGGTACGAGAGGATGAGTGTGGCCAGCCAGCCTGTTGTGCCTCCCCCTCTCCCTCCCTCCCTCCATTTCTTTCTCTCCATCTGCGGGACTCTTAAGGCTCCTGTGCGGACTGTCTCGGCTCATGCCCTCCCAAAGCTGGCTGTGGTGATTTAAGACACGGTGTGTATGTGTGTATTTGTTTGTGGCCTCTGCCCCACTTCACTGTCCATCCGCCTGCCCTTGGCTCCCCTCCTGGGCAGCGACCACCACCACCACATCGGCCACGTCTCTGAGTCTGAGTCGTTGAGGTCCTCATCCTTGTAGAAGCCTCCATCGTGGTCGCGGTGGCCGATGTTGTTGAAGCTGCAGTAGGAGCTGTGCTCGCTGCGCAGCACGGGCAGGCTGTCGAAGGTCACACTCTTGGAGGGGCTGGTGGTGTAGTGGTTAATGGCACTGAAGGACAGGCTGGGCGCCGGGTTGCAGGGGGACACGGGCATCATGGTGGCCAGGATCAGCGCCAGGCAGTCCGCCACGTCTTTGTTGGGGGCGCAGGCCAAGGCAGGCGTGTAACCTGAGGGGTTCAAACAGAAAGCAGAGGGTCACTTCAGGAGCATCACCGTTTACTACAACGCTTTTGGTGAAAAACATGAAATAACACCAGGCTAGGAGATACAAAGTTAAGACAATAACCAAGCAGTGGATTAGAGAGAAACATTTGTGGACACATTGAGAAGAGAAGTACAGAAGAAAACAGTGTTAGCGTAATGGATCTTACCATTCTCATCGACTGCGAGCACGCTAGCACCCTTCGCTAGTAGCTCCTGCACCACCACCGTCAGACCATTTCTGGCTGCAACGTGTAACGGCCTGAGGAGAAAGTACCGTCAGATTAGACAGCAGAAAATGAGGATACCTCCCAAATGCCAGACTATTCCCTATATAGTGCACTTCTTCTGACCAGGGCCCAATTAATACAGCTGAACCATACGTACGTCTGTAAGGCTGCGTTAGTCGAGTTGATGAGGTTCCTGTCTGTAATCTTCTCCAATATCAACAAGGCACTGGTTTCATGCCCCTTTAAAAACCAGAGTCAAACATGTCAGACCAAAATTTAAACCAGAGAGAGCCAACTGTTCAGATGAACGTCATCTTGATGTGGGAATGCTCACCTTACTGCAGGCCAGATGAAGAGCAGTGTTCTTGACTGCATCCTGCAGGGTGAGTTCTGCTTTGGCACTGCTCACCAACAGCTCTGACACAGACAGAGAAACATAAAGAAACTCAATGAGGAAATTAAGCGACTTATTAAAATATAAAACAGACAGGTTGAACTTAAGCCGGCTGGCGAGGCAAAGTGGAGGAGAGGGGGCTGCATACCGACGGCGTTGGTTTGTCCGTTCTCAGCAGCCATCATGAGGGAGGTCTTCCCGGAGGCGTCGGGGGAGTTGACCTGGGCGTTGTGGCCTAGCAGCAGCTGAAGACACTCCACGTGGTCCGTGAAGGCCGCCGCATGCAGGGGGGTCCTGGAGAGAGGAAACGTATTTCACCGATATCGTGTAGGACTGTTATAAACAAGTTTGTTCAATTAACCCTGTTTATACCATAGAAATATAAAATCACTAATAGATGTATTAAAAGTAATCTACAATCCCTCATCCAACCCCAGAGGTCATTTTAACAACATTATTCTCCAGAAGAAAAGGACTTTGTCATGTGCTGTAGTTACCGGTTCTTGGTGTCAGTGGCGTTGACAATGGCCGGCCCCAGAGTGTCAATCAGCATCTCTGCAGCCCCCTCGTTGTCATTGATCACAGCACAGTGGAGGGGGCTGAAGGAGTTGCCCTCAGTCTTGTGGAAAACCTCCTGTTCCAGCAGCACCTCTACACACGTGTCATGGCCTAGTGGAAGATTGATTCATTTAATGTATAATTAAAAGTAATAGGTTGCTCCAGCAGGAAACATTACATACATGAAAAAGATGACGTCGCTGCAGACCACAACAATACTCTCCGAGAAAGCTAAAAATCTGACAATCCCTGACAAAGTCCTGTTTCAGTGTAAGGTCCTCCACTGAGAGTCATAACCCTTAATTCTGTTGTAGTCTTGTTCATTCCCCCACATGGCTCCGTCCACACCAATCGAATGCTTTTCAAGCCACAAGAGGGAGTGAATGGGTGTACACTTCATGGAGGAGAGAACAGAGCTACAGTCCAGTTAGTCAGTACGTACCGTTGTATGGCCTACCTAATTCAGGGACATGTTTACAGTGCTGAAGAGAGAAAATCAGAAAATATCTAGTGTTCCGTTAGTTCAGTACGTACCGTTGTAGCAGGCCCAGTGTCACGGTTTCGGCCGAGGCTGCCTCTCCTCCTTGTTCGGGCAGGCTTCGGCGCTCGTCGTCTCCGGAATTCTAGCTGCCACCGATAGATGTTTCATGTTCGTTTGCTTTTGTCTGTTTGTGTCACACCTGTTTCTGTTTTACGTATTAGTGTCCTATAAGTTTCTCGTTGTGTTTGTCATGTGTTGTGTATGATTGTTTTTCGTCAGTGTTGTGTTTTGCTCGGTTGAGCATATTTTCTCCACTGCGCTGGAGCACAGTTGCACTTGTTCGTGCACCACTTCGTTTGTCGCACCTGTTTGTGCGCATTTGCCTTTTCGCCTTGTGCGTAGTTTAGCTGTTGGGCTTAGTTGTCCTGTTGCCTGTGTTGGGCCAGAAATACAGCATTTGGAACCTACCGTCGGCGTCCTGCATTTGATTTCCTACACTACACCTACACACGCCCTGACACCCAGTGTAGTGGCGTGTAGCCCTGGTTGTCTGTGATGACGGGGAGGGTCTCCACTGACTGGGCGGCGTGTAGGAGCCCCCCCAGCACCCCGATGTGTCCGGATGCCGCCGCCAGGTGGACAGGGGTCCGCCCCTTACAGTCCCGAACCAGGAAGCTGGCGCTGTGCTGCAGCAGGGCCTCCACACACTCCTCATGACCCGTCACCGCCTGGGAGGAAGGGCGGGGAGACAAGAATGGATTTGAATAACTAATAATCAATGATATAATAATGAATCATCAATTATTTAAAATGATGTCTGGAGGCAGGTCCCCCTACAGGGATGAATACACCACTACCCATGGACAACTACTTTTCTGAAGATAATATGTATATTTGGGCATAACTTATATTCCATGCTAGATCCCACCCCAAAGCCATCCCTAGTAGTTCAATGGCCCCATCCCTAGATCAGAACAAGCCTCCCCGTCTCTTTCTGTGTGTGAGCGTATACAGCCAGCTCTCCTCCTCACCCCTCTGTGTAGCGCTGTTCTGCCCCACTTGTCTTTGGCTTCTACGCTGGCTCCCTTGTTGAGCAGTGAGTCCACACAGTCTGTGTGTCCGCTCAGCACCGACAGCATCAGAGGGGTTCTGATACACAAGACAACAAGGTCATATTACAAACTGGTAATAACTAAGATGAGTCCCAAATGGCAACCTATTCCCTATATGGTACACTACCTTTGACCTGAACCCATAGGGTTCTGGTTTAAAGTAGTGCACCAAGTAGGGCATAGGGTGCCATTTGGGACGTATACCTAGTGTCAAAATCTCTTTATTTCAGGAATTGTATCCAAAACCCAATTGACTTACTGTCCATTCCCGTCTTGAACGTCCACTGCACTCTGGAGGTCAGCATTTCCAATCAGCAAACGCAAACACTCTGAATGACCGTTGGTAGCTAGAGGAGGATAAATACAGAGGATAGAAGAATGTGAGATGATTGACCGTTGGTAGCTAGAGGAGGCTAAACAGAGAGGATATGAGCTGATTGCTGGACGACTATTACCTTCACATGAACAGACAGATTTCTAGAACAGTGGTATCGGTAGATGACATCCTCATGATGTTAACACAGCAGATAATAAATCATTTTGGGGCTGAGGCCCTCGAAGCCTGTCACCTGCTAGCTGTGTACCTGGCTCTGGATAGAAGTCCCCCTGTGCACTGATCTAGGATCAGCTTACCCTCCCCAGATCCTCAACCATTAGTGGGGAACATGACAAAAAATGTCCTTAGATCAGTGTGTAGTGGGCATTTCACACTATACTATATAAACATCCCTAGAGTGGACATTGGCGTCGTAGCAACATGACCAAACAAATCTCCATCTTGGTCAGGAAAACTTTTGAATTACAGAATCTCTAGGTCTTACGTGATATCCTATGCATACCTGCAGCGTGGATGGGGGTCCTCTTCAGGGTGAAGTCTTTAACCAGGATGGAGGCTCCCTGGTTGATGAGGACGTCAACACACTCCACATGGCCTTTAAAGGCAGCCAGGTCCAGAGGGGTGCGCCCCTGGCTGTTCCTCACGTCTAGATCCAGCAGAGACTGAACCAGGACCTCCATAGCATGGTGGTGGCCGTGGTACGCCTGAATGGAAACAAACACACAGTCTGAAGCAAAGTCCAGTGGTATGCCTGAACAGATATACACTCCTAATATAATCAATGTCCTATAGTAGACCAGTGGTATGCCTAATATAATCAATGTCCTATAGTAGACCAGTGGTATGCCTGACGGAAACATGGATTACCACTGAAAACACTGCTACTCCTACTGCTCTCTCCTCGTCTGACCATGTGTTCTCGCATACCCCGAGAGCATCCGGTCAGAGGGGTGGTGGCACAGGAATCCTCATCTCTCCCAAGTGGACATTCTCAATTTTTCCCCTAACCCATCTGTCTATCTCCTCATTTGAATTCCATGCTGTCACAGTCACTAGCCCATTTAAGCTTAATATCCTTGTCATCTATCGCCCTCCAGGTTCCCTTGGAGAGTTCATCAATGAGCTTGACGCCTTGATGAGCTCCTTTCCTGAGGATGGC
This sequence comes from Coregonus lavaretus, assembly GCF_964263955.1. Classification (NCBI taxonomy): domain Eukaryota; kingdom Metazoa; phylum Chordata; class Actinopteri; order Salmoniformes; family Salmonidae; genus Coregonus; species Coregonus lavaretus. Next base: position 8,879,000 of record NC_139999.1, on the reverse strand, counting down.
TCACCCCTCACAGTTCTGGGGGATTTCAACCTCCCTACGTCTACATTTGACTCATTTCTCTCTGCCTCCTTCTTTCCACTCCTCTCCTCTTTTGACCTCACCCTCTCACCGTCCCCCCCTACTCACAAGGCAGGCAATACGCTTGACCTCATCTTTACTAGATGCTGCTCTTCTACTAATCTCACTGCAACTCCCCTCCATGTCTCCGACCACTACTTTGTGTCCTTTTCTCTCTCGCTCTCCTCCAACACTACTCACTCTGCCCCTACACAGATGGTAATGCGCCGCCGCAACCTTCGCTCTCTCTCTCCCACTACTCTCTCCTCTTCCATCCTATCATCTCTTCCCTCTGCTCAATCCTTCTCCCTCCAATCTCCTGATTCTGCCTCCTCAACCCTCCTCTCCTCCCTTTCTGCATCCTTTGACTCTCTGTGTCCCCTATCCTCCCGGCCGGCTCGGTCCTCCCCTCCAGCTCCGTGGCTTGATGACTCATTGCGAGCTCACAGAACAGAGCTCCGGGCTGCGGAGCGGAAATGGAAGAAAACTAAACTCCCTGCCGACCTGGCATCTTTTCACTCCCTCCTCTCTACATTTTCTTCATCTGCTTCTGCTGCTAAGGCCACTTTCTACCACTCTAAATTCCAAGCATCTGCCTCTAACCCTAGGAAGCTCTTTGCCACATTCTCCTGCCTGCTGAATCCCCTCCTCCTCTCTCTCTGTGGATGACTTCGTCAACCACTTTGAAAAGAAGGTTGACGACATCCGATCCTCGTTTGTTAAATCTAATGACACTGCTGGTCCTACTCACACTGCCCTACCCTATGCTTTGACTTCTTTCTCCCCTCTCTCTCCAGATAAAATCCTGCGACTTGCACCCCTTCTCAAAAAACCAACACTCGATCCCACTGATGTCAACAACTACAGACCAGTATCCCTTCTTTCTTTTCTTTCCAAAACTATTGAGCGTGCCGTCTTTAGCCAACTCTCTTGCTATCTCTCTCAGAATGACCTTCTTGATCCAAACCAGTCAGGTTTCAGGCCAACATAACACATTTTGTGTTATTTGGACTTATTGTTCATAAGAATACGTTTTTCAAAGGTTTTCCAAATTTCCCAAGATGGAGTAAAATCTATCCTGACGGACCTGTTTTTTCCTTGAGGCAAATTTGTTCAGCATGAGAAAAAACACCTACATACAGTTTCAAGTCCAACGGGGCGACGGATATGAGGGTTTAAGTGAGACCATCATTCTATCCTCCTGATTCCTGCTTATAAGCAAAAACTAAAGCAGGTAGTACCAGTGACTCACTCAATACGGAAGTGGTCAGATGACGCGGATGCTACGCTACAGGACTGTTTTGCTAGCACAGACTGGAATATGTTCCGGGATTCATCCAATGGCAATGAGGAGCACACCACATCAGTAACCGGCTTCATCAATAAGTGCATCGGCGACGTCGTCCCCACAGTGACCGTACGTACATATCCCAACCAGAAGCCATGGATTACAGGCAACATTCGCATCGAGTTAAAGGCTAGAGCTGCCGCTTTCAAGAAGCGGGACACTAATCCGGACGCTTATAAGAAATCCCGCTACGCCCTCAGACGAACCATCAAACAGGCAAAGTGTCAATACAGGATTAAGATTGAATCCTACTACTCCGGCTCTGATGATCGTCGGATGTGGGGCAGGGCTTAAAAACTATTACGGACTACAAAGGGAAACCCAGCCGCGAGCTGCCCAGTGACGCGAGCCTACCAGACGAGCTAAATGCCTTTTATGCTCGCTTCGAGGCAAGCAACACTGAAGCATGCATGAGAGCACCAGCTATTCCGGACGACTGTGTGATCACGCTCTTGGTAGCCGAACAAAACCTTTAAACAGGTCAACATTCACAAAGCCGGATTACCAGGATGTGTACTGAAAGCATGCACGGACCAATTGACAAGTGTCTTCACTAACATTTTCAACCTCTCCCTGACCGAGTCTGTAATACCTACATGTTTCAAGCAGACCACCATAGTCCCTGTGCCTAAGGAAGCGAAGGTAACCTGCCTAAATGATTACCGCCCCATAGCACTCACGTCGGTAGCCATGAAGTGCTTTGAAAGGCTGGTCATGGCTCACATCAACACCATCATCCCAGAAACCCTAGACCCACTCCAATTCGCATACCCCCGCAACAGATCCACAGATGACGCAATCTCAATCGCACTCCTCACTGCCCTTTTCCACCTGGACAAAAGGAACATCTATCTGAGAATGCTGTTCATTGACTACAGCTCAGCGTTCAACACCATAGTTCCCACAAAGCTAATCACTAAGCTAAGGACCCTGGGACTAAACACCTCCCTCTGCAACTGGATCCTGGACTTCCTGACGGGCCGCCCCCAGGTGGTAAGGGTAGGCAACAACACATCTGCCACGCTGATCCTCAACACTGGGGCCCCTTAGGGGTGCGTGCTTAGTCCCCTACTGTACTCCTTGTTCACCCACGACTGCATGGCCAAACACGACTCCAACACCATCATTAAGTTTGCTGACGACACAACAGTGGTAGGCCTGATCACCGACAACAATTAGACAGCCTATAGGGAGGATGTCAGAGACCTGGCCGTGTGGTGCCAGGACAACAACCTCTCCCTCAATGTGAGCAAGACAAATTAGCTAATAATGGATTACAGGAAAAGGCGGGCCGAACAGGCCCCCATTAACATCGACAGGGCTGTAGTGGAGCGGGTCGAGAGTTTCAAATTCCTTGGTGTCCACATCACCAACAAACTATCATCGTCCAAACACACCAAGACAGTCGTGAAGTGGGCATGACAACACCTTTTCCCCCTCAGGAGACTGAAAAGATTTGGCATCTGACCGTAAGGCGCTACAGAGGGTAGTGCATACGGCCCAGTACATCACTGGGGCCAAGCTTCCTACCATCAAGGACCTATATACAGTGAGGGAAAAAAGTATTTGATCCCCGGCTGATTTTGTACGTTTGCCCACTGACAAAGAAATTATCAGTCTATAATTTTAATGGTAGGTTTATTTGAACAGTGAGAGACAGAATAACAACAACAAAATCCAGAAAAACACGTCAAAAATGTTATAAATTGATTTGCATTTTAATTAGGGAAATAAGTATTTGACCCCCTCTCAATCAGAAAGATTTCTGGCTTCCAGGTGTCTTTTATACAGGTAACGAGCTGAGATTAGAGCACACTCTTTCTCACGATCGTCGTAGAGAGTAGACCAATGCGCAGCGTTGGTTGCGAACATACTTAACTTTATTATCTTAAGTGATAATATAACAACAAAACAATAAACGAAACGTGCAGTCCTACGGTTAACACAGAAACAAACCAAACGGAAACAAGATCCCACAAACACTAAGGGAAAACAGACAGTTTAAATGTGGTTCCCAATCAGAGACAACCAGCCACAGCTGACACTCGTTGCCTCTGATTGAGAACCACACTGGCCAACATAGAAATATAACACATAGACCTACAACACAGAACTAGAACACATAGAATCTACACACCCTGGCTCAACATATAGAGTCCCCAGAGCCAGGGTGTGACAGTACCCCCCCCCCAAAGGCGCGGACTGCGACCGCGCCTCAACATAGACAAACCAGGGGAGGGCTGGGTGGGCATTCCTCCTCGGAGGCGGTTCCGGCTCCGGGCTTGACCACCACCCTCCAATAATCCCCCCGTAGCGCCCCTGGTCCGGTCTGGCCCCGCTGGCCGGAGCTGGACTGGACATCGTAGGAGCGGATTGCTTCAGCTCCGGTGTGGAGCAGCTGACCGGTACCTGACCAGGCACCGGTGACCCAGGCACGGGTTGTGCCGGACTGACGACGCACACCCCTGGCTTGGTGCGTGGAGCAGGAACGGGCCGGACCGGACTGACGATGCGCACCCCTGGCTTGGTGCGTGGAGCAGCAACGGGCCGGACCGGGCTGACGATGCGCACCCCTGGCTTGGTGCGTGGAGCAGGAACGGGCCGAACCGGGCTGACGATGCGCACCCCTGGCTTGGTGCGTGGAGCAGCAACGGGCCGGACCGGGCTGACGATGCGCACCCCTGGCTTGGTGCGTGGAGCAGGAACGGGCCGGACCGGGCTGACGATGCGCACCCATGGCTTGGTGCGTGGAGCAGGAACGGGCCGGACCGGGCTGACGATGCGCACCCCTGGCTTGGTGCGTGGAGCAGGAACGGGCTGGACCGGGCTGACGACTCGCACCCCTGGCTTGGTGCGAGTGGCAGGAACAGGCCGGGCCGGGCTGGCGACGCGCACCGTAGCTTTGGTGCGAGTGGCAGGAACAGGCCGGGCCGGGCTGGCGACGCGCACCGTAGCTTTGGTGCGAGTGGCAGGAACAGGCCGGGCCGGGCTGGCGACGCGCACCGTAGGCTTGGTGCGAGTGGCAGGAACAGGCCGGGCCGGGCTGGCGACGCGCACCGTAGGCTTGGTGCGAGTGACAGGAACAGGCCGGGCCGGGCTGGCGACGCGCACCGTAGGCTTGGTGCGAGGAGCAGGAACAGGCCGGGCCGGGCTGGCGACGCGCACCGTAGGCTTGGTGCGACGAGCAGGAACAGGCCGGGCCGGCGACGCACACCGTAGGCTTAGTGCGGGGAGCAGGAACAGGCCAGGCCGGGCTGGCGACCCACACCGTAGGCTTGGTGCGAGGGGCAGGAACAGGCCGGGCCGGGCTGGCGACGCGCACCATCCACTTAGTGCGGGGAGCAGGAACGGGCCGGACCGGACTGGTGATGCACACCACTTGCTTGGTGTGAGGAGCGGGACTGGGTTTCGTCATAACCCTCCGCTCCCTCAGCTGCCTACAGAGTTCCTCTCGCCGTGCCTCAATTCTCACCTTCTCCCTTATCGCCTCCAATAGCTCCACCCTCTGCACCACTAACCCCTGCTCCCTCTGCGCCAATAGCCCCCTTAACCTGGTGGCCTCCTCACCTAACCTCCTACTACGCCCTGTAGGTGCCTCCTGCTGCCCCGTCGCCCATGCCGTATGCCCCCCCCCTAAAAAATTTTTTGGGTTGCCTCTCGTCCGTCCGACGACGACACTGTTGACGCCGTTGCTCCTCTCTCCGTCGCGCCTCTACCGTCTCACTCCATGGACGGCGATCCATCCCGGCCTGGATTTCCTCCCAGGTCCAGGATCCCTGCCCGTCCAATATTTGCTCCCACGTCCAGGCTGCCTGCTCCTGGACACGCTGCTTGGTCCTGGTATGGTGGGATCTTCTGTCACGATCGTCGTAGAGAGTAGACCAATGCGCAGCGTTGGTTGCGAACATACTTAACTTTATTATCTTAAGTGATAATATAACAACAATACAATAAACGAAACGTGCAGTCCTACGGTTAACACAGAAACAAACCAAACGGAAACAAGATCCCACAAACACTAAGGGAAAACAGACTGTTTAAATGTGGTTCCCAATCAGAGACAACCAGCCACAGCTGACACTCGTTGCCTCTGATTGAGAACCACACTGGCCAACATAGAAATATAACACATAGACCTACAACACAGAACTAGAACACATAGAATCTACACACCCTGGCTCAACATATAGAGTCCCCAGAGCCAGGGTGTGACACTCTTAAAGGGAGTGCTCCTAATCTCAGCTTGATACCTGTATAAAAGACACCTGTCCACAGAAGCAATCAATCAGGGTTTTGCCACCAAGTACTAAGTCATGTTTTGCAGAGGGGTCAAATACTTATTTCCCTCATTAAAATGCAAATCAATTTATAACATTTTTGACATGCGTTTTTCTGGATTTTGTTGTTGTTATTCTGTCTCTCACTGTTCAAATAAACCTACCATTAAAATTATAGACTGATGAATTCTTTGTCAGTGGGCAAACGTACAAAATCAGCAGGGGATCAAATACTTTTTTCCCTCACTGTACTAGGCGGTGTCAGAGGAAGGCTGTTCTCTCTGCTACCGCATGGCAAGCAGTACCGGAGTGCCAAGTCTAGGACCAAAAGGCTCCTTAACAGCTTCTACCCCCAAGCTATAAAACTGCTGAACAATTAATCAAATGGCCACCCGGACTATATGACACCCCCGCCCCCCCCCCAAAAAAATGTTTTAATACTGCTGCTACTCGCTGTTTATTATCTATGCATAGTCACTGGATATCCTCCCATAGCCCCCCTGCCACCCGGACACGCACGGGGGACAGTGATTACCTGCTCCACCGACCACTCATCAGCCCAAACCACCGTCCCAGACCACCTACGAGTCCTCACCTCCTCCCCAGTTCCCGCATTCCGAAACTTCTACCGCCATAGCGGCGGTTGCCACCGGGAGGACGCCGGCTACAGACTCCGTCACCGGCCCAGACCTGGCAGGCGTTCCCCAGGAGTAATGGGATATGGGGGAGTTGTTTAGTAAGAGGCGTGCCAAGGGCCTCACAGGCCACATGACCGCGCTATCGATCACCTTCCAGGCGCCATGCCCACACGAAGGCGATTGTTTTCCTTGTCCCGGCCGGAGACGCTGGCCATGAGGGAGTATATTGACGAGGCACTCGTCGAGGGTCACATCCGTCTCTCTACCTCATCCGCGGACACAGGCTTCTTCTTCGTGGGGAAAAAGGACGGTGGGCAGTAGCCGTGCATTGATTACCGGGCGCTCAACGGCATCACGGTTAAGAACTGCTACCCACTCCCCTTGATGACGACGGCATTCGAGTCGTTGCAGGCAGCCAAGGTCTTCACCAAGCTGGACCTACGAAATGCCTACAACCTGGTGATGATTCGGGAGGGGGACGAGTGGTAGACGGCTGGTGGACCTGGTGGAGAGGGACGACCCCATTGTCCCCAACGCCCTGATTGCTGCCCCAGTTTCGTGGGGAATCGATAGGCTGGTCAGAGCAGCGCTACTGCGGGAGCCTGATCCGGACGGAGGTCCATCAGGGAGGATGTACGTACCCAAGGCTGCGCGCTTACGACTGCTTCAGTGGGCACACGCGTCCGACCTCACCAGCCATCCGGGGGGCGGCAGGACATTGGAGTTCCTACGTAGGAGGTTCTGGTGGCCATCAGCTGAGAGGGATACGCACGCCTTTGTGGCTGCTTGCCCGGTGTGCGCGCGCACGAAGACCTCACGTCAGTCCGCGGCAGGGCTGCTCCGACCCCTGCCTATCCCCAAGCGCCCCTGGTCCCACATCTCACTGGATTTCATTTCCGCCCTACCACCCTCTGATGGATACACAGTCATCCTGGTCGTTGTGGAACGGTTTTCGAAGGCTGCCCACTTCATTCCCCTTCTCAAACTCCCATCAGCCCGACGGCTAAGTTGGTGGTGCAGCACGTTTTCCGGGTCCACAACCTTCCCCAAGATGTGGTGTCGGATCAGGGCCCTCAGTTCGCCTGCATGTTCTGTGGACCGCATCCTGGACTGCCGGCGGGTGGGGAGGGGTCTCCAATTTCTGGTGGACTGGGAGGGTTTTGGGCCGGAAGAGCGGTCCTGGGTGCGGGTCGGGGGCGCTGTTACAGGAGGAGGTCGCAGTTCCGGAGCGATCCACTAGGTGTCCTCCTCCAACAACCTTAGGCACCTCCTCACTCACAGTCTGGACTAATCATGATCCTATTGGGTTCACCTGTGCATTTATGCCCTCACTTCCCTTGCTCAGTTTTCTCTGCTAGTTTCTCGATGCCAAGAAGTACGAATCAGTGTCTGATCGCGAAACGTATGTACAGGTTTCATTGTTGTTTCAGTCGTAGTTACTATTTCGTATTTTTGCTATCAGCCTGTTTTTGGAGACCAATTTGCTCCTCCTTTATTTTATCGTGACAAGTCCGTTATTTTGTATCCTGGCTTTGGGACCACCAGTAAAGATCCTTGTTTCACCATCTCTGCCTACTGTCTATCCTGCACCGCACCTGGGTCACACCTCACACCAACCCTTACAGGGATGGCCAAGAGACCAGAGGTGTCGGAACGGAGTGCTCGGGTTGGGATGTAGGGTTTGAGTATAGCCTGAAGGTAAGGAGGGGCAGTTCCCCTTGCTGATCCATAGGCAAGCACCAGGATCTTGAAGATGGTGCAAGCTTCGACTGGAAGCCAGAGGAACGGGGTGACATGGGAGAACTAAGAATGGTTGAACACCAGGTGGGCTGCGGCATTCTGGATAAGTTGCTGGGGTTTGATGGCACAAGTGGGGAGCCAAACCATCAGAGTTGCAGTAGTCTAGACGGGAGATGACAAGTGCCTGGATTAGGACCTGTGCTGCTTCCTGGGTGAGGAAAGGTCATACTGTAAGGATGTTGTAGAGCATGAAACTGCAGGAGCGAGTCACTGCTTTGATTGCAGAGAATGACACAGTGTTGCCCAGGGTCACACCAAGGGTCTTTGTACTCTGGGAGGGGGACACCATGGAGTTGTCAACCGGGATGGAGAGGTCTTGGAGAGGACAGGCCTTCCCCGGGAGGAAAAACAGCTCTGTTTTGTTGAGGTTGAGCTTGAGGTGGTGGGCCAACATCCGAGCTGGTGCCTTCTACTGACCACATCAATGCACAGGTACAGTTTCTTTGTTGCTATTTTAAAAAGGTAAAAGCCTGTCCGTCTTTATTAGAAACGTTCTGGGAGACTAGGAATATAGGGCTGGACAACTGAAATATGGGCTAAATAACTCAAAAGCATAATAAATCATACTACAATGTAAAGCCTATTTTCTTATCAGTCACTCTAATAGTCTAACATTTGTAACAAACTTTATACAAAATCTCAGTAAATCTTACAATTTGTATACATCAAAATGTGTACAAAATGTACGTTTTTGACAGAGAATTACCAAAAATGTGTGAGCTTCATTTGAATACCTCCCTCTGCATGTCTTGGAGCTTGTAGTTCTACATATGAACTACATATCCCTACACCCGGTTACCATAGCAGCGAGAGTTTAGTAAGTGTTCCGCCATGGCTAGCAGTCCGTCCAGAGTTTTCGCTGCTCTATTACCCGCTGCGGGAGATATTTACCGGGACGAAAATGAACCAGGGATGGGGGGACACACGGTTACCGTTCAGCAAACCCAGAACAGCGCGAGGGGGGTCCAGGTGACGGGGAGCGCGGAGGTCTCGTGCCCAGCCGACCGCGCTACGGTTTCCGTTAGTTTCAAAAACAGCAAGGAGACGGTGAACGACGTCACCAACAGCATCTCGAGGAGAGTAGAGTACATTCTACAGACCCTGAGACAACATCATGTCAAGGTAATTTAGAGTTCATTCAACCATAGATATCCTATTAAATTACTAGAGAGGGCTTTGTTATAAAACCTTAAACTTCCAGAATGGCGTTGAAAATGGCAGCCATATTGGTCAGGGAGAAATCCAAACCAGGAATTGGAATGAATGGCAGTAGAGGCATAATCCTGATTTTACTTATGCAGGAAAATAAAAGTTAGGCATGTGATATATCAGAAATGGTGTAATAGAATTGTCAACCTAAAATAGTAATAGAATTATAAATACAGTTTATAAGTGTTTTATACAAATTTTCTGTATAAATAACCTTTAAAATATATGTATACAGACCATAAATGTATCAATGTTTGTTTTTTTGGAAAGCTGTGAGTGCTATTGTATGATACAAGTATAGGTATTTGTTGCATTTACACAACTTGTCCTATCATCAACTGATTTCAGCCAGTGTATGGCTGTGGATTGACTGCGTTGTTTGAATGGAATGTTGGCAGCAGCTAATTAGGGATCCTAATAAATACAAAACAATGACCAAAATGTCTGACCTTTATACCGTCATATGAAGGTTCATGTCTATTCTAGTGTTATAATTCCTAATTATAAGTTCAAATAACTGTTCATATAGATATATTGGCATATAGGCCTAAAACAATTAAATAGGATATCTATTGCTATTGGTCCCATAGTGTTAAATTCATATCCCAGCTGTGTAATGCAGTATTTCCCAACTCCAGTCCTCCAGTACCACCAACAGCACAGATTTATTTTGTAACCCTGGACAAGCACACCTGATTCAACTTGTCAACTAATCATCAAGCCCTCAATGAGTTGAATCGTCTGTGGCTACAACTAAAATGTGTGCTGTTGGGGGTTCTGGAGGACTGGAGTTGGGCAACTGGTGTAATGCAATGCCAGTGACATTATTGACAGACAGACACAGGGCAAACATCCAGTCAGCACACTGTGACTGACTGACACAGCTGTCTAATCCCAATAAAAGTAGGACGTTTGAAGATTTCTCTTCTCTCCATCCTCCTCTTTACTTTTCCTCTCCACACTTCTTCTCCTCCTCTCACCCTGCAGGGGGAAGAGTTGACAGTGACGAGAAACATTTACAGAGCTGATGACCTGTACCACATGGAAGCTCAGGTAGGTCCCCCGTGCTGAAATCCCTAAACCTTTATGTACAGACTGAAATAGGCCATGCATTAACATGGGAAAGGAATGGAGACTGGTCTGAGAAGTGTTGGAAGTTATATTCTAGTTCATGCCTACTGTGAGAAGTCCAGCAGATCATATCAATCAGAACACTGGGTTCAGCCTGATCAGAGCCATTACTGTTGTTGAGCACATGCATACATACACGCATATGCAGGTATGAGTCATGTTAAAGAGCTGCTCCTGGTGCTGAGCTGAGAGGAAGGTGTCCTGAATGTTGTACATTATAGCTGTGTGTAATAAAATTGCATTTGCTGGGTGCTTATATTTGGCCTGTTTTACATATGTACAAATGTTTTTTGCATATCCCAACTCCCCCTGAGAATGGGGTCATAGCCAGGGTCAGCCATTATCAGCAGCGACCTTGGCGCAATTAGGGATAAGTGCCTTGCTCAAGGGCACAACAACAAAATGTCCCCCCTTATCGGCTCGGGGATTCTAACTAGCGACCTTTCGGTTACCGGCCCAACAATCTAACCACTGTGTGTTTTTACAGGTGATGGTGGTGTTCTCAGACTTTGGTCAGATGGAGAGAGTGTGTGTTGTTCTGTTGGAGAAGCTGGATAAGAGTGTGTGTGTCAGCGTGCCTCACTTCTACCACAGTGAAGAGTGTCTCAGCCTATTGAGGTAACACACACACACACACACACACACACACACACACACACACACACACACTACTTACATAATAAATGTGTGTGTGTGTGTCCAGGCGGCGTGTGTGTGTAGCAGCAGCAGAGAACGCTCGTCTGAAGGCGTCTGAGATGAGCAGCATGCTGGGACAGACTCTGGGGCACCCCCTACTGGTCAGAGAGGAAGAGGCCACAGAGAGGAGAGATGCAGGGAGAGAAAGAGTGATGGAAGGAGGAGAGGGGAGGAGGGGGGAGGGGGTACACAGGCCAAGCATCACTGCGACCTCTCGTGTGTTTGTCACCTTTAACCTCCGACCCAAAGACAGAACCAGGAAGAAGTTCTGAAGACTAAGTTACCCATCACCCCCTGCAGCACAGTGCAAACACACACTCACACTGTAGATACTTTAATATGAAGCCAAAGACGAGGATGGACAGTCATTGTTTTGTTTAGAATAATATTTATTCAATTCTTTCCTCAAAGCTTCTGTCAGTAAACATGAATGTCAATAAATTATGTAAAGGTGGCTGTTCCGGATTCAAGTTTGATCTCTTTATGATTAAAACTATTATATTTTCTGTCTTTCATTTTGTTCCGATATGAAATACTCTATTATCTTCAGTGATGTAGTGGTAAAAACAGTAGGTGGGTAAACGCTGATCACCGTTTGCAGCGAATAAAATAATGCTCCCTATATTTTCAATGCATTTTTCCACAATAGGTGGCTTTTTTAAAAATGTGTAAACGTTGTTTCCCCTCTACACCACTGTGTGAAATTCTCTTCTATCTTGTTGTGGGGGAACAGAGAGAGAGGAGCTGTCCCTTCCTTTACATCTACTGTCCAGTTAGGTGACCCACACATACACACACACACACAAACTCCTGTGGTCCTTGTCTTGTCAGTCTTCAGGGAAGATCTCTTGGAGCCAGGGCTGCATGATGAACCGCTCTCCGTCAAAGTGTGTGAAGTACAGTTCTAGGGTGGGGATCTCCGGCTGGAACACACACACAGAGGTTCGGTTAGGTGTGTATGTTTGAGTGTCAGTTTGCCTTCAGAAAGTATTTAACCCCCTTTACCTTTTTCACATTTTGTTGTGTTACAGACTGAATTGAAAATTGATTAAATTGAGAGTCTCACTAATCTACACAATATCCCATAAAGTCAAAAGTGAAATGTTTGTATTTAGATTGTAAAAAAATAAAACTTTTTTAAAAATGAAAAGCTGAAATGTCTTGAGTTAATAAGTATTCAACCCATTTGTTAGAGCAAGCCTAAATAAGTTCAGGAGTAAAAACGTGCTTAACAAATCACATAAGTTGTATGGACTCACTTTGTGTGCAATAATAGTGGTTAACATAATTTTTGAATGACTACCCCATCTCTGTACCCCACACATACAATTATCTGTAAGGTCCCTCAGTTGAGCAGTGAATTTCACTCTTCATATTTTCAAGCATGCTGGAGGCTGCATCATGTTATGGGTAAACTTGTCATTGGCAAGGACTGGGGAGTTAATTTTAGGATAAAAATGAACAGAATAGAGCTAAGCAAAGGCAAAATCCTAGAGGGAAACCTGGTTCAGTCTGCTTTCCAACAGACACTGGAAGACGAATTCACCTTTCAGCAGGACAATAACCTAGGCCAAACACTGGAGTTGCTTACCAAGACGACATTGAATGTTCCTGAGTGGCCTAGTTACAGTTTTGACTTAAATTGGCTTGAAAATCTATGGCAAGACCAACTTGACAGAGATTGAAGAATTTTACCCAAAAAGACTCACAGCTGTAATTGCTGCCAAAGGTGTTTAACATGTGTTGAATACTTACCTGATCAAGATTTATGAGTGTTATATTTTTAGAATTCTTCTACCACTTTGACAATAGAGTATTTTGTGTAGATCGTTGACAAACAAATGACAATTATATCCATTTTAATTCCACTTTGTGTGTGTGTACCTACCCTGGTTCCAGTGACCCGTTTCAGCCTGGTCTGAGGCAGGTATCCCACTAAGAGAGAGGAGGGGCCAGGACCGCTGAATAACACCTTATAGTGGGGGGTGTTCTCTGCTTTACCCTACACACACACACAAAGTGAGAGGTGAAGGTCAGAAGTTAAAGCTAGAACCCTTAAATGGTGTAACTGCCACTTCCGTTAGTGATATTATTACAACAACAAAAAAGTCCCTCGGACATTATTGCACACACGATAGAACAGCAGCATGTAGGACCTATTGCAATTGTTATTACCTTGAGGCGTGACGCTCCCCAGCTCTTTTTCGTCAACAAAAAACCAAAACGATAACAATGGCGGTGGGGCGGACAGTGCCACCGTTTCTCCCTACTGCGGATTCCATCTTTAAAGAGCAACTGCCCCTAAAAACCAACTTCTCCTTTTGAAAACGGCCTGTGGCATCGATAGGAGTCAGAAACATTTATTCTAGTGTCAAAATAGACTACAAAGTGCAAATAGGATCATTTTTGTCATAAAGTAAAAACTGAGTTTTGTAAGTAAGTTCATCACGACTTACTTGAGGGTTTGGTAATGGATTACTTATACAATTACCCAGTGACAACACGTTTGTGGTCCACCCCCAGCTGCCATGTTGTGAAGTCTGCATATGGGTGCAACACACGCACATGTCGCTCAGCAAATAGGTGTGAAAATGGGCTTCCATAAAGTTAGCACAAACTTCCAAAGCATTTCAACAATATTGACAGATGACCAGGAATGGATTACATCAGACACGTTCACTTCTGTGACTGGTGTTGGTGAGTACGTTAGCTAAGTAGATAGCTGGTGTAGCTACTTTTGGTTATACAACATTATTTTATAATGCTAGCGAGCCAGGCTAGCTATGATTTTATTTCTTTTTTATTTCACCTTTTTTTAACCAGGTAGGCCAGTTGAGAACAAGTTCTCATTTACAATTGCGATCTGGCCAAGATAAAGCAAAGCATTGCGATAAAAACAACAACAACAACACAGAGTTACATATGGGGTAAAACAAAACATACAGTCAATAACACAATAGAAAATCTATATACAGTGTGTGCAAATGGAGTAAGTTATGGAGGTAAGGCAATAAATAGCCCATAGTGCAAAATAATTACAATTTAGTATTAACACTGGAGTGATAGATGTGCAGAAGATGATGTGCAAATAGAGATACTGGGGTTCAAATGAACAAAATAAATAACAATATGGGGATGAGGTAGTTGGGTGGGCTAATTACAGATGGGCTGTGTACAGGTGCAGGGATCGGTAAGCTGCTCTGACAACTGATGCTTAAAGTTAGTGAGGGAGATAAGAGTCTCCAGCTTCAGAGATTTTTGCAGTTCGTTCTAGTCATTAGCAGCAGAGAACTGGAAGGAATGGCGGCCAAAGGAGGTGTTGGCTTTGGGGATGACCAGTGAGATATACCTGCTGGAGCGCATACTACGGGTGGGTGTCGCTATGGTGACCAATGAGCTAAGATAAGGCAGGGATTTGCCTAGCGGAGATTTATAGATGACCTGGAGCCAGTGGGATTGGCGACGAATATGTAGTGAGGGCCAGCCAACAGGTCACAATGGTGGGTAGTATATGAGGCTTTGGTGACAAAACGGATGGCACTGTGATAGACTACATCCAATTTGCTGAGTAGAGTGTTGGAGGCTATTTTGTAAATGACATCGCCGAAGTCAAGGATCGGTAGGATAGTCAGTTTTACGAGGGCATGTTTGGCAGCATGAGTGAAGGAGGCTTTGTTGTGAAATAGGAAGCTGATTCTAGATTTAACTTTGGATTGGAGATGCTTAATGTGAGTCTGGAAGGAGAGTTTACGGTCTAACCAGACACCTAGGTATTTGTAGTTGTCCACATATTCTAAGTCAGACCTGCCGAAAGTAGTGATTCTAGTCGGGCGGGCGGGTGCAAGCAGCGTTCGATTGAAGAGCATGCATTTAGTTTTACTAGCATTTAAGAGCAGTTGGAGGCTACGGAAGGAGTGTTGTATGGCATTGAAGCTCGTTTGGAGGTTTGTTAACACACTGTCCAATGAAGGGCCAGATGTATACAAAATGGTGTCGTCTGCGTAGAGGTGGATCTGAGAGTCACCAGCAGCAAGAGCGACATCCTTGATTTACATTTACATTTTAGTCATTTAGCAGACACTCTTATCCAGAGCGACTTACAGTTAGTGAATACATGTTTTTTAAGTTTTTTCATTCGTTTTTTCATTTCATTCATCAACTGAGCTACATCCCTGCCGGCCATTCCCTCCCCTACCCTGGACGGCGCTGGGCCAATTGTGCGCCGAGAATAGAGTCGGCCCGAGAATTGAACCCTGTGGCACACCCATAGAGACTGCCAGAGGTCCAGACAACAGGCCCTCCGATTTGACACATTGAACTCTACCTGAGAAGTAGTTGGTGAACCAGGCGAGGCAGTCATTTGAGAAACCAAGTCTATTTAGTCTGCCAATAAGAATGCGGTGATTGACAGTGTCGAAAGCCTTGGCCAGGTCGATGAAGACGGCTGCACAGTACTGTCTATTATCGATCGCGGTTATAATATCGTTTAGGACCTTGAGCGTGGCTGAGGTGCACCCATGACCAGCTCGGAAACCGGATTGCATAGCGGAGAAGGTTCGGTGGGATTCGAAATGGTCGGTGATCTGTTTGTTAACTTGGCTTTCAAATACTTTCGAAATCAGGGCAAGATGGATATAGGTCTGTAACAATTTGGATCTAGAGTGTCACCCCCTTTGAAGAGGGGGATGACCACGGCAGCTTTCCAATCTCTGGGGATCTCAGATGATACGAAAGAGAGGTTGAACAGGCTAGTAACAGGGTTTGCTACAATTTCGGCAGCTAATTTTAGAAAGAAATGGTCCAGATTGTCTAGCCCAGCTGATTTGTAGGGGTCCAGATTTTGCAGCTCTTTTAGAACATCAGCTATCTGAATTTGGATGAAGGAGACGCGGGGGGGGGGGGGGGGGTTATAGACAAGTTGCAGCGGAGGGTGCAGAGCTGGTGGCCGGGGTAGGGGTAGCCAGGTGGAAAGCATGGCCAGCCGTAGCAAAATGCTTATTGAAATTCTCGATTATCGTAGATTTATCGGTGGCCTCAGTGCAGTGGGTAGCTGGGAGGAGGTGCTCTTATTCTCTTTACAGTGTCCCAAAACTTTTTGGATGCAAATTTCTGTTTGAAAAAGCTAGCCTTTGCTTTCCTAACTGATTGTGTATTTTTGTTCCTGACTTCCCTGAAAAGTTGCATATCGCGGGGGCTTTTTGATGCTAATGCAGTACGCCACAGGATGTTTTTGTGCTGGTCAAGGGCAGTCAAGTCTGGGGTGAACCAGGGGCTATATCTGTTCTTAGTTCGGAATTTTTTGAACGGGGCATGCTTATTTAAGATGGAGAGGAAAGCACTTTTAAAAAGAACAACCAGGCATCCTCTACTGACGGAATGAGGTCAATATCCATCCAGGATACCCGGGCCAGGTCAATTAGAAAGGCCTGCTCTCTGAAGTGTTTTAGGGAGCGTTTGACAGTGATGAGGGGTGGTCGTTTGACCGTGGACCCATTACGGACACAGGCAATAAGGCAGTGATCGCTGAGATCCTGGTTGAAGACAGTGGAGGTGTATTTATAGGGTAAATTAGTCAGGATGATATCTATGAGGGTGCCCATGTTTACCAATTTTGGGTTGTACCTGGTAGGTTCCTTGATAATTTGTGTGAGATTGAGGGCATTTAGTTTAGATTGTAGGACGGGTGTTAAGCATATCCCAGTTTAGGTCACCAAGCAGTACAAACTGAGGATAGATGGGGGGCAATCAATTCACATATGGTGTCCAGGGCACAGCTGGGGGCTGAGGGGGGTCTGTAGCAAGCGGCAACAGTGAGAGACTTATTTCTGGAAAGGTGGATTTTTAGAAGTAGAAGCTCAAACTGTTTGGGCACAGACCTGTATAGTATGATAGCCGGCAGAGCTCTCTCTCTACAGCAGATTGCAACTCCGCCCCCTTTGGCAGTTCTATCTAGATGGAACATTTTGTAGTTGGGGATGGAAATTTCAGAGTTTTTGGTGGCCTTCCTAAGCCAGGATTCAGACACTGCTAGAACATCAGGGTTGGCGGAGTGTGCTAACGCAGTGATTGATTCTTATTGTCGGAGTGACATAGCCCGCTGTTTGCAGCCAGTAGCCTATTATGGTTTTCCGTCGCTCTCTCCTTTTCAATAGCTTGATTTGAAAGTGTCCTCTTTCGGCCAACAGGAACAGATATCACAGGCTCCAAACTGTCGACGGGATCCATAACTAAAAGCTCCATGACACTCAAGAGCTCAACGCTAGGTAGCCAGCGAGCAAAACCTAACTTGCGACTGAACAGAGAAATAATGGAAATGGCTCACTTTTGCGCCAGCTGCAAAAAATATATGGAACCTTCCATCCACCTGGACAATGGATATAGCACATCTCGGGGAGGGGGGGACGAGTGTGTTGGATATCGTGTTTTGCAAAATTACACATTTTAAAGCACAACTAAAGTAAAATGTTTTAAAAGTTTGATAACAGCTGTAATTCATACACATAGAAAGGGACCCATGAGCATTCCTTTCAGACGAATTTATTTACATTTATCGCGTTTTGGAAATAAAACTCTTCAAGTGTAATATTTGCACATTGTTATATTAGCAGAACGCCAGCTAACAATTCTAGGGAGCGAGAACGTTTTTGTAACGTAGAAGCTAAGACCGTTGGGCCAGTAACAGAAAGGTTGCTGGTTCGAATCCCCGAGCCAGCAAGGTGGAAAGCTCTGCTATTCTGCCCTTGAGAGCAAGGCAGTTAACCCCCAACATCAACTTCTCCCCGGGCGCCAATGACTTGGACGTCGATTAAGGCAGCCCCCCAGCACCTCACTGTTTCAGAGGGGTTGGGTTAAATGCGGAAGACACATTTCGGATGAACGGATTCAGTTCTGCAACTGACCAGGTATCCCCTTTCTCCTAATGTTTGAGTGTCCAGTTTTCCGTTAGTTAGGGGAACATTCAATCTACAGTGAGGGAAAAAAGTATATGATCCCCTGCTGATTTTGTACGTTTGCCCACTGACAAGACACGATCAGTCTATAATTTTAAATGGTAGGTTTATTTGAACAGTGAGAGACAGAATAAATAAAAAAAATCCAGAAAAACGCATGTCAAAAATGTTATAAATTGATTTGCATTTTAATGAGGGAAATAAGTATTTGACCCCTCTGCAAAACATGACTTAGTACTTGGTGGCAAAACCCTTGTTGGCAATCACAGAGGTCAGACGTTTCTTGTAGTTGGCCACCAGGTTTGCACACATCTCAGGAGGGATTGTGTTCTACTCCTCTTTGCAGATCTTCTCCAAGTCATTAAGGTTGAGGCTGACGTTTGGCAACTCGAACCTTCAGCTCCCTCCACAGATTTTCTATGGGATTAAGGTCTGGAGACTGGCTAGGCCACTCCAGGACCTTAATGTGCTTCTTCTTGAGCCACTCTTTTGTTGCCTTGGCCGTGTGTTTTGGGTCATTGTCATGCTGGAATACCCATCCATGTCCCATTTTCAATGCCCTGGCTCCCAAGATTTGACGGTACATGGCCCCGTCCATCGTCCCTTTGATGCGGTGAAGTTGTCCTGTCCCCTTAGCAGAAAAACACCCCCAAAGCATAATGTTTCCACCTCCATGTTTGATGGTGGGGATGGTGTTCTTGGGGTCATAGGCAGCATTCCTCCTCCTCCAAACACGGTGAGTTAAGTTGATGCCAAAGAGCTCGATTTTGGTCTCATCTGAACACAACACTTTCACCCAGTTCTCCTCTGAATCATTCAGCTGTTCATTGGCAAACATCAGACGGCCCTGTATATGTGCTTTCTTGAGCAGGGGGACCTTGCGGGCGCTGCAGGATTTCAGTCCTTCACGGCGTAGTGTGTTACCAATTGTTTTCTTGGTGACTATGGTCCCAGCTGCCTTGAGATCATTGACAAGATCTGCCTGTGTAGTTCTGGGCTGATTCCTCACCGTTCTCATGATCATTGCAACTCCACGAGGTGAGATCTTGCATGGAGCCCCAGGCCGAGGGAGATTGACAGTTATTTTGTGTTTCTTCCATTTGCGAATAATCGCACCAACTGTTGTCACCTTCTCACCAAGCTGCTTGGCGATGGTCTTGTAGCCCATTCCAGCCACACGTTTCATGGGACGTTGCAAGGACATTTAAATCCAGTTTTCTGTAGGTTAGGAGCATATTCCATCAACGTCCCACCAAAGATACACAGAACGTGGTTGCCATGTTCTCAGAATGTAAGATATTAATGTTCTAGACACGTTTCATGGTAACGTTGCAAGAACATCTCTTTGCATCAGTTGTCAGGACATCGGCTGATGGAACCAAAGAAACATTTTTCTCCCCCCAAAAAATGTCATTACACATCACGCCTTGTTACTGTTGCCGAGCCAATCAAGGCCCTGATTGGTGAACTACCGATCCATTCATAGCTCTCTCTCTGTTGGCAAGGTTAGGGATACTCACACACAGTGCTTATAACAGTGTTTTCAACGTACATATTTGACACACTTTGACATACATGATTACATTGTGTAAATGAACATGCACGGTAAATTATTAGACTAAGGAAGTCTCGAGGTTTTGCTCGCCTGAGGTAGAGTATCTTATGATAATCTGTAGACCACACTATTTACCAAGAGAGTTTTCATCTATATTTTTCAGAGCTGTCTATTTACCACCACAAACCAATGCTGACATTAAGATTGCACTCAATGAGCTGTATAAGGCCATACCTAAACAGGAAAACGCTCATCCAGAGGCAGCGCTCCTAGTGGCTGGGGACTTTAATGCAGGGAAACTTAAATACGTTCTACCTCATTTCTACCAGCATGTTAAATGTGCAACCAGAGGAAAAAAAACTCTAGACCACCTTTACTCCACACATACAAAGCTCTCCCTCGCCCTCCATTTGGCAAATCTGACCATAACTCTATCCTCCTGATTCCTGCTTATAAGCAAAAACTAAAGCAGGAAGCACCAGTGACTCGGTTAATAAAAAAAGTGGTCAGATGACGCAGATGCTAAGCTACAGGACTGTTTTGCTAGCACAGACTGGAACATGTTCCGGGATTCTTCAGATAGCATTGAGGAGTACACCACATCAGTCAATGGCTTCATCAATAAGTGCATCGATGATGTCGTCCCCACAGTGACCGTACGTACATACCCCAACCAGAAGCCATGGATTACAGGCAACATCCGCACTGAGCTAAAGGGTAGAGCTTCCGCTTTCAAGGAGCGGGACTCTAACCCGGACGCTTATAAGAAATCCTGCTATGCCCTCCGACGAACCATCAAACAGGCAAAGAGTCAATACAGGTTTAAGATTGAATCGTACTACACCGGCTCTGACGCTCGTCGGATGTGGCAGGGCTTGAAAACTATTACAGACTACAAAGGGAAGCACAGCCGCGAGCTGCCCAGTGACATAAGCCTACCAGACGAGCTAAACCACTTCTATGCTCGCGTCAAGGCAAGCAACACTGAAACATGCATGAGAGCACCAGCTGTTCCGGATTACTATGTGATCACGCTCTCCGTAGCCGATGTGAGTAAGACTTTTAAGCAGGTCAACATTCACAAGGCTGCAGGGCCAGACGGATTACCAGGACGTGTACTCCGAGCATGTGCTGACCAACTGGCAAGTGTCTTCACTGACATTTTCAACATGTCCCTGACTGAGTCTGTAATACCAACATGTTTCAAGCAGACCACCATATTCCCCGTGCCCAAGGACACTAAGAACCTGCCTAAATGACTACCGGCCCGTAGCACTGACGTCTGTAGCCATGAAGTGCTTTGAAAGGTTGGTCATGGCTCACATCAACACCATTATCCCAGGACCCTAGACCCACTCCAATTTGCATACCGCCCCAACAGATCCACAGATGATGCAATCTCTATTGCACTCCACACTGCCCTTTCCCACCTGGACAAGAGGAACACCTACGTGGAGAATGCTATTCATTGACTACAGCTCAGCGTTCAACACCATAGTGCCCTCAAAGCTCATCACTAAGCTAAGGATCCTGGGACTACACACCTCCCTCTGCAATTGGATCCTGGACTTCCTGACGTGCCGCCCCCAGGTGGTAAGGGTAGATAACACATCTTCCATGCTGATCCTCAACACGGGGGCCCCTCAGGGGTGCGTGCTCAGCCCCCTCCTGTATTCCCTGTTCACCCATGACTGCATGGCCAGGCACGACTCCAACACCATCATTAAGTTTGCCGACAACACAACAGTGGTAGGCCTGATCACCGACAACAATGAGACAGCCTATAGGGAGGAGGTCAGAGACCTGGCCGTGTGGTGCCAGGATAACAATCTCTCCCTCAACATGACCAAGACAAAGGAGATGATTGTGGACTACAGGAAAAAAAGAGGACTGAGCACGCCCTCATTCTCATCGACGGGGCTGTAGTGGAACAGGTTGAGAGCTTCAAGTTCCTTGGTGTCCACATCACCAACGAACTATCATGGTCCAAACACACCAAGACAGTCGTGAAGAGGGCACGACAAAGCCTATTCCCCCTCAGGAGACTGAAAAGATTTGGCATGGGTCCTCAGATCCTCAAAAAGTTATACAGCTGCACCATCGAGAGCATCCTGACTGTTTGCTTCACCGCCTGGTATGGCAACTGCTCGGCCTCCGACCGCAAGGCACTTCAGAGGGTAGTGCGTACGGCCCAGTACATCACTGGGGCCAAGCTTCCTGCCATCCAGGACCTCTATACCAGGCGGTGTCAGAGGAAGGCCCTCAAAATTGTCAAAGACTCCAGCCACCCTAGTCATAGACTGTTCTCTCTGCTACCGCATGGCAAGCGGTACCGGAGTGCCAAGTCTAAGTCCAAAAGGCTTCTCAACAGCTTCTACCCCCAAGCCATAAGATTCCTGAACAGCTAATCATGGCTACCCGGACTACTTGCACTGCCCACCCCATCTTTTTACGCTGCTGCTACTCTGTTAATTTTATTATGCATAGTCACTAACTCTACCCACATGTACATATTACCTCAACTACCTCAACTAGCCGGTGCCCCCGCACATTGACTCTGCACCGGTACCCCCCTGTATATATAATAATAATAATTGGTCATTTAGCAGACGCTCTTATCCAGAGCAACTTACAGGAGCAATTAGGGTTAAGTGCCTTGCTCAAGGGCACATCGACAGATTTTTCACCTAGTTGGCTCGGGGATTAGAACCAGCGACCTTTCGGTTACTGGCACAACGCTCTTAACCACTAAGCTACCTGCCGCCCTAGGTGAAATACCTCTACTGTTATTTTATTTTACTTCTGCTCTTTTTTTCTCAACACTTTGTTGTTGTAAGTAAGCATTTCACGGTAATGTCTACACCTGTTGTATTCGGCGCATGTGGCAAATAGATTTTGATTTGATTTGATGAACTGCTAGGACTCAAACCAAGTGTCTCCTGTTGCAGCAGCTTAGCCCAACACGCAGGTTCCCAAACACATTTTTATTTTATTTTATTGTATTATTATTCAACAGTCCACACCTGGGATTTGAACTCACAACCACTCTGGTTCACGGTATGCCAAATCTTTCAGCTACACCACCATGTTTGTGTTATGTATTGGTTAAATCTTACTATTCTCATCATTTAATTGACTTACTTCAGCAATTTAACGGCTTTCAGTATAGTTGTCTAATGTTTGTGGGGCATGTTAACATGTTATAAATGATACTCTAAGATCAATAAACGTTTTTGCTCTGACATACACTGTCAACTGTGGGACCTTATATAGACAGGTGTGTGCCTTTCCAAATCATGTCCAATCAATTGAATTTACAACAGGCGGACTCCAATCAAGTTGTAGAAACATCTCAAGGATGATCAATGGAAACAGGATGCACCTGAGCTCAATTTCGAGTCTCATAGCAAAGGGTCTGGATACTTATGTAATAATAATAAATATGCCATTTAGCAGACGCTTTTATCCAAAGCGACTTACAGTCATGCGTGCATACATTTTTGTGTTTGGGTGGTCCCGGGGATCAAACCCACTACCTTGGCGTTACAAGCGCCGTGCTCTACCAGCTGAGCTACAGAGGACCACAATGTAAATAAGGTATCTGTTTTTAATTTTTAATAAACCTGTTTTTGCTTTGTCATTATGGGGTATTGTGTGTAGACTGATGAGGATTTGTTATTTATTTAATCAATTTTAGAATAAGGCTGTAACGTAACAAAATGTGGAAAAGGTCAAGGGGTCTGAATACTTTCCGAATGCACTTTATATGTACATAGCTATCTCAATTACAGGTACTGCCTGTATATAGATATGTTATTTTTACTCCTTGTTAGTAGTTATTCACAGTGTATTTATTGCTCATGTCACTTCCTATTTTTTCTCTGCATTGTTGGAAAAGGACCCGTCAGTAAGCATTTGAATGTTAGTGTACACCTGTTGTTTACGAAGCACGTGACAAATAAAATGTTGTGATTTGGTTGGGGCGTTCGTCATTGGTGCTGGTGGGTTCGAGAGCCGCTAGGGGAATCATCCCACTCTCATATTCTTGTTAATGACATTATTTGGCAACAGTTACAACATGCCTATCTGATCTAATTAAAATGAGTTTCTCATTGAAAGATAGGAATCTTTAAGATTTCCCCTTGAGCACGAATTATGACCACATTTCCACTACCTCCTAAATTATCAGTATTTATTAATTCTATATAGCTGAGCATCTCAAAACAGAACTCTACCGTCTTTTTGAAATCTATACCACATATACCATGTAGAACAAACATCTCATTTTAATTAGATCAGATAGGCGTGTTGTAACTGTTGCCAAATAATTACATGAACATACAGTGAGGGAAAAAAGTATTTGATCCCCTGCTGATTTTGTACGTTTGCCCACTGACAAAGAAATGATCAGTCTATAATTTTTATGCTAGGTTTATTTGAACAGTGAGAGACAGAATAACAACAAAAAAATCCAGAAACACGCATGTCAAAAATGTTATGAATTGATTTGCATTTTAATGAGGGAAATAAGTATTTGACCCCCTCTCAATCAGAAAGAGTTCTGGCTCCCAGGTGTCTTTTATACGGGTAACGAGCTGAGATTAGGAGCACACTCTTAAAGGGAGTGCTCCTAATCTCAGCTTGTTACCTGTATAAAAGACACCTGTCCACAGAAGCAATCAATCAGATTCCAAACTCTCCACCATGGCCAAGACCAAAGAGCTCTCCAAGGATGTCAGGGACAAGATTGTAGACCTACACAAGGCTGGAATGGGCTACAAGACCATCGCCAAGCAGCTTGGTGAGAAGGTGACAACAGTTGGTGAGATTATTCGCAAATGGAAGAAACACAAAAGACCTGTCAATCTTCCTCGGCCTGGGGCTCCATGCAAGATCTCACCTCGTGGAGTTGCAATGATCATGAGAACGTTGAGGAATCAGTACAGAACTACACAGGAGGATCTGGTCAATGATCTCAAGGCATATGGGACCATAATCACCAAGAAAACAATTGGTAACACACTACGCCATGAAGGACTGAAATCCTGCAGCGCCCACAAGGTCCCCCTGCTCAAGAAAGCACATATACATGCCCGTCTGAAGTTTGCCAATGAACATCTGAATGATTCAGAGGAGAACTGGGTGAATGTGTTGTGGTCAGATGAGACCAAAATGGAGCTCTTTGGCATCAACTCAACTCGCCGTGTTTGGAGGAGGAGGAATGCTGCCTATGACCCCAAGAACACCATCCCCACCGTCAAACATGGAGGTGGAAACATTATGCTTTGGGGGTGTTTTTCTGCTAAGGGGACAGGACAACTTCACCGCATCAAAGGGACGATGGACAGGGCCATGTACTGTCAAATCTTGGGTGAGAACCTCCTTCCCTCAGCCAGGGTATTGAAAATGGGTTGTGGATGGGTATTCCAGCATGACAATGACCCAAAACACACGGCCAAGGCAACAAAGGAGTGGCTCAAGAAGAAGCACATTAACGTCCTGGAGTGGCCTTGCCAGTCTCCAGACCTTAATCCCATAAAAAATCTGTGGAGGGAGCTGAAGGTTCGAGTTGCCAAACGTCAGCCTCGAAACCTTAATGACTTGGAGAAGATCTGCAACAGAAGTGGGACAAAATCCCTCCTGAGATGTGTGCAAACCTGGTGGCCAACTACAAGAAACGTCTGACCTCTGTGATTGGCAACAAGGGTTTTGCCACCAAGTCATGTTTTGCAAGCTCTGTTAACTGTTTTTTTTTATTGTTTATTTCACTTTTGTTTATTATCCATTTCACTTGCTTTGGCAATGTAAACATATGTTTCCCATGACAATAAATACATTTGTATTGAAGACAGAGAGAGAAGTTGGTACAGGTCTGTATATTGAAGTCAGGGTCAAGTGTTGGTTTCTTGAGGAGGGGAGCGACTCTGGCCATTTTGAAGTCAGAGGGGACGCAGGCAGTGGAATGACTTGATGAGGGAAATGACAAATAGGAGATAGTCTGGAGAAGTGAGGAGGGGATGGGGTCGGGCGGGCAGGTTGTCGGGCGGCCGGACCGCACTAGTCGCAGATGAAACATCATTGCGTGAGCGAACACTTGAGTAGAGAGCGAACACTTGAGTAGAGAGCGAACACTTGAGTAGAGAGCGAACACTTGAGTAGAGAGCGAACACTTGAATAGAGAGAGCGAGAGCGAAAGCGAGCGAGCGAGAGAGTGCCGGGACACCTTCCAGCGCTACTGCTGTCTAGAGAACAGCCAGAGGGTGGTCAAGACATCTGCTGCAACTTCACCTTTATTGTGTCAGCTCTGCTGCACCTGGGAGCTAAAGGTATGGCACCGCACTCCCAATGGTCATGTATGCTGCACCTGGGAGCTAAAGGTATGGCACCGCACTCCCAACGGTCATGTATGCTGCACCTTGGAGCTAAAGGTATGGCACCGCACTCCCAACGGTCATGTATGCTGCACCTGGGAGCTAAAGGTATGGCACCGCACTCCCAACGGTCATGTATGCTGCACCTGGGAGCTAAAGGTATGGCACCGCACTCCCAACGGTCATGTATGCTGCACCTGGGAGCTAAAGGTATGGCACCGCACTCCCAACGGTCATGTATGCTGCACCTGGGAGCTAAAGGTATGGCACCGCACTCCCAACGGTCATGTATGCTGCACCTGGGAGCTAAAGGTATGGCACCGCACTCCCAACGGTCATGTATGCTGCACCTGGGAGCTAAAGGTATGGCACCGCACTCCCAACGGTCATGTATGCTGCACCTGGGAGCTAAAGGTATGGCACCGCACTCCCAACGGTCATGTATGCTGCACCTGGGAGCTAAAGGTATGGCACGGCACTCCCAACGGTCATGTATGCTGCACCTGGGAGCTAAAGGTATGGCACGGCACTCCCAACGGTCATGTATGCTGCACCTGGGAGCTAAAGGTATGGCACGGCACTCCCAACGGTCATGTATGCTGCACCTGGGAGCTAAAGGTATGGCACCGCACTCCCAACGGTCATGTATGCTGCACCTAGGAGCTAAAGGTATGGCACCGCACTCCCAACGGTCATGTATGCTGCACCTGGGAGCTAAAGGTATGGCACCGCACTCCCAACGGTCATGTATGCTGCACCTGGGAGCTAAAGGTATGGCACCGCACTCCCAACGGTCATGTATGCTGCACCTGGGAGCTAAAGGTATGGCACCGCACTCCCAACGGTCATGTATGCTGCACCTGGGAGCTAAAGGTATGGCACCGCACTCCCAACGGTCATGTATGCTGCACCTGGGAGCTAAAGGTATGGCACCGCACTCCCAACGGTCATGTATGCTGCACCTGGGAGCTAAAGGTATGGCACCGCACTCCCAACGGTCATGTATGCTGCACCTGGGAGCTAAAGGTATGGCACCGCACTCCCAACGGTCATGTATGCTGCACCTGGGAGCTAAAGGTATGGCACCGCACTCCCAACGGTCATGTATGCTGCACCTGGGAGCTAAAGGTATGGCACCGCACTCCCAACGGTCATGTATGCTGCACCTGGGAGCTAAAGGTATGGCACCGCTATAGGGAAACAGGACGGACAGCTGATCGTCCTCGCAGTGGCAGACCACATGTAACAACACCTGCACAGGATCGGTACATCCGAATATCACACATGCGGGACAGGTACAGGATGTCAACAACAACTGCCCGAGTTACACCAGGAACGCACAATCCTTCCATCAGTGCTCAGACTGTCCGCAATAGGCTGAGAGAGGCTGGACTGAGGGCTTGTAGGCCTGTTGTAAGGCAGATCCTCGCCAGACATCACCGGCAACAGACAGGACTGGCAA
Organism: Coregonus lavaretus; assembly: GCF_964263955.1. Classification (NCBI taxonomy): domain Eukaryota; kingdom Metazoa; phylum Chordata; class Actinopteri; order Salmoniformes; family Salmonidae; genus Coregonus; species Coregonus lavaretus. The sequence continues at coordinate 8,851,506 of NC_139999.1, read as the reverse complement.
AAAGTGCTCTTCACTGACGAGTCACGGTTTTGTCTCACCAGGGGTGATGGTCGGATTCGCGTTTATCGTCGAAGGAATGAGCGTTACACCGAGGCCTGTATTCTGGAGCGGGATCGATTTGGAGGTGGAGGGTCCGTCATGGTCTGGGGCGGTGTGTCACAGCATCATCGGACTGAGCTTGTTGTCATTGCAGGCAATCTCAACGCTGTGCGTTACAGGGAAGACATCCTCCTCCCTCATGTGGTACCCTTCCTGCATGAGGAGGAGATGCACTGCAGTACTTAATGCAGCTGGTGGCCACACCAGATACTGACTGTTACTTTTGACCCCCCCTTTGTTCAGGGACACATTATTCCATTTCTGTTAGGTCACATATCTGTGGAACTTGTTCAGTTTATGTCTCAGTTGTTGAATCTTGTTATGTTCATACAAATATTTACACATGTTAAGTTTGCTGAAAATAAACGCAGTTGACAGTGAGAGGACGTTTATTTTTTTGCTGAGTTTATATAATAATAATAATAATAATAATAATAATAATAATAATATGCCATTTAGCAGACGCTTTTATCCAAAGCGACTTACAGTCATGCGTGCATACATTTTTGTGTATGGGTGGTCCCGGGGATCGAACCCACTACCTTGGCGTTACAAGCGCCGTGCTCTACCAGCTGAGCTACAGAGGACCACATATGTACTGTTTAAAGACATTTTTCTTTTTTTATCTGTGACAAGGATGTTCTGCTCACTCAAAGTCATACTTGCAGGCTCTTAAGTAAAAATGTTGCGATCGACTGGCCTGTGCACTCGCGGGACCCGTCCTCTGCTCGCTCGACCACATTTCTTCTCTCTCGACTCAGTGTTTGCTTACACAATGATGTTTCATCTTGCTCGCACGCGCCATCTCATATGCGTTCGACTTTTGAATTGTATTTGACAACATACACCTGGTGGGTGATAGATGACAACAATGTTAAGCTTGAGTGGATAAGTGACAGCATGGAATTTAAGTGAGGAGAAGGACAGGTGAGGGAGAAAAGAGAATCTCCACTTAGGAGAAATGAGTAGCCCTGTGCCACCACCGCGACGACCAGATGCTCTCGGACTATGAGAGAAAACATAGTCGGATGAAGAGAGCAGCTGTAGTAGCAGTGTTCTCTGGGGTGATCCATGTCTCCTTCAGGGCCAAAAAGTAAAGGGACTGAAGGGCAGCATAGGCTGAGATGAACTCAGCATTCTTGACTGCAGATCAGCAGTTCCAAATGCTGCCAAAGACCAGGAATTCCACATGGTTTGTGCGCGCAGCGTACACTAAATTAGAAGGGTTGCAGCCAAAGGGTGGGGAGCGTCTGTAAAGCCTACAGGGAGAGGAGCGAACTGGGACAGAAAACACACACACACACACACAGTTGCCAAAGCTACAAAAGAGTAAAATGAGAATCTGAAAATAACTAGATAAAATACTGAAGTGAGAGAGTGGTGTGGAGCCTTCCTCTCCTTCCTTCCTCTAACAACAATCTGTTTCGGCAACGGCCTTAGTTGAGACGAAACCGCCGCTTACAGCTGCTGAGAAAACAGGAGAGACTGAAGTAGTAATTGCCTTGCAAAGGTGAAGAGCACACCTCCCGGTACTAATTGCTGATTACCTTGGAGAGGAGAAACCACTCCCCCCTCCAATACATCCACTGATTATTTTACCCTCATTTTACCAGGTCAGTTGACTGAGCACACATTCTCATTTATAGCAACGACCTGGGGAATAGTTACAGGGGAGAGGGGGGATGAATGAGCCAATTGGAAGCTGGGAAAGATTAGGTGACCATGATGGTATGAGATCCAGATTGGGAATTTAGCCAGGACACCGGGGTTAACACCCCTACTCTTACGATAAGTGCAATGGGACTTTTAGTGACCACAGAGAGTCAGGACACCCGTTTAACGTCCCATCTGAAAGACGGCACCCTACCAGAGTATGTGAGCAGAGTTGAGCGGTTGGAAATCACGCTCATGGAGCGGTGCTTGTGCATTGCTCTGGGGCTCCACGTCCTTTCCAACCACTCTGTTAAAAACCGCTCCGCGCTCACAGGAAGAAAAAAAACTGCCACTCAAAATTCACTCCATTCATTAAGATCACAATTTAACCAATACCCATCTATTGTTATAACTACATGGACCTACCATTTGGTTTTGAAGTATTGAAACCAAACCATATGAATTAAAAGTATTTTAATAAATAAAGGTGAACGTAAGAAGCGCTCATCATTTCAAATAGGCTACATGTCATATTAAACATCTTATAAACACTAAATAGGTCAGGAGCCAGACAATAATAGATAATAGAACAAAAATGAACAAAACTTGAGATTTATTTTAAAGATGATTTTTTGCTTATAAATACTTTGCTACAATGACACACTTAGTTATCTACCCAGCTTGTTCCTTTATTTTAGCATGTGCACGTAGTAAGTACACCATCATGCTTTCGGGATATGTGTCTTTTCAGATTCCACAATGATTCTTTAGTTGTGGACACTACATCACCGCACTCCCTCTCTTTTGTCCTCATCTTTGTAAGTCACTTGTGCATTTTAGCGGTTTCTTTATGAAACTATTTAGCGAACTCCATGACAGTAGCTAAAGCAAAGGGCTATAGCAGCACACAGCCTACGAATGCATGCTGGGCCGGGCCCTGAGCTGGTGAAGTGAGCGCTACTGGAGCGGGCGAGAAGGCCGACACTCCAGACTTTAGGAATCTCGCTCAGCGTTCCAGTTCCACTCAGGTCACATACTCTGCACCCTACACAGGGCAATGTCCCCAATCACTGCCCTGGGATATTTCTTTGGGGACCAGAGGAAAGAGTGCCTCCTACTGGCCCTCCAACACCACTTCCAGCAGCATCTGGTATCCCATCCAGGGACCAAACAGGACAAACCCTGCTTAGCTTCAGAGGTAAGCCAGCAGTGGGGTGCAATGCTGCTGGCTATAGAATGATGAGAATAGTCAGTAGTCAGATAAACTGATACCTGACACGAACATGTTAGTGTAGCGGGAAGATCGGAGTACCGCGAACCAAGAGGTTGTGAGTTCAAATCCCAGGTGAGGACATGTTCAATAATTATGACAGTATAAGTTAACATGCACAATGTAATCATCCACGTCAAAGTGTCTCAAATATGTAAATTGAAAACACTATGTTAAAAGCACTGTGTGTGTGTGAGTATCCCTAACCTTGCCAACAGAGAACTGAATTAGCTGACCATCGAGATGGCGAGTCAGTCAGGAGGGGAGAAGTCCTCAACTTCTTTCCATAGCAAAGCTAGCTTATCTTACCTTGCTGTCACTACTCACTACTGCCCTTGTTTGTTGTGATTGAATGGCAAAGACACACCCAAGAAACATACACATCAAACCACACCCCCAACACAACTCTCATTTGGCTTCAGTCATGGCTAATAGCATTTCTTAAAGAGTATTATGAAAAGCGAGGCTAAATCAGGAAGTTCAGACCCCCTTTAAAGCGGAAATATGTAACTTTTTGGGCGACCCGACCAAATTCACATAGAAATGTGTATTATAGATCTGTCATTATCATTGAAAGAAAGTCTAAGAAGCGGTATATTTGTTCTATGTGCACTATTTCTATGCTCCCCATTATTACATTTAGTTTTTGCTTCTTTTACTTTCGGTTTTGTACACCAGCTTCAAAACAGCTGAAAATACAATATTTTTGGTTATGGAAAAGCCATTTCACAGCGGTTTAGATGGTACAGTGATTTTCTATACTATACTTGCTTGGTTTTGTCACATAAACTGAAATTAAGCGAACTATTAGAATTTTAGCAACCAGGAAATGGCAGAGCGATTTCTGCATAGTGCATCTTTAAAGGTGTTTCTGACATCAGCCTTAGAGTGAAGGGTATGTTTGTTTGTGTGTGTTTGTATATGTGTGTTCCTACCTCAGCATTGCGATGCATCCTGCTGATCCACTCTGGGGGGGCTCGGAGCTCCGGGTCCCAGCTCACGATCACCCCGATCATGTGACCATTCCGCTCCATGACGACATCACCCACACGCAGGAAGACAAAGGGGGGGCGCGGCCTACGGACCGACCGGGAAGCTGGGGGATAAAGAGAGGTTGTGGTAAAATAGGAGGAGGAGAGGAAGAGGAGAGAGAAAGAGAGGAGAGGAAGAGGAGAGAGAAGGAGAGGTTCATACCAATCAGACCAGGCCAGTAACAGGTAAACCCAGACTGGTTCTGCAGGGTTTCTCCCCTTAATTCCTGACTGACATTCCTCTAAAACACCAAGAACAAACACACACACCTCCAAAGAAGCCCAGGTCGTTGTCTTGCAACATGACCTCCAGAGCAGGAGACTCTCCAGGAATCTCTCCCTCCTCTCCTCCTCCTCCCACCAGCACCCTGGGAGAGACAGACAAAGTCACCATGGCTGCATCCAAAATGGCCTGTCGGGCCTGGGTTGGTCTGCAGGTAGTGGATACTATAAGGTGGTGTGTATAATATAACATGAGAGTGGGGTAACTGTAGCATCACTCCATCAAGGGAAATATCATATTCTTTCTAACAAAGATATCTACATACAGTATATTTCAGGATGCTGTGTATCCCTGGAAATAATCTGAATTAATATAAACATTACAGTTTAAAAACATAGCTTGTCCCAAAAAAAAGTGGTCTCTTGGCACAACTTACCACGTAGAAACAAGGGTGGCTCAACATACCCCACTCTCCCCTACAGCAGGGGGGTCAAACTCCATTTCTGGACCGCCAAGTGTCTGCTGGTTTCTGTTATTTCCTTTCCATTTGTGTCCAATTAAGACCTAGTCAACCAGGTGAGGGGAGGTCCTAACAAATCAATTACTTTAATTGATCACAAAAGTACAAGGGAGCAGTGAAAACCCACAGACACAGCCCTCCAGGATTGAGTTTGACACCTCTGCTATAAGGAGTAATGCTGTACAATTACTAGAGGTAAATGTGACGTACGTGATTGTATCCATAAGGTCTGTGATCCACTCTGTCCAGACAGTGGTGTTCAGGTAGGACTTCCTCCACTCACCCCATATACCCAACAACCTGGTCGAGACAGAGACATTAATAACCCTAACATCTTACCCCTAACCCTAGCCCAGGCCTAACTCTGTCCAGATGGTGTAATAACCCTAACATCTTACCCCTAACCCTAGCCCAGGCCTAACTCTGTCCAGATGGTGTAATAACCCTAACCTCTTACCCCTAACCCTAGCCCAGGCCTAACTCTGTCCAGATGGTGTAATAACCCTAACCTCTTACCCCTAACCCTAGCCCAGGCCTAACTCTGTCCAGATGGTGTAATAACCCTAACCTCTTACCCCTAACCCTAGCCCAGGCCTAACTCTGTCCAGATGGTGTTGTTCAACCTGGTCAAGACAGAGACATTAATAACCCTAACATCTTACCCCTAACCCAGGCCCAGGCCTAACTCTGTCCCATCTTACCCCTAACCCTAGCCCAGGCCTAACTCTGTCCAGATGGTGTTGTTCAGGTAGGACTTATTTTTTAAAACATTTTTAGTCATTTAGCAGACGCTCTTATCCAGAGCGACTTACAGTTAGTGAATACATATTTTTTTTTATACTGGCCCCCCGTGGGAATCGAACCCACAACCCTGGCGTTGCAAACGCCATGCTCTATCAACTGAGCTACATCCCTGCCGGCCATTCCCTCCCCTACCCTGGACCAATTGTGCGACGCCCATGAGTCTCCCGGTCGCGGCCGGCTGCGACAGAGCCTGGATTCGAACCAGGATCTCTAGTGGCACAGTTAGCACTGCGATGCAGTGCCTTAGACCACTGCGCCACTCAGGAGTTATTCAACTCACCCTAGAGTCCAACCTGGTAGAGACAGACATACATTATAATAACCATAACCTCTAACCCCTGACCGCAGATACCCAGACACATTATTAACCGTAACCCCTGACCCCACAACATGCAGTCAGATATTTCACATGTAATATTAGGAGAATAAAGGTAAAAAGAAAAGCTCTCATATGCTGTGCCATGTTTGTTGCTAGAGTTGGAGAGGTGTTGGCTCTCAGAATGGTGAGGTGTAGAGGCATGTGTGCGTGCGTGCAGATGAATGAGTGCCATGCCATTAGGCGCAGGGGGTCTGAGCGGACCGTTACCGTTTGGTGGCATGGTAGCGCTGCGCCACGGACGCGCCGGTCCACTGGGAGATGAGGTACTGGGCTGGTAGCGCTGAGAGCAGTAGGGTGAGCTGCAGGATGGTTGCCACCGTTAACTGAGGCATTACAACACCTGACCCGACCTTACCGGACAGAGAACAGGGCAGAATTATCAGTAGGCTAAACGGTTGGTGCCAGCAGGTAGGTATGCCTACCGTAGGCTATATAAATTACATTTACGTCATTTAGCAGACGCTCTTATCCAGAGCGACTTACAAATTTGTGCATTCACCTTATGATAGCCAGTGGGACAACCAATCATTTAAGCATATGGGACCGAGGTAAAATTAGTTTTAAATTGGATATTCGGTTTCCTCTCGTCAATAGCTATTGAACCAAGCAGGCCATGAAAATTGTATATTCTGAATCAGGTGTGGATGGAAAACTATTATTTATTTTAAATGGAGGAAAAAAAAACAAGATTTCAGATTTACATTTTAAATAGCCAAGTGGACAGGCTGTTTGGCTCATCTCAGTCACAAAGAGGAATAACTTTGCAGCTGTTTCTGATTAATAAACAATGCCATGCTGGTGGGTGGTAACTAGGCTTGGGCGGTATCCAGATTGTCATACCAACCTTGTGCCATACCGGGATATTCGGTAATACCGGCACTGAACACAATTGGCGTTATTTTCTAACCCCCCAGCCTCTAATACGAAGGTTAGCAATGCTATAAAGTACATGTAAAATCCCATCGAGAATGCTAACTAAATACTAATGAGCGCATTGCGAACATTTTATACAGTCTTTGACCTTAACTATTTTCAGGACAGACAATCCAGCTCAAAAAGTTATACAAGTAACTCAAACATGCTACTCAGTTTCTCCATCCTCCCGATTCAGAATTTTCATAGTTATGCAAGCTTTGTTTAAGAGCTATTGAACATTTAAATCCGGGTAACAAAAAAATAAAAAGTGTGGATTTTCCTCCATCCTCCCGATTCAGAAAACACTGAGTATACAAAACATTAAAAACACCTGCTCCTTCCATGACAGACACTTGTTAAATCCACTTCCAATCAGAGTAGATGAAAGGGGGAGGAGACAGGTTAAAGAAGGATTTTGTATGTGTGCCATTCACCCTCTTACAAGATATTTAACTGCCTTTGAACGGAGTATGGTAGTAGGTGCGAATATCCACCGAATATCCAATAAAACAAATTTTACTTCGGTGCCTATGGTCCATTTTTATTCATTGATTAAATGTTGTTCTAGTTCAACTGCCATATGGAAACATACAACATATTCCTATTCTATATGGAAGATAACTTTTTACTTTTATCCACCCATGACGCAGTCATGCATTTCTTCATGAAGAAAAGAAGGCACACTTAGGCTATAATGACACAAACCAACTGACAGCTTTCTAAACATAGCCGATATATTGGGACCCTTACCTTACCGTGATTACAGGAAATCCCGATTCAAATCAACTTTTAAACAAACTATCTGTCTGACATCGTTCCTGAGGAAGTCGACTAGTAAAGTGAGTTGACAGCAGTTGTGCTATGGTGTGAGGAACCAGCCATGGCGCGAGGAGAGACAGCTCCGTGGTTTCGGTGTCCCTCGGTAGTTATATTTACATAAATACACTCTCGGTCCGGCAACAGCACCTGCATATTTACATTTACAAAATTGTCAATATCGCGCGTCCAATCGCTGCAGGCCACGAAATACCGGCGCGCCTCGCCACGTCAGGAATGCAGGAACCAATGGGGGGAGAATGACAGATCTATAACTCACATTTTTATGTAGTATATATAATTTTTTTATAAGTAAAAGTGAAAGAGGAAGTCTGTCAGAAACTTGTGACATGCTACACAAGGCTACACTTCAAAATCATGGGCAAACGGTCTGTCTTTTTGTTTGTGCTTTCATTTTACACCATTGTCAACGCAGGTAAGATGGACTACTAACTTTCTCTTCAACTAATGTAATGACTTTTATGTCATACAATATTAAATGTCCATAACTGTGTATAATGTCACTCTTCTCTCAGGTTCAGGATCACATTCTCTGTGGGCACTTGCAACATACATAATCGGAGAGACACCTTTCCCTGAGTTTACGGTTGTGTTGATGTTGGATGACGTTCAAATAGGTTACTATGATTCCAACATTAAACAATCTGTCTACAGGGGGCACCATATCACAGACAATATTAATGATGAAGCTCAGGAAGGAATTTATGTACTTGGAACTATGTACCGCCACATGAAAGAGAGATCGTTTCGCCTAAAATACCACTTAAATCTCACGGAAGGTGTTCATGTTCAGCAAAGAATCGGTGGCTGTGAGATACTGCACAATGGTGAACCGGCCCTGATCATGACAAAGAACTCTTTTAATGCAGATTTTGCAGATTATGCGGTATATTACAACATGACACATTTTACATACGATTCTGGGCAACTACTACTCGGATATAATTGGATGAGGCAAGCAACTGAAAGAACACTTTATACTAATGTTTGGCTTCCTATTTGCATCAACACACTGAAAAAATGCCTGAACAGAGAGAAGAAATTTGTGATGCAGAGAGTTCCTCCCAGACTCAGGTTGATAAAGAAAGAGGTTTCTGGAGGCCTCCGGGTGAGCTGCCTAGCGTTTGGTTTCTACCCTCGCCACATCAACCTGACCCTGCTGAGAGACGGCCATCCTGTGGCAGAACAGGAGCTGACAGGGGGGGAGGTGCTGCCTAGTGGAGATGGGACCTACCAGCTGAGGAAGAGTCTGGAGGTCAGTACTGAGGAGCTAAGAGAGAGACACAACTACACCTGTACTGCCTCTCACCTCAGTCTGGACAACAAGCTGGATGTCAGTTGGGAGTCTGGGGCGGAGAGAGTTCGCCTATTCATCCTATCAGCTCCACTGGTGATGGTAGTGATTGTTATTCTATTGGGCATTTTAATTTGCCTCGCAAGGAGGATACGCGCCGCCTCGCAGAATTTGTTGCAACTAGCCAGCGTTGATTCAAAAGAGGCCGATGAAATGAACCTGTCATCAGATTCTGAGACCTAATATTTTTTGGGGACACTGATGCAACTTTGTCAATTCAGCTCAATTCACAATGACACCTATGACTATGAGGGCAGACACAAAATGTGCAAATCATTATTTTATTATCGGTCGACTATTAAAGGATCAGGAGACTGTTGTGGAGACTGTTGACAATTACAAATATCTGGGCATTGGTCCAGATTTGCATTTATATATTTTACATTAACAAAAGTACTTTTTTAATTATTTCTGTTATGTCATTATTTTGAATCATGACTTTTCATTAATTACACAATACACTTCATATCTGTGTTGTATTAGCTGATATCCAGTATCTAAACCAGGAGACAGTGGCGTGTATTCATGGATGCCAAGAGAAGCCAGGCTTCCCCAAAAAATTTACCAAGAAAAAAACATATTAAATAATGTATCTTTCGTCTCTGTGTTTAATAATTTTCCTTCAATTCGCAAGAGGCTGAATGTATATTTTACCGGAGAAAGCATCCGAGTGAGTGAAACAGCGCCCCTCTGTATCTGTATGTGTAGCCCATCAATCTGATGCTGTCTGGTCAAAAAGAGTATGACATTGTTGCCGCCTGTAGCGTTGAATGCAAGGGAAGCCAGCGAGCATTTGGCCTCCCTTTATAAAAAAAAGTATAAAATAATAGCCAATCACTGTTGAGGTAAACTGAGCGAGCTCAACTGTGAATGGTCCTGGTGCACCGAAAGAAAGTGTCAAGGGAAGACAGTTTGGATTTGGCTTCACATCAAAAGCCAAACGTCATTGACAGAAAAAAATTGAATTGAATCTTGTTGTGTTGTTGTCCTCCGGTGGCTAGCTAGCTAAAATTTGAACATTAGGAACACCTGCTCTTTCCATGGCATAGACAGACCGGGTGAATCCAGGTGAAAGCTATGATCCCTTATTGATGTCACTTGTTAAATCCACTTCAATCTGTGTAGATGAAGGGGAGGAGACAGATTAAAGAAGGATTTTTAAGCCTTGAGAAAATGGAGACATGGATTGTGTATGTGTGCCATTCAGAGGGTGAATGGGCAAGACAACATTTTTAAGTGCCTTTTGAACGGGGTATGGTAGTAGGTGACAGGTGCACTGGTATGAGTGTGTCAAGAACTGCAACTATGCTGGGTTCTTCACACTCAACAGTGTGAAACCACCCAAAAGACATCCAGCCAATTTGACACAACTGTGGGAAGCTTTGGAGTCAACATGGGCCAGCATCCCTGTGGAATGCTTTCGACACCTCGTAGAGTCCAGGCCCCAACGAATTGAGGCTGTTCTGAGGGCAAAAGGGGGTGCAACTGAATATTAGGAAGGTGTGCCTAATGTTTTGTACACTCAGTGTATATATATTTTTTAACACATTGCAAAAATGTGCAGGGACCAGAATTAGGATTTCTCCCCACTACCTATTGTTCCTGCAGTGAGGAATTAGTCTCCAGAGAATGTTTTTTAGAATTAATCTACAGATCATCTTTGTCTGGAGGAACAAAAAAAAAAAAAACAGCAGCAGCAGTATGTATGTAAATCAGGGAGCCAAATGAACGGCTCCTTCACAGATGCGATTCGGTTCCTGGCGTTCACCATAAAGAGCCGTTCACAAAGAGCCATTCATTCGAGAACGACCCATCACTATTGTTGGAAGTGGAGGGAGGGAGTGGCATCTGTGATGGACTGTGCCAAACTGCCGTCCCATTGCAAGAGAAGTGCAGCGCAGACTCCTATGGAAAGTTCTAAACAAAGCTTATGTGGAATGCCTAGTGGAGTACAGGGGCCTCATTTATAAACTGTCCGTACGCACAAAATATACCCCAAAATGTGCTTGCGCCAGGTTTTCATGCAAAAGTTGGCATTTATAAAAAGGGAACTTGAAGTGAGAATGTGCTCACCTCCCCGCAAACTTAAGACCATGCCTGCGCACATTTACTAGTGGTGGAAGTATTGCATTGCAAGCAGGCAAGTAAGTATTTTGTGCATATGGGGGATGACACGCATCACCGCCTGGTTCATAAAACATAAGAACAAGATGCAGCCATTTGCCTTTAGTGAGAAGAGCGAAAATCAATGTGTTGGAATCTAAAATAATTCAACATACAGTTGAAGTCGGAAGTTTACATACACCTTAGCCAAATACATTTAAACTCAGTTTTTCACAATTCCTGACATTCAATTCGAGTAAAAATTCCCTGCTTAGGTCAGTTAGGATCACCACTTTATTTTAAGAATGTGAAATGTCAGAATAATAGTAGAGAGAATTATTTATTTCAGCTTTTATTTATTTCATCACATTCCCAGTGGGTCAGAAGTTTACATACACTCAATTAGTATTTGGTAGCATTGCCTTTAAATTGTTTAACTTGGGTCAAACGTTTCGGGTAGCCTTCCACAAGCTTCCCACAATAAGTTGGCCCATTCCTCCTGACAGAGCTGATGTAACTGAGTCAGGTTTGTAGGCCTCCTTGCTCGCAAATGCTTTTTCAGTTCTGCCCACACATTTTCTATAGGATTGAGGTCAGGGCTTTGTGATGGCCACTCCAATACCTTGACTTTGTTGTCCTTAAGCCATTTTGCCACAACTTTGGAAGTATGTTTGGGGTCATTGTCCATTTGGAAGAACCATTTGCGACCAAGCTTTAACTTCCTGACTGATGTCTTGAGATGTTGCTTCAATATATTCACATACTTTTCCTTCCTCATGATGCCATCTATTTTGTGAAGTGCACCAGTCCCTCCTGCAGCAAAGCACCCCAACAGCATGATGATGCCACCCCTGTGCTTCACGGTTGGGATGGTGTTCTTCGGCTTGCAAGTTAACCCCTTTTTCCTCCAAACATAACGATGGTCATTATGGCCAAACAGTTCTATTTTTGTTTCATCAGACCAGAGGACATTTCTCCAAAAAGTACGATCTTTGTCCCCATGTGCAGTTGCAAACCGTAGTCTGGCTTTTTTATGGCGGTTTTGGAGCAGTGGCTTCTTCCTTGCTGAGCGGCCTTTCAGGTTATGTCGATATAGGACTTGTTTTACTGTGGATATAGATACTTTTGTACCTGTTTCCTCCAGCATCTTCACAAGGTCATTTGCTGTTGTTCTGGCATTGATTTGCACTTTTCGCACCAAAGTACATTCATCTCTAGGAGACAGAACGCGTCTCCTTCCTGAGCGGTATGACGGCTGCGTGGTCCCATGGTGTTTATACTTGCGTACTATTGTTTGTACAGATGAACGTGGTACCTTCAGGCGTTTGGAAATTGCTCCCAAGGATGAACCAGACTTGTGGAGGTCTACAATTGTTTTTCAGAGGTCCTGGCTGATTTCTTTTGATTTTCCCATGATGTCATGCAAAGAGGCACTGAGTTTGAAGGTAGGCCTTGAAATACATCCACAGGTACTCCTCCAATTGACTCAAATGATGTAAATTAGCCTATCAGAAGCTTCTAAAGCCATGTGTCAGTGGGTGCTGTAGGTGGGTGTGGTGCAGGAATCAGATGCAGGACACAGAAAGATAAGTCCAATAGACTTTAGTGAACAGCACACTCAAATACACGAGTCAAACGCCCGGAGGCGGGAAAGTCCGCACACAGGCGAAAACCAAAAGGCGCACAAAACAGTGCGTAAATAACCTCCTAACACAGAGGAGGAAAATACGAAATGCACAAGGCAAACAGTAGCGCACAAAACACGACAGCGAAACAATAACACACAAACACAGACACACACAACGAGAACTAAATAGAACACTAACGAGGACTAACTAGACACAGGTGTACAACATCAAGACCAAACCAAACGAACATGAAACATAGATCGGTGGCAGCTAGTACTCCGGAGACGACGACCGCCGAAGCCTGCCCGAACCAGGAGGAGGAGCAGCCTCGGCCGAAACCGTGACAGTACCCCCCCCTTGACGCGCGGCTCCAGCCGTGCGCCGACCCCGGCCTCGGGGACGACCAGGAGGACGCGGAGCAGGGCGCGCGGAATGGTCCCGGTGGAACTCCGACAGGAGAGATGGGTCTAGGATGTCCCTCCGCGGCACCCAGCACCGCTCCTCCGGGCCGTACCCCTCCCACTCCACGAGATACTGGAGACCCCCCATCCTGCGTCTGGAGTCCAAGATGGACTGAACGGTGTACGCCGGAGCCCCCTCGATGTCCAATGGGGGCGGAGGAGTCTCTCCTATCTCATTGTCCTGGAGTGGACCAGCTACCACCGGCCTGAGAAGAGACACATGGAACGAGGGGTTAATATTCTTATATTCAACAGGTAGATGTAACCTATAACACACCTCGTTCAATCTTCTCAGGACTTTAAAGGGCCCCACAAACCGCCGACCCAGCTTCCGGCAGGGCAGGCGGAGGGGCAGGTTTCTGGTAGAGAGCCAGACTCGATCTCCGGGTGCGTACACCGGCCCCTCACTGCGGTGGAGATCGGCGCTCGCCTTGTGACGAAGGACGGCCCGCTGCAGGTGGACGTGGGCAGCGTTCCACGTCTCTTCCGAGCGCCTCATCCAATCATCCACCGCAGGGGCCTCGATCTGGCTCTACTGCCACGGTGCCAGAACCGGCTGGTAACCTAATACACATTGAAAAGGGGTTAGGTTAGTAGAGGAGTGGCGGAGAGAGTTCTGGGCCATCTCGGCCCAGGGAATGTAACGCGCCCACTCCTCAGGCCGGTCCTGGCAATACGACCTCAGAAACCTACCCACATCCTGGTTGACACGTTCCACCTGCCCGTTACTCTCCGGGTGGTACCCCGAGGTAAGGCTAACCGAGACCCCCAAACGCTCCATAAACGCTCTCCACACACGGGAGGTAAACTGGGGGCCTCGATCAGACACTATATCCTCGGGGACCCCGTAATGCCGGAAGACGTGGGTAAATAGGGCCTCAGCGGTCTGTAGGGCAGTAGGAAGACCCGACATAGGGAGAAGACGACAGGCCTTAGAGAACCGGTCCACAACGACCAGGATGGTGGTATTCCCCTGAGAGAGGGGAAGGTCTGTTACAAAATCCACCGAGAGGTGGGACCATGGTCGTTGTGGAACGGGTAGGGGCTGTAACTTACCCCTGGGCAGATGTCGGGGCGCCTTACACTGGGCGCACACCGAGCAGGAGGAGACGTAAACCCTCACATCCCTAGCCAAAGTAGGCCACCAGTATTTAGTGCTAAGGCAATGCACTGTCCGGCCAATACCCGGATGTCCTGAGGAGGGTGACGTGTGAGCCCAGTAGATGAGTCGATCCCGAATCTCGAGCGGAACGTACCTCCGACCCTCAGGACATTGTGGAGGGCTGGGGTCGGTACGCAACGCTCGCTCGATCTCGGCATCGACCTCCCACACCACCGGTGCCACAAGGCAAGACTCCGGTAGTATGGGAGTAGGCTCAACGGACCTCTCCTCCGTGTCATACCGCCGGGACAGTGCATCTGCCTTGCCATTCTGGGACCCAGGGATGTACGTGATTTTAAATACGAACCTGGTGAGAAACATACTCCATCGAGCCTGGCGAGGGTTCAGTCTCCTCGCTGCCCGGATGTACTCCAGGTTCCGATGGTCAGTCAAAATGAGGAAAGGGTGTTGAGCCCCCTCAAGCCAATGCCTCCACACCTTAAGGGCCTGAACTACAGCTAACAGCTCCCTGTCCCCAACGTCATAGTTACGCTCCGCCGGGCTGAGCTTTTTGGAGTAAAAAGCACAGGGGCGGAGTTTAGGTGGCGAGCCGGACCGTTGAGAGAGCACGGCCCCTATACCAGCCTCAGACGCATCCACCTCAACCTGAAAGGGAATTGTGGGATCCGGATGCGCCAGCACCGGAGCCGACGTAAACAGGTCCTTCAGTCTCCCAAAGGCCCTGTCCGCATCAGCTGACCACTGCAGGCGCACCGGACCCCCTTTCAGAAGGGACGTGATGGGAGCTGCCACCTGTCCAAAACCCCGGATAAACCTCCGGTAGTAATTCGCAAAGCCCAAGAACTGCTGCACCTCTTTTACAGTGGTTGGAGTTTGCCAATTACGCACAGCGGACACACGATCCACCTCCATACTCACCCCTGACGCGGACAACCGATAACCCAAAAAGGAGACAGATTCCTGGAAAAACAGAAATTTCTCTGCCTTGACATATAGGTCGTGCTCCAACAGCCTCCTCAATACACGTCGCACCAGGGTTAAATGCTCGGCTCGGGTAGACGAGTACACCAGAATATCATCAATGTACACGACCACCCCTTGTCCCTGCATATCCCGGAAAATGTCATCTACGAAGGATTGAAAGACTGATGGAGCATTCATCAACCCATATGGCATGACAAGATATTGGAAATGACCTGACGTGGTACTAAACGCTGTTTTCCATTCATCGCCCTCCCTAATGCGCACCAAGTTATACGCGCTCCTGAGATCCAATTTTGTGAAAAACCGCGCCCCATGCAATGACTCCGTCATGGTCGCAATCAGAGGGAGTGGATAACTGTATTTCACAGTAATCTGATTGAGACCACGGTAATCAATGCACGGGCGCAACCCTCCATCTTTCTTTTTCACAAAAAAGAAACTCGAAGAGGCGGGGGAAGTGGAAGGCCGAATGTATCCCTGTCTCAAAGATTCGGCTATGTAGGTCTCCATAGCTTTTCTCTCCTCTTGAGACAAAGGATACACATGGCTCCGTGGGAGCGCTGCTCCTGCCTGGAGTTCAATCGCACAATCCCCCTGTCTATGGGGAGGCAACTGCGTCGCCCTAGTTTTGCTAAACACAAGAGCTAAATCCCCATATTCAGGCGGAATGTGCAATGCGGGCACTTGGTTTGGACTTTCCACCGAAGTCGCCCCCACGGAAACACCCAGACATCGCCCCTCACACTGAGCAGACCACCCATCGAGAGCCCTCTGTTGCCACGAAATAGCAGGGTTATGGGTGCTTAACCAGGGAATCCCCAGCACCACTGGGTACGCAGGAGAGTCGATCAGATACAGCTGTATAGTCTCTTCATGACCCCCCTGCGCACACATCCTAAGTGGCGCTGTGACTTCCCTGATCAACCCCGACCCCAACGGACGGCTATCTAAGGCATGAACGGGAAAAGGTTTGTCAACGGGTAGGAGAGGGATCCCTAACTCTAAACAAAACTTTCGATCAACAAAATTCCCAGCTGCGCCTGAATCTACTAGCGCCTTATGCTGGGAATGAGGTGCAACCTGTGGAAAACCAACAGGTATACAAAAGTGCGCAACAGAAAGCTCTGGGTAGGTGGGGCGTCTACTCACCTGGGAGGCCCCCCCAGTGCGTGGCCTGTTGTCTTCTCCCCCGGAGAACCCTCCCCAGCACCTGGCCGCAGTGTGCCCTCCACGACCGCACTTGGTGCAGGAGACAGGCCCCCTCGGGCTCCTCCTACTCCGTTCTCTAGCGCCGGCACCCCCGAGCTCCATAGGGCTCGGCTCGGAGGTGCCGGAGGGCGGAATGGACGGACCCCCCTCGGGACGTCCACGGGTGGCCAGCAGGGTGTCTAAACGGATGGACATATCAACCAACTGGTCGAAAGTCAGATGGGTATCCCTGCAGGCCAACTCTCGTTGAACGTCCTCCCGGAGGCTACACCGAAAATGGTCAATGAGAGCCCGTTCATTCCACCCTGCATCCGCCGCTAGAGTCCGGTACTCCAAAGCAAACGCCTGTGCGCTCCTCCTCCCCTGTCTCAAGTGGACTAGCCGCTCCCCCGCCGCTTTGCCCTCAGGTGGATGGTCAAACACGGCCTTGAAGCGGCGGGAGAACTCGGCGTAGG
Organism: Coregonus lavaretus; assembly: GCF_964263955.1. NCBI lineage: Eukaryota > Metazoa > Chordata > Actinopteri > Salmoniformes > Salmonidae > Coregonus > Coregonus lavaretus. Next base: position 8,834,458 of record NC_139999.1, on the reverse strand, counting down.
AGATGGTGTTGGCGTCCATCTTCCTCCACTCAGCGTTAGCCCACTCCAACGCCTTTCCCGAGAGACAGGAGATGAGGGCGGAAACGCTCTCGTGTCCCGAGGGCACCGGGTGTACAGTGGCCAGGTAGAGCTCCACCTGCAGGAGGAACCCCTGACACCCGGCAGCTGTTCCGTCATACGCCCTCGGGAGCGAGAGCCGAATCCTCCTGGGTTCCGGACCTGGGGCTGGTGGACCGGCCGATGGGGTGGACAGGGTAGGTGGAGGTGTGGGTACCCTGCTGGCTTCCCATCGGTGCAGGGTGTTGATCACGTCCTGTAGAGCGGTCTCCAGTTGTCTTATCTGGCCCTCCTGCCAATGGATATGCTCCTCGAGCGACACAGGTGTCACAGCCGATCCTGCTGATTCCATAATGGTGTGTTATTCTGTCAGTGGGTGCTGTAGGTGGGTGTGGTGCAGGAATCAGATGCAGGACGCAGAAAGATAAGTCCAATAGACTTTAGTGAACAGCACACTCAAATACACGAGTCAAACGCCCGGAGGCGAGAAAGTCCGCACACAGGCGAAAACCAAAAGGCGCACAAAACAGTGCGTAAATAACCTCCTAACACAGAGGAGGAAAATACGAAATGCACAAGGCAAACAGTAGCGCACAAAACACGACAGCGAAACAATAACACACAAACACAGACACACACAACGAGAACTAAATAGAACACTAACGAGGACTAACTAGACACAGGTGTACAACATCAAGACCAAACCAAACGAACATGAAACATAGATCGGTGGCAGCTAGTACTCCGGAGACGACGACCGCCGAAGCCTGCCCGAACCAGGAGGAGGAGCAGCCTCGGCCGAAACCGTGACACCATGACATCATTTTCTGGAATTTTCCAAGCTGTTTAAAGGCACAGTCAACTTAGTGTATGTAAACTTCTGACCCACTGGAATTGTGATACAGTGAATTATAAGTGAAATAATCTTTCTGTAAACAATTGTTGGAAAAATTACTTGTGTCATGCACAAAGTAGATGTCCTAACCGACTTGCCAAAACTATAGTTTGTTAACAAGAAATTTGTGGAGTGGTTGAAAAACGAGTTTTAATGACTGATTTCAACTGTAGCCATAGCAATCTATTTCCTATTTATTTTATTTTCATAACCATTGCAGAATAAATTCCTCACCTTTTCTGGCCGTGATGGGTTCATATTCCTGAAGTAGTCATAAAACAAATGACCATGCGCATCTCTCATTGAATTGGGCCTAGTAGTCTAGTAAATAGATAGGCTATGTATTTCAGATGTTGCTGTATGCGATCCCATAGGCAGCGCGGTTTATAGCCTACAGTCCAGTTTAACAGGTGATCAAGACAGTTTGTGATGTATTGGGGTTGTGCCGCAAAGCATCATTGAGGTTCTTTGTGTGTGTAGAGATGATCACATTCCATATAAATGGTGAAACTGAATTCCTGTCTCCTATCTCATCATTATTGAATTGTTATAAATATGTGATTCTGAAACCCATGAGACATAACAAAATATTGGCGATAAGGAAGTCTGAACCTACAGTGACTTCTGTCCGGAATAAGTCATTTTTTCTTTGTTTAAAACTGTTATTTTCCGTGGTACAGTCTAAACCAGGGTTATTCAACTCTTACCCTACAAGGTCCAGAGTCTGCTGGTTTTCTGTTCTACCTGATAATTAATTGCGCCCACCTGGTGTCCCAGGTCTAAATCAGTCTGTGATTAGAGGGGAACAATGAAAAAAGCAGTGGAACTGGCTTCGAGGTCCAGAGTTTAGTTTGAAAGGCTAATGTTAGCACAGTGTATTGCTAGCTGAGGCAAGTGCATAGTCACTCTAGCTAAGATGAGAGTGAGCATCATCATGGACGGCAGAAAAGGATTCGAGATGGACGTCTGAGCGGGAAAACAACTTGATTAAAAAGGAAGGAATTTACAGTGTGTAAAGGAAAGGACATGTATTCCGCTGTGAAGAGGAACTGAATAAAAAACTGCTTAGTGAGCGAACTTGAGGATGCAACGTCAGTGAGTGAAGTGAATGAAGATCACGTGACTAAGGAAAATATTGCCATGGGTGAACAGAGTATTGCCGTGGTTGAGGACAATATTGAAGTGAATGACAATCAGGAGCCTATTAAGAAACAAAAAAATGGCTGGAATTATTGAAACATCGGACAGTTTGATGAAAGTATTGAGCAGTGGTGCTCATATACAGAACGGTTTGAATATTTTGTTCCTGCAAATGACATTGATGAGGACAAAATGTGGCCTACATTTTTGGGTGTAATGGGGCCACATTTAATTTACTATGCAGCCTGCTACAGCCAGACAGGCCAGGTAATAATACTGAAAGGACACTTTTCACCAAAACCACTAGTTATTGCTGAAAGGTTTAGGTTCCACAGAAGAAATCAGGAAGAGAGAGAATCAGTGACAATGTTTGCTGCTGTGTTAAAGAAACTATCAGAGTACTGTGAGTTTAATTATGTTCTAAATGACATCATTAGAGACAGACTAGTATGTGGGCTACGGAGTGAAGCTACACAAAAGAGACTATTGACTGAAAGTGATCTGACCTTGGCAAAGGCCATTGAAGTCAGTGTGTCCATGGAACTAGCTGCTAAAGAGGCTCAGCAGTTGAGTTCATCAGGAAAAGTGCACAGAGTTGCAACTGAAAATCAGAGACAGGGAAATCAAGGCACATGCTTTCGCTGTGGCAAAGTGGGACATCAAGCGTCTACATGCTGGTGTAAGGACATGGATTGCTGAGCCTGTGGTAAAAAGGGCCACATCGAACGAGCCTGCAGAAACAAAAAGAGCTCAGAGAAAACGTCAATGACTGAAAACAAGAAAGAGACATTTCAACGAAAGAAAAATAGATGTTCACACTGTTGAGCAGGAGAACACTGAGGTGAGTGACTCATCAGACCAGGAAGTCACACTTGAGTAGGAGAACACTGAGGTGAGTGACTCATCAGACCAGGAAGTCACACTGTTGAGCAGGAGAACACTGAGGTGAGTGACTCATCAGACCAGGAAGTCACACTGTTGAGCAGGAGAACACTGAGGTGAGTGACTCATCAGACCAGGAAGTCACACTGTTGAGCAGGAGAACACTGAGGTGAGTGACTCATCAGACCAGGAAGTCACACTGTTGAGCAGTAGAACACTGAGGTGAGTGACTCATCAGACCAGGAAGTCACACTGTTGAGCAGGAGAACACTGAGGTGAGTGACTCATCAGACCAGGAAGTCACACTGAAGTACTAACAGTTGCTGGGGGGCTGCATGGCTACTATGTCTCTCCCTTGCTAGAGGGGCAGCTGGTGTGTATAGAGATTGACACAGGGGCAACTGTATCTCTTGTGTCAGACACAGTCTACAAAAAGACAGTGAAACACCTTCCACTTCAGCCAGCACACATCGTATTAAAGATTTACACAGGTGAATCTGTTGCCGTGAGAAGCATCACCTGATGTCGCAGTTCAGTTAAACGGACAAACTGAAAAGCTGCCACTCTACATCGTGAAAGGAGACTATCCATCACTACTTGGACATTTGTGGTTGGAGAAAATCACACTGGACTGGCCATCAGTGCATACAATGACACATGGAGACACAGGCCTACCTGTCATCTTAAAGGGACATTTCACCACTGCTGTATTTCACGATATATGTCCATTAATATGTTATGAAGTTATCATATGTGAATACAAATGCAGAATTTCCTCACTACACGAAAATACAAGAGATTCTGCATCTCGCTGGTAGAAATGGGCCAGATACATTTCCTGGTTGTAAGCAAACCACAATATCTGGAATTCATAGTGATTACAGGACGTACAGTAGTACCGCTCCTTGGAGGTGTATCCAGTTGATGTGAGAAATATCAAAATATCTGTGTTTTGTAGCCAGCACTTTCAGACAGAGGATTACGAAACGGAGCTGAAGTCTCAACTGATGGGGTTGCCATGTCGTCGAAATTTGAAAAGTGATGCTATTCCATCGATTTCCCCCTTTTACTTCAAAGCGGAAGGCATTCGATTAGCCAACATCAGAGAAGCAGAAAATAAATCAAGCTGAGGTAACGTCGCTAACGTTACCTAGCTAACTAGCTAGCCATAAACATGGTCTGTGTCTTGTTGTCATAGTTTGTGTTTACAAGTAGGCTACAGCTTCTATTGTAGTTTTCTCTGTATTATGGAGGCTTAGTTGATGGTTCATGCAAGGCTTGAAGTCTAAATTGGAGAAAATGAGGTATTAGTAAGGAGGGGATGGTGTGGGTGACTGACTGGTGTCTGTTGAGGGTGGTATTTAGTATTGTATTAGGATCCCCGTTATCTGTCGCGAAAGCAGCAGCTACTCTTCCTGGGGTCCACACAAAACATGAAAGATGACATATTACAGAACATTAGTAGACAAGAACAAGGACATAACTACATCAATAAAAAAATTTAAAAAATGGCAGACATAACCTACATATCAATACATACACACAAAATATCTAGGTCAAATAGGGGAGAGGCGTTGTGCCGTGAGGTGTTTCTTTATCTGTTTTTGTAGCCAGCACTTTCAGCCACAGGGTGGGTATTGTGTGTCAAATCAAATCAAACTTTTATTTGGCACATGCGCTGAATACAACAGGTGTAGACCTTACAGTAAAATGCTTACTTACAAGCCCTTAACCAACAATGCAGTTCAAGAAAGAGTTAAGAAAAGATTTACCAAATAAACTAAATTAAAAAATAATAAAAAGTAACACAATACAATAACAATAACAAGGCTATATACAGGGGGTACCGGTACCGAGTCAATGTGCGGATGGCCATTTGATTAATTGTTCAGCAGTCTTATGGTTTGGGGGTAGAAGCTGTTAAGGAGCCTTTTGGTTAGTATGCATGATCTATTGACATGAGGGGGATGGGTGGATACAGTACCTTGTTTGAGTGTGTATTGATGGGGACAAAGTAGTAAAATGTTGGCTAATCACTGAATATTGTGTGTCCTACAGACTAATATGGCTGCTGCTGATGACGATGAACACGACAGCTGCTTTAGTAGTACAGAGCCTGTAGACCCATTGGATGAAAACGTTCAGCCTGGAATAAGCTCAAACTCAACATCATCTGACTATGAAACAAGCCAGGACAGCCAAAGGTATTTATGAAAGCACAATAGCCTCTTGAGAAAACAAAATCACCAATACACTAAACTGTCTACAAAAAAACTTTGCACACCCTTGCAGTCAGTTCTTTGGCATGGAGGCTGTTAATATGCTCTTCAAGCCTGTTCACTCTATTGTTGGAAGTGCTTGTTTACTCAACAGCATAACTGTACTCATACACAACAATTCACATCTTTGCAAGCAGCCCATCTTAATGCCCCATTATTGACTCTGAGTATAACAAAACACATACCAGTCTACTGTACCCTTTTTTGTTTACAGATGAACATGGTTTATTGTATGGTTACACACATCCTCATGATCAGTCTTCATGTTTTACAAATCCTCATGATCTCACTTCATGTCTTTCCAGGAGACTTATAGTACAAACAAATCTTCTGCAAGAGGTCGAACCAGTGGGTGGTGAAGAAAGTGTACGAGATGCTGTCCACCTGGCTGTGGAGTGCAGAAAGGACCAGAAAGTTGCCTACAAGGAGCCTGACTCACAGCTCCCCAAACCCAACATCCCAGCGAACATCGCCACAGCGCCAAAGCCTGCTAAACCAGCTGCCATTACCCAACACAAGAAGAGGTTCACCAGCTTAAGAACATTCTGGAACCTGCCTGGAACATTCAACCAACACAATATCCATATTCAGTTAGACTGATGTTGTAGTATAATACAGTATAGTATAGTATAGCTGTTGTACATATGTATATAATGTTTTATTTATATATAATTTTTTACATTTGACTAAATGATTCCAGCTGCATCTGAAACCAATAAAGTGTTGACTTCAGGATAAATTAATTGTGATATTCATGAAATGTATTTGGATAAACTAGCTTCTTACTGCTAAAACAAATGATGCAGGGAGTTGGTGTATCATTTAAACTTTAATTTGTTGGCATGTAAACATGTCGTAATAAAACAGTAGATTAGTCAGTCAATATAGCAAATAAGTAGACATGGCTTGCATTCAAGACAAAGTTTATTTGCTCTGGAGACCGGGGTGAGTTTACACAGCAGTATGCAGGAACAGTTATGGCAATGTATGACATACAGTATATACAGTAGAAGAAAAATATACACTAACGCTTATAATAAATACTACAGTTCTACAAAGGGAATACTTGCATATGGTGTTTTTGGGTGGTGCAGTGAGGTGTTCGGAGTCACTTTGATAAAAGGGGAGTTTATTGTTACGGGACCTTTCACATCTCCTCTAGAGAGTCATCAACTTCTTTGTATCCAAGCAGTATTGTCAGAGAGAATGAGAGTCTCCTGAGTGGCGCAGTGGTCTAAGGCACTGCATCGCAGTGCTAGCTGTGCCACTAGAGATCCTGTTTCGAATCCAGGCTCTGTCGCAGCCGGCCGCGACTGAGAGACTCATGGGCGGCGCACAATTGGCCTAGCGTTGTCCAGGGTAGGGGAGGGAATGGCCGGCAGGGATGTAGCTCAGTTGATAGAGCATGGCGTTTGCAACGCCAGGGTTGTGGGTTCGATTCCCACGGGGGACCAGTTAAAAAAAAAATATATATATATATATATATGTATTCACTAACTGTAAGTCGCTCTGGATAAGAGCGTCTGCTAAATGACGTAAATGTAATGACAATACTGCTATTACACATTCATGGGCAATCGTACTGTCTGTATTCCTACTGCAGCAGCATGGTGTAGAATATGATACATCTCACAGACACACGTTAGCTAGTTAGCTACAACACACAGGTATAGTTACCCCACGACTAATATGAGTCATTCCTTTACTTTTATTCAGTTTATTCAGTTGTGCTACTAATGAGAGGCACTGAGGCTAGTTAGCTAGCTAGATATACTGTAACGTTAGACTACAGTACATTTTAGGTATAGCAAATACACAGCTAGCTAGCTAAACTTGGCTAGCTTGCCTTGCAGTGGTACTAGCATGCCCCGTTATGGCCGAATCAACCACCTAATTGTACTATACTGAACAACGTTGCCTCATGTAAAAAGAGAGCTTATATTTCTAGCAAGCTACCGACAGCAAAACAAATTACTCGTTTGTCATTTGCCCTCCTGGTCTAGGCTGCCACCACTGCTTGCTGGTCTCACAATTATTTTTCTCGCTGTGTTAAATCCTCTTCAGTGTATTCCAGCTCAAATAAATAGGGCTGTATGTTCCTATGTAAAAACAATTGTTTATATTCTTGGAAAGAGGAATCATCAGAAGCAGCCATTCTAGCTAATTATTTAACAATCTCAGATATACAGTCCACGGTAACATAGCTTCCGTGAACCTGTAAACTAGTAATGCCTCCATTTTGAAAAGCCTGCCTTCGAGGGTGGGAACAAGGAGGACGATCTACAAAATTTGGATGCGACCTTACAGAGATTTAAGGACTACGGACTGCAAGTGCATAAGGACAACTGTGCATTCTTCCAAACATTGGTTAAATACCTTGGATACGTCATCGATACCACAGGCCTTCACAAGGCTCCATCCAAGGTCAAGGCTATCTTGGACGCCCCAGCTCCACAGAACGTGAGCCAACTACGCTCTTTCCTGGGGTTTCTGAATTACTACGGACGCTTTATCCCGAGCTTAGCAACAAAGCTGAAGCTGCTGCATCAGTTGCTTCGTCAGGACAAAACATGGAAATGGACAGAACAATGCGAGGAAGCATTTGCGAAACCAAGGAAATACTACTGAAATCTGAGGCACTAGCTAGGTTTCCATCCAATTGGTGACAGATTTTCATGCAAATATTCTAGAATATTCACTAAGAACATATGCACATTTTCTCAACAGTGGAGTTCTACCAAATGGACTTGTTGCAGATAGAAATCAGTGCGTGATGAGGTAGTGCACACAAAATGTACTTTTTTGCTTAAGTTTTCATGTAACAAATAAAAGTCGAAAGTTCAATATGTTTCCATCGCATTTTCAAATCTACCGATAGTTTTGTTGTGCCTACTCGCAGATAATATGATGGTTATTATAGCAATATTTGCGCATTATGGCGTTTCCACAGCCATTTCTTGCATAATTAATTTTACAGACACAAAAAGATCCCACCATGTCGAACGAACAACTGTCGGCATTGATACAATTGTTCTGAAACGTCCCTTTTAAAAAAAATACAGCATGACTTTACTCGCATAAAAACTGTGGATGGAAACATACTGCGACCCATCATTGCCCATCCAACAAGCTTGTTGATGCTAGTCCATATGGTATGGGAGCATTCCTGTCCCATATCATTTACATTTTAGTCATTTAGCAGACGCTCTTATCCAGAGCAACTTACAGTTAGTAAATACATTTTTTTTTTTTATACTGGCCCCCCGTGGGAATCGAACCCACAACCCTGGCGTTGCAAATGCCATGCTCTATCAACTGAGCTACATCCCTGCCGGCCATTCCCTCCCCTACCCTGGACGACGCTGGGCCAATTGTGCGCCGCCCATGAGTCTCCCGGTCGCGGCCGGCTGCGACAGAGCCTGGATTCGAACCAGGATCTCTAGTGGCACAGTTAGCACTGCGATGCAGTGCCTTAGACCACTGCGCCACTCAGGAGACACTCATATCATGCCTTCCGGTGAAGAGTAGCCGATCACTTTCCCATCGAGGACAGTGAACAAAGCAGAAAGTAACTACACACAGATAGAAGGGGAAGCCCTAGGCATAGTTTTTAAAATGCGTAAGTTTCACCATTATCTGTACAGGAGGAAGTTCACCCTACTTACAGATCATCATCCGCTGAGGAGCATATTTGGACCGCATACTGGGATTCCGTCACTTGCTACAAGAAGAATGCAAGCGTGGACTTTGTTGTTGTCAGCACACACCTTCGACATCAAATACCGCAAATGAAAACTGCACTGCAATGCAGATGGACTTTCCAGGTTACCGCTACCTGTGGTTAAGCCGTAGTCACGCCAAGTGGACATCTTCTACTTCAGACAAGTGGAAAACGCGCCAGTCACTTCAACACAAGTTGCGTAAAAACACCAGAAACAACCCTGTGTTATCTGAAGTGAAGGACATCATCATCAAAGGTAAAGCCGCAGGAGATGCTCCGGAACTGAAACCTTACCCTTTGAGGAGAACTGAGCTGTCAGTACAGTCCAGTTGTCTGATGTGGGGTAGGAAAGTTATCATTCCGCATTCGCTGAGGAAACCAGTGTTGCAACAGCTACACTCAGGTCATTGTGGAATGGTTTGCATGAAGGAAATCGCACAAAGCTACTTCTGGTGGCCTGGATTGGATGGAAGCATTGAGGACAAAGCAAATACTGTACATGTTCCTCTTGTCAGAAGGTTCACAACGTACCTCAATTTACACCCCTTCATCCGTGGGATTGGCCGGAGGAAGCGTGGCAACGCATACACATTTGCAGGTCCATTCGAAGACAGAATTATTCTCGTGGTTGTGGATGCTACTGCAGAGAAGACCATCGAGAAGCTTGGGGAAGTGTTTAGTCGGTTCCGATCACCACTCCAGCTAGTGTCCCCAAGAAATGGCCACGTTCCTACAGGTGAAAGGCCTACAGCACATCTGGTCCGCACCGTATCATCCAACAGACCCATGAAACATGCCTTAAAAGCATCTCAGTGTCAATGGACACTGCACCAATGCTTGAACAGCTTCCTGCTATCCTATTCAGGCAACTACCAAGGCTTCTCCTGCACCGCTACTCATGAAGAGAGAGCTACGCACAAGCTTCGACCTACTCAAACCTCAAAACACAAAGGAGACAGTGCGACGTCAACAGGAGATCAAACGTTGTGAACTGAGAGCAAAGGACAGAGTTTTCAATCCTGGAGAAACAGTCTTAGCAAGGAACCACTTCAAAGGACCAAAGTGGGTTCCTGCTACAGTCATTGCTCAGACTGGTCCTGTGTCCTACACTGTCCAGACTGCAGAGGACGTCACCTGGAAAAGGCACACTGACCGCCTTTACCCTACGAGAGATAGGCGGGCACCAAGACTCTTGGATTTGTAATTGTTGTTCATGTTGTTGTTCATGTTCAATGCACGTCGGGAGGATATGTGGTGTATTGGGGTTGTGCTGCAGAGCATCATGGGGGTTGTTTGTGTGTGTAGAGATGATCGTGCCATATAAATGGTTGAACTGAATTCCTGTCTCCCATCTCATCATTATTGAATTGTTATAAAGACGTGGTTATGAATCCCATGAGACCTAACACAGTTGGTATTTTACTTTGAAGTAGCCTATGTATGCTACTACTGTATGAAGCTTACTGTAATTTAAATTAGGTTTGAAAGCCTACACAATTTTTCAGAATTTGCGGGCAGTCAAGCAAAACATTGTTGAATTGAAACGTTTTGCTAACAGGTCCACACAACAATTAGCCTTTAAAAAAAATATATATACTGTCAAAATACACCATAAATTACTGCAAAAGATTAAAACATTCTGCCAACACAGTAAATAGACAGGTATTGAACAACAATTCGTCTTTTGCATAGAAGTGTGGGCTGTAGCATTTAGCCTACTTTTAAATTGCTCTTTCTTTTAGAAACTACCGTGGCCTAATTAGAATATTATCAAATTATACAGCAAATAAAGGGTGTTATTGTCACCATAAAAGGTGTATGGAGGGCGTTTTCCAGAATGTAGAAAAACAAAATTAAAAAGGAATTAGTGCAGGTGCAAAAATAACTGAACCCCAAGTTACATTGGTGTCACAAGTGTCAGTGTAATGCGGTGGATCGAAGTCAGGCGCAGGACACAGAACTCAATGAAAACGTACTTTACTGAATAAGTAAAGAAACCAATACAAAATACCTCCACACAGGGAGGAACAAACCCGCTCACCAAACGACACACGAAACGAAAAACAAACACGCACAAAACACAATGGGAGCCACCGGGTTAAATAGGGAAGGAGTAATTAATAATATGCCATTTAGCAGACGCTTTTATCCAAAGCGACGTACAGTCATGCGTGCATACATTTTTTGTGTATGGGTGGTCCCGGGGATCAAACCCACTACCCTGGTGTTACAAGCGCCGTGCTCTACCAGCTGAGATACAGCTTTACATGATGGGAAACAGGTGTGTGACAATCAGACAACAACAGGTAGAACATAGAAACATAGAACATAGATCGGCAGCAGCTAGTATTCCGGTGACGACGAACGCCGAAGCCTGCCTGAGCAAGGAGGAGGGGCAGCCTCGGCAGAATCCGTGACAATTGGTTAAATCAAGTAGGTAAGTAGAATCAGGTGGGTAAATAATTAGCTACCAAATGAATCAATCAAAGGAGAGATCGTTAGGAAAGAGTTGGGGCGGGACTCTGATAAATAGAGATAAGAAACCTGGTCAGTTTGGTGTTCCCCATCCAGGTGAATGCAAAGCACACCATGCCAAGAGGAAAGGAGATCTCAGAGGCCATCAGGACGAGGGTAGTGAGAGCACATCAGTCTGGGGAAGGCTATAAAATAATCTCAAAAATATTTGAGCTCCATCAGTCCACTGTGAGGCAAATAATTTACAAATGGAGAGCATTTAACATGACAGCAACTCGGCCTAGAAGTGGACGCCCTTCCAAAATATCCCCAAGAGCCACAAGAACAATAATAAATCAGGTAAAAGCCAACCCAAACATAACATTTAGAGATTTGCAGACCTCCCTTGCAGCATCTCAGTTAACTGTGCATGCTTCAACAATAAGAAGAACATTGAATATAGATGCCATTCATGGGAGGGTTGCTAGGAAGAAGCCTCTGCTGTCAAAAAAGAACCAAACTGTCCATCTTAACTTTGCCAGACACCACCTGGACAAACCTGAAGGTTTCTGGAAGTCCATTCTCCGGACCGATAAGTTCAAAATTGACCTTTTTGGTCACAATCAACACCGCTATGTTTGGCAAAAACCCAACACTACCTACCACCAAAATAACCTTATCCCAACAGTCAAGCATGGTGGTGGGAATGTCAAGATCTGGGGCTGATTTTCCTCCTCTGGACCTGGACGACTCCACATCATTAAGGGAACCATGAATTCTGAGGTATACCAGGAGATTCTAGAACAGAACGTCAGGCCATCAGTCAAGGAGCTAAAGCTGGGCCGAAAATGGGTCTTCCAACAAGACAACGACCCAAAGCATTCAAGCCAATCTACCAAAGAATGGCTCAGGAGAAAAAAGATTTGTGTTTTGGACTTGGTACTGGTACCTCATGTATACAGCCAAGCTATCATTGACTTGGTACTGGTACCTCATGTATATAGCCAAGCTATCATTGACTCGGTACTGGTACCTCACGTATATAGCCAAGCTATCATTGACTCGGTACTGGTACCTCATGTATATAGCCAAGCTATCATTGACTCGGTACTGGTACCTCATGTATACAGCCAAGCTATCATTGACTTGGTACTGGTACCTCATGTATATAGCCAAGCTATCATTGACTCGGTACTGGTACCTCATGTATATAGCCAAGCTATCATTGACTCGGTACTGGTACCTCATGTATATAGCCAAGCTATCATTGACTCGGTACTGGTACCTCATGTATACTGGTACCTCATGTACTGGTACCCCATGTATATAGCCAAGCTATCATTGACTTGGTACTGGTACCTCATGTATATAGCCAAGCTATCATTGACTTGGTACTGGTACCTCATGTATATAGCCAAGCTATCATTGACTCGGTACTGGTACCTCATGTATATAGCCAAGCTATCATTGACTCGGTACTGGTACCTCATGTATATAGCCAAGCTATCATTGACTCGGTACTGGTACCTCATGTATACAGCCAAGCTATCATTGACTCGGTACTGGTACCTCATGTATATAGCCAAGCTATCATTGACTCGGTACTGGTACCTCATGTATATAGCCAAGGTATACCAGGAGATTCTAGAACAGAACGTCAGGCCATCAGTCAAGGAGCTAAAGCTGGGCCGAAAATGGGTCTTCCAACAAGACAACGACCCAAAGCATTCAAGCAAATCTACCAAAGAATGGCTCAGGAGAAAGAAGATTTGTGTTTTGGACTTGGTACTGGTACCTCATGTATACAGCCAAGCTATCATTGACTTGGTACTGGTACCTCATGTATATAGCCAAGCTATCATTGACTCGGTACTGGTACCTCACGTATATAGCCAAGCTATCATTGACTCGGTACTGGTACCTCATGTATATAGCCAAGCTATCATTGACTCGGTACTGGTACCTCATGTATACAGCCAAGCTATCATTGACTTGGTACTGGTACCTCATGTATATAGCCAAGCTATCATTGACTCGGTACTGGTACCTCATGTATATAGCCAAGCTATCATTGACTCGGTACTGGTACCTCATGTATACAGCCAAGCTATCATTGACTTGGTACTGGTACCTCATGTATATAGCCAAGCTATCATTGACTCGGTACTGGTACCTCATGTATATAGCCAAGCTATCATTGACTCGGTACTGGTACCTCATGTATATAGCCAAGCTATCATTGACTCGGTACTGGTACCTCATGTATATAGCCAAGCTATCATTGACTCGGTACTGGTACCTCATGTATATAGCCAAGCTATCATTGACTCGGTACTGGTACCCCATGTATATAGCCAAGCTATCATTGACTTGGTACTGGTACCTCATGTATATAGCCAAGCTATCATTGACTTGGTACTGGTACCTCATGTATATAGCCAAGCTATCATTGACTCGGTACTGGTACCTCATGTATATAGCCAAGCTATCATTGACTCGGTACTGGTACCTCATGTATATAACCAAGCTATCATTGACTCGGTACTGGTACCTCATGTATACAGCCAAGCTATCATTGACTCGGTATTGGTACCTCATGTATATAGCCAAGCTATCATTGACTCGGTACTGGTACCTCATGTATATAGCCAAGCTATCATTGACTCGGTACTGGTACCTCATGTATACAGCCAAGCTATCATTGACTCGGTACTGGTACCTCATGTATACAGCCAAGCTATCATTGACTCGGTACTGGTACCTCATGTATATAGCCAAGCTATCATTGACTCGGTACTGGTACCTCATGTATATAGCCAAGCTATCATTGACTCGGTACTGGTACCTCATGTATATAGCCAAGCTATCATTGACTCGGTACTGGTACCTCATGTATATAGCCAAGCTATCATTGACTCGGTACTGGTACCTCATGTATATAGCCAAGCTATCATTGACTCGGTACTGGTACCTCACGTATATAGCCAAGCTATCATTGACTCGGTACTGGTACCTCATGTATATAGCCAAGCTATCATTGACTCGGTACTGGTACCTCATGTATATAGCCAAGCTATCATTGACTCGGTACTGGTACCTCATGTATACAGCCAAGCTATCATTGACTTGGTACTGGTACCTCATGTATATAGCCAAGCTATCATTGACTCGGTACTGGTACCTCATGTATATAGCCAAGCTATCATTGACTCGGTACTGGTACCTCATGTATATAGCCAAGCTATCATTGCTTATTGTGTATTTATTCCTTGTGTTACTATTTTTGTTTCTATTATTATTTATAAAAAAATATTGTATTCTGCATTGTTGGGAAGGGCCTGTATGTAAGCATTTCACTGTTAGTCTACACCTGTTTTTTATGACAATTAAAATGTGATCTGGTTTGATTTTGTTCCACCCCCACAAAAAAACGAAACAAACACCTGCTCACCCTGGATGGTGGTAGAGCTAAATCAAGCACACTTCAGTATACAATATGTACTTTGGTCCAGTTTTGGTTCCACCTGCTCAATCACCCAAACATTTTGTGACAAGTGTTAATTGCAATTGTGCTACCTGTTAGTGGCAGGGTTTTCCTTTTAAATATCTAGTGTTTCCCTGTGTGCAGCATATCTTATTGATCCGTGTAAAGGTTGGCCTGCACTGGGAGGGTGAGAGCATCGACAGTGTGGCCTAGTCCAAATTCAGTGGAACAGGTTTGTAAGTGTCCCTGCCCATCGCCCTACAGATCCACTCTCCTTCTCCCTGGGTACGCTGTCCTCAATTGTTTGCATTGTTGTAATTCTTGCTATTTATTGCAAAACTAACATAGAATATTATTATTGGATAGCTTGTTGTATGAGCGACAGCGCTGAAGAGGATGTTTGATATGTGATAAGGAACTAAGAATATATGTTTATGACTTAACCTAATATAGACAAAATATGTAAGTCACTTTGGATAAAAGCGTCTGCTAAATGGCATATTATATTATTATAAGACAGCCTTTGCTATTTAGGAGGTCAGAGACCTGGCTGTGTGGTGCCAGGATAACAACCTCTCCTTCAACGTGATCATGACAAAGGAGATGATTGTGAACTACAGGAAAAGGAGGACCGAGCACACCCCCATTCTCATCGACAGGGCTGAAGTAGAGCAGGTTGAGAGCTTCAAGTTCCTTGGTGTCCACATCACCAACAAACTATCATGGTTCAAACACACCAAGACAGTCGTGAAGAGGGCACGACAAAGCCTAGTCCCCCTCAGGAGACTGAAAAGATTTGGCATGGGTCCTCAGATCCTCAAAAAGTTATACATCTGCACCATCGAGAGCAGCCTGACTGGTTGCATCACCACCTGGTATGGCAACTGCTCGGCCTCCGACCGCAAGGCACTACAGAGGGTAGTGCGTACGGCCCAGTACATCACTGGGGCCAAGCTTCCTGCCATCCAGGACCTCTATACCAGGCGGTGTCAGAGGAAGGCCCTAAAAATTGCCAAAGACTCCAGCCACCCTACAGTCGTGGTCAAAAGTTTTGAGAATGACACAAATACTAATTTTCACAAAGTCTGCGGCCTCAGTTTTGATGATGGCAATTTGCATATACTCCAGAATGTCATGAAGAGTGATCAGATGAATTGCAATTAATTGCAAAGTCCCTCTTTGCCATGAAAATGAACTTAATCCCCAAAAAACATTTCCACTGCATTTCAGCCCTGCCACAAAAGGACCAGCTGCCATCATGTCAGTGATTCTCTCGTTAACACAGGTGAGAGTGTTGACGAGGACAAGGCTGGAGATCACTCTGTCATGCTGATTGAGTTAGAATAACAGACTGGAAGCTTTAAAAGGAGGGTGGGGCTTGAAATCATTGTTCTTCCTCTGTTAACCATGGTTACCTGCACAAAAAGTGCTTCACAGGCAAGGATATTGCTGCTAGTAAGATTGCACCTAAATCAACCATTTATCGGATCATCAAGCACTTCAAGGAGAGAGGTTCAATTGTTGTGAAGAAGGCGTCAGGGCGCCCAAGAAAGTCCAGCAAGCGCCAGGACCGTCTCCTAAAGTTGATTCAGCTGCGGGATCGGGGCACCACCAGTGCAGAGCTTGCTTAGGAATGGCAGCAGGCATCTGCACGCACAGTGAGGCGAATACTTTTGGAGGATGCCTTGTGTCAAGAAGGGCAGCAAAGAAGCCACTTCTCTCCAGGAAAAACATCAGGGACAGACTGATATTCTGCAAAAGGTACAGGGATTGGACTGCTGAGGACTGGGGTAAAGTCATTTTTTCTGATGAATCCCCTTTCTGATTGTTTGGGGCATCCGGAAAACACCTTGTCCAGAGAAGACAAGGTGAGCGCTACCATCAGTCCTGTGTCATGCCAACAGTAAAGCATCCTGAGACCATTCATGTGTGGGGTTACTTCTCAGCCAAGGGAGTGGGGTCACTCACAATTTTACCTAAGAACACAGCCATGAATAAAGAATGGTACCAACACATCCTCCGAGAGCAACTTCTCCCAACCATCCAAGAACAGTTTGGTGATGACCAATGCCTTTTCCAGCATGATGGAGCACCTTGCCATAAGGCAAAAGTGATAACTAAGTGGCTCGGGGAACAAAACATCGAAATGTTGGGTCCATGGCCAGGAAACTTCCCAGACCTTAATCCCATTGAGAACTTGTGGTCAATCCTCAAGACGCGGGTGGACAAACAAAAACCCACAAATTCTGACAAACTCCAAGCATTGATTATGCAAGAATGGGCTTTCATCAGTCAGGATGTGGCCCAGAAGTTAATTGACAGCATACCAGGGCAGATTGCAGAGGTCTTGAAAAAGAAGGGTCAACACTGCAAATATTGACTCTTTGCATAAACTTAATGTAATTGTCAATAAAAGCCTTTGACACTTATGGAATGCTTGTAATTATACTTCAGTATACCATAGTAACATCTGACAAAAATATCTTATAACACTGAAGGGGCAAACTTTGTGAAGACCAATACTTGTGTCAACCATACACAAAAAAATGTATGCACGCATGACTGTAAGTCGCTTTGGATAAAAGCGTCTGCTAAATGGCATATTATTATTATATTATTATTATTATTATTCTCAAAACTTTTGACCACGACTGTAGTCATAGACTGTTCTCTCTGCTACCGCACGGCAAGCGGTACCGGAGCGCCAAGTATAGGTCCAAAAGGCTTCTTAACAGCTTCTACCCCCAAGCCATAAGACTCTTAAACAGCTAATGAAATGCCTACCCGGACTACTATTTGCATTGCGGCCCTCCCGGTACTCCCTGTATATAGCCTCGCTACTGTTATTTTACTGCTGCTCTTTAATGATTTGTTATTTAAATTTTTTTTGATTTTTTTGATTATTTACTTATCTATTTTTTATTTAACACTTATTTTTCTTAAAACTGCATTGTTGGTTAAGGGCTTGTAAGTAAGCATTTCACTGTTGTATTCAGCGCATGTGGCAAATACAATTTGATTTGATTTTACTAACTCACTGCTCTACTGACATTGTATGGCTGCAGTTTCACTGCCTATACACAGGAGGGAGCTAAAGAATGCCAAACAGTTCTCTCTCGCTCGCTCACGCTCTCTCTCAATTCAATTTCAATTCAATGGGCTTTATTGGCATGGGAAACATATGTTTACATTGCCAAAGCAAGTGAAATAGATAATAAACTAAAGTGAAATAAACTATAAAAAATCAACAGTAAACATTACACTCACAAAAGTTCCAAAAGAATAAATATATTTCAAATGTCATATTATATCTGTATACAGTGTTGTAACGATTTGCAAATAGTTAAAGTAAAAAAAGGAAAGTAAATAAACATAAATATGGGTTGTATTTACAATGGTGTTTGTTCTTCACTGGTTGCCCTTTTCTTGTGGCAACAGGTTACCAATATTGCTGCTGTGATGGCACAATGTGGTATTTCACCCAATAGATATGGGAGTTTATCAAAATTGGAATTGTTTTTTTCGAAATCTTTGTGGGTGTGTGTAATCTGAGTGAAATATGTGTCTCTAATATGGTCAATCTCTTGAGAGCCAGGTCTGTCTACAGCGGCCTTTCTCAATTTCTCTCTCTCACCTCTACCCTTCACTCTCTCTCTCTGTCTCCCTCTCTCTCTCTCTCTCTCTCTCTCTCTCTCTCTCTCTCTTTCTCTCTCTTTCTCTCTCTCACCTCTACCCTTCATACTATCTCTTTCTCTTTCTCTCTGTCTCTGTCTCTCTCTCTTTCTCTCTCTCACCTCTACCCTTCATACTATCTCTTTCTCTCTGTCTCTGTCTCTGTCTCTGTCTCTGTCTCTGTCTCTGTCTCTCTCTCTCTCTCTCTCTCTCACCTCTACCCTTCACACTCTGTCCAGTCCTTATCCTCCCAACTTGAAAGTCCCCTATATTGAAAAGAAATCATAAAAAAACGTTCTGGTTTTAATTTAAGGTTAGGGTTAGGCATAAGGTTAGCAGTGTGTTTAGGGTTAGGGTTAGGTTTAACATCAGATTTTAAGAAGCTAAATTGTAGAAATAGGTGGGGTTTATGACTTTGTGGCTATGTGGCTGTGTTAACTAGTGACGACCCGACTTGAACTCACCTTCTAAATTATATTCTATATTGATAAATTATTATATTTTTTTGCCACAGAGTGTGTGAATTGGTTTTGCCCACATGCAGGCTACTGGACGGTTAGTGTGTGAAGTGTGCTAAAATGTGTGCAATGCTCAGCTTTCATGTTGCAACAAAGAGGATATTTTTTCATGATGACTTCAATGGAGACATCAGATCACCTAAAAGGTGAGATGGGTGTAACTGCACAGACAATGTCCCAAATGCATCACTTTCCCATAAGGTTCTGAGTCAATTCCCACTTTGATCTCCATGTCATATTTCTATAGAAATCTGATAAACTTGGTCAGCAGGATTGCCACTTGTTTCTATGTATTCTCTGTATTTTGTGATGTGTAGCATCATTTTTGATGCCCTTGCATAAGAGGCATTTCATTACAGGCTGAAAGGGGCGAATACCTGAGGAGCTTGTGAGCAGGTAACTTCACAGAAACTTTCTTGAAGATTTCCGAGAGAGTCCTGTGTGATAGGGCTTATTCAGATGGACACACTTCATTTTAGACAATTCCAGAGTCAAAGAACAAGATCACATTTTGAGGTGGGTGGCAACAAAGTGACCAAATAGCAGTGCTGCTCTAGCCTTTTGAAGGCCCTAAGCGATATTTGGTTGGGGGACCCCCCACCAAGCGGGCACATTTGTTTTGTCATATCGAAGTAAACTTGGAGTCACGCGATGATATGGTGTGTGGTCCTCCCACTACGACTCAGGAAACCATGCAGTTTATTAGGCTAAAGATGAAATAATTTATGACGAACTTCACAGGGTGGTGAAAGTGCACAGTGATCTTGATACTCTTTTCCAATAAATATCTAGGGTCTTATTCTAGTGGCATGATGATCGATGCTTGACTGCCGTTTGACAAATACAAATATTCTTAGGCTATCCATAATAATCTCATCATATGATTTGATCATACAGACCAACCTACCTGCACTGTATCTATAAGCTGTTGGCTAGAGTGCACCTGCCAAGACCAAAGTAGGCACATTTGCTATTGAATGCAACAGTGTTTGTGAAAAAAACTATCGGTATAGTTGAAAATGGGATGGAAACACATTGAACTTCAGATTTTTATGTGGTAGATGAAAATTTAAGCGAAAAAATGAAAGTGTGCACTACCTCATCATGCAGTGATTTTTATCTACAAGTCAGTTTGGTGGAAACACCACTGGTAGGAAAATGCGCATATTTCCTTTATACGTTTTTAAAAAATATATAAAATCTGTCACCAATGGATGGAAACCTAGCTAGTGACTGACAAAACAACAGAAAAACTGCTGATGCATAACCAAATTTCGAATTTACACCTTGTGCATTCTATTATTCTAACTCAACAGTAAGTTGAGACCACGACTGAGTTCCTAAACACTAAGCAACTGCTGATGTCACGTATGCCTGGAGCCGGCACTGCCAAATAGCCTACTAACTTTTTGCCAACCAACTTCAGCCAGTGGTCTTTCAATAGCTGTAGCTAGGCTGCTACGGGCCACAGCCCCACCTTGCACGACTCCTTCTCCGACTTCACAGATAACAAACATTCTGAGACAGACGGCTCGAGCTCCACAGTCTGAACATATAGTCTTCATGGACTAGAGGGGATGGCTGCGCGAGCGAGACTATTTTACCTACTCACAACTTTATTCCTGTTTTTGAACAATTACTCTGCATCACTGGCGACTGGCACCAAGAAAGGAAACTCGGAGAAATGCAACTATAAGGTAAAAAACATCAAACGTAACCTATCGTCGTGTCTTAGAAGTTAGGTAGCATGTTACAATAATATGGAACGAATAGAACAAAATGTAGCCAGGACTGGACACAATAGAACAAAATGTAGACCTGGAGTTACAACTCCGGTAACTATCGTTTGAACCACAACTGGAAATGGCTATTGACTGTATAAGGTGAAACTTGTTACAAGTGAGACGTGGTTTAACAGGGTTTCCCAAACCGGTCCTGGGCGCGTGTTTTGGTTTTTGCCCTAGTACTGCACAGCTGATTCCAATAACCAAAGCATCATCAAGTTTTGATTATTTGAATCAGCTGTGTAGTGCTAGGGCAAAAACCTAAACGTGCACCCGGGGGTGAAACACTGGTCTATCAGATCCCCAACAATGTGTTTGATCTGAGCACAGTCCCATTTCACTCGCCAATTGTCATTATAATGTTGTGAGAGTATACATGGGATCAGTAGAGGAAGCGGATAACAATTTAAAATGGAGGAGGAAAATGGCCCTATTGTATTATTTATCAAATGGAGCGAGTGTCACTTGCATTTTCAACATGAAATAACCAAATATTGATAAACTCCTTGATTTATTTGGTGAGGGTAAAACATATTTGATCAAAAAGATTATGTAAAATATAAATGATCTGTTGAATTTTTTTTCTTCTGCATTATAATGTAATAATCTTCGATGAGCCCAGACAATCTTCTTTACTTAAAAAACTATATAGTTTTTGTATGCTCGTTATAACTGCCCCCCCCCCCCATGCAGTTGTTTGTTGTCTTTTCCTCAGCAGTGTCGGCTTGTTTATTGTGTGATTGACTGACGTGCTATTGAGTGAGCGATTGCCCCGTAATGCATTGTCTGTGTTGGGGCAGGCAGGCCTTTGAAGTGATTTCCTATAGGAAGTCAGGGGACTGTTTGCTCTATTAAAATTCCTTGGCATTTCCTCTTTGCAACAACAGGCCACCTCCCCATCAACAGCCGCTTCAAACTGCTCTTAGGATGCGAGTCCTCAATCGACAGTTGCTAAAAGAAACACTTGATGTTTTAAATACACAAACCTACAGGTGTCAGGTCGTTTTTTTATTCAAAGTGACTGTAAAAGTCTACATATTTTATGCCAACATGAAATAATATCCCTCGACTTGTAGTCTCTTTTTGAGTAACCCAAACTTTTGGGCTTAAATTGTCATTATATTATGCTTTTCTTCCATTGATACAACAGAAACCTCCACCTAAACCTAAAAGCTTAAACTTTTTGCATAATATTGTCAACAAAGTGTTTGGACATAGGAGTGTGTATAGCCTACACACAAAATATGAGTTTTCTACACTGTTCCCTGTGAATATTGAATATGACGATCAGGCAGGATACTGTTATGTGGATGTTGAGGTTGGCGTAGTGTTTTAATTCAGTGGAGCTTGGCTCCCATTGAGAGGGCATCAGAAATCTGCTGGAGGTCCCATGGGACAGAGGTTGGCTCAGGATTAAAGTGCTTATCATCCGGAACTCCGCTCCTTCCTTACCTCCCTCCATCCATCCCTCACTCGCTGCGCCTCAACAGTATTCTGTCTCAGCCTCACCAAGGGGCTCGCTAAGAATGAAGACTACTAATTTATATTTAGGAGCTTTTCCAAAATGAGCCAAAATTTCCACCACTCCCCCATCCCATTTCTCTCTAGAGGAGATTGGCTTGGCTGTTTTTGTAATACACACTTCACTTCGTTCATATTCCATATATCTGGAATAGAAAGAGAGAGGAAAAAGAGAATAGGTTTCCTTATTGGACGGATATTACCAGCTGTGTAATCCTTTTAATCAAATGCCATTTCCCTACATCTGGTAAAGTTATGATTAATAGTGCGTGGAGTTGGAGCCACTGTGAAATCAGCCAAACTACTAAACATACTAGTTTGAAAGAGACAGTTGGAGAATGTAACTTCTTCTTAACTGATATATCTGGGAATTGCATCCTAGGTTTCAGAGGAACTCTGGAGGACTAATGCAATCAATTGAGTTTATAACAGGTCTCTCTGACAAATTCTGAGACCAGGGGTTTGTGCCAAATAGCACCCTAGTCCCTACATAGTGCACTACTTTTGACCAGATAAAGTAGTGCACTATAAAGGGAATAGGGTTCCATTTGGGACGTAGTCAGGTGAAATCACCCGTATTGGTTTCCCCTGGTGCTCACAACCACATAAAATTCCCTCCACCACCTGGGACAATGAACTAGTTGTTTGCCTTGCCTCTATGGACTGGTTAAAAACCCCAGCATATGACACATACTTGACAAAACCCAGCATAGAACACATACTTGACAAAACCCAGCATAGAACACATACTTGACAAAACCCAGCATAGAACACATACTTGACAAAACCCAGCATAGAACACATACTTGATAAAACCCAGCATAGAACACATACTTGACAAAACCCAGCATAGAACACATACTTTACAAAACCCAGCATAGAAGACATACTTTACAAAACCCAGCATAGAACACATACTTTACAAAACCCAGCATAGAAGACATATTTTACAAAACCCAGCATAGAACACATACTTGACAAAACCCAGCATAGAACACATACTTTACTAAACCCAGCATAGAACACATACTTTACAAAACCCAGCATAGAACACATACTTTACAAAACCCAGCATAGAACACATACTTTACTAAACCCAGCATAGAACACATACTTTACAAAACCCAGCATAGAACACATACTTTACTAAACCCAGCATAGAACACATACTTTACTAAACCCAGCATAGAACACATACTTTACGAAACCCAGCATAGAACACATACTTTACTAAACCCAGCATAGAACACATACTTTACAAAACCCAGCATAGAACACATACTTTACATGAAAGTTTCTCAGAACTAAATGAAGTAAGGGAAATAGGTTAGTCTATTTAGAAGAGAAAACGGCCTGTAAATGATAGACATGTTTAATTAATTGGAATAACAAAGAATAGTGTTCTGCTTGTGATTTGGTAGACTGATATTATTGGTTTCAATGGTCTGCTGTGCTTCTAATATGTGGATACTCATGCAATCAGAGGAAACAGTAACATTGATAGCAGCACCACTTATCACAATACAACTCTGTTTTAAACCTCAGACATACAGGTAGGATTGTCAAACGTTTCCCTTCCGACAGTACTTAGCACCTCTGAACAGTGTCGGCAGTCAATCTCTTTTGTGTTCACACAGCAAAGACCTTGGAAGTTGTCAGCCACACAGCCTTGTTAAAATACTCCAAACCAGAAGGTGGCAGTAGCGTTGTTTGGCAATGCATATCCTTATGATCTAGATTCCAAGCTATCTGCGCTAATGTTGCTATTTTGTAGAAAGCCCTTGTTCATACTAGCCAGATAGCTACAGCTAGATAACTACCTAGCAAGATGACGAAGAAACAATTTAATTCACTCTCTATAATCCCATACTGCCAGTGCCAGCCCATAGCCAAATGTTTAGCTAGCTCGCTAATGTTAGCATATTCGCTAGCTAGCACAACATAGCTAGCTAGCTAAGGACACTGCACTAACTTGGCAGCTAACACAGGCAGCTGTTTCATGGATACTAGCTAATCCATTGTGATTTAATTATAATGTCAATACTAGTGGTTAGCTAGCTTGGAGGAATTATTTAGGGTTGTGTGCATTGCGTCTGTGCACTTAGCTAGCTACCATCCCATAGCCTACATTGCATATGAAGTGTGACTGCCTCATCCATGGGTGTACAGAGAAAATGCCAAAAAAAATTGGGTTGGCTCCCCCACGTGGGGGTTCGTGCTCTCTGATTGGCTCAAAATCAAGTTGTTGAAGAAAACGAAAGGACAACGTTTTACAACGTTCCCTAGACATACACAAACAGTGGCCTGGCCAAGTCTTTTCTAGTGGTGGCCCTGGGATCCCCTACCAGCCCTGGCTTCACTGCACCATGTGGGACACCTTTCCCTACCAGCCCTGGCTTCACTGCACCACGTGGGACACCTTTCCCTACCAGCCCTGGCTTCACTGCACCATGTGGGACACCTTTCCCTACCAGCCCTGGCTTCACTGCACCATGTGGGACACCTTTCCCTACCAGCCCTGGCTTCACTGCACCACGTGGGACACCTTTCCCTACCAGCCCTGGCTTCACTGCACCATGTGGGACACCTTTCCCTACCAGCCCTGGCTTCACTGCACCATGTGGGACACCTTTCCCTACCAGCCCTGGCTTCACTGCACCATGTGGGACACCTTTCCCTACCAGCCCTGGCTTCACTGCACCATGTGGGACACCTTTCCCTACCAGCCCTGGCTTCACTGCACCATGTGGGACACCTTTCCTTTCATCCACTTTGTCTTTAGGGTTAGTCAAACTCAAAAGAAAGAAGCACCCTCTTGTTCTCTCTTTTCTTATAGGCTGTAACATCTGGCTGCAGATGAATGAAATCAGGGAGGGATGTGCACTTGTTTCGTAGCGTTGCCAGTCTGGGAAGAGAGGGAGGAAGAGGAGAGAGAGAGAGTGTGTGTTCATTCTGTGAGTTCGTCTGTGTGCGCATGTGCAGCGTTCACGCGCCTGCGTGTGTATGGGGGTAACAAGGTTTAGAGTTATCCTCTCCACCTCCTTGAGGGAGCATTGAAAACCACCCAACCAGCTCGTAACCTTGTAGGCAGTTTTGTCTCTGTTCTGTGGGAAAGTCCCTGGTTGGCTAGCTCTGAATCGGGACAGAGCCATCGCCCCGGAGCTTTTCTCAATGAGGCTGGGCCTTTCAGATGCACGGCTGCCTGCCTTTGATTGGCAGGGAGGGAGGGAGTCCTGCTGCTAGGGAAGAATGGCTGTTTGGCCCTGGTAAGCGGGTGGTATGTTAAAAGTGAATTAAAAGTCCAGTATGTCTGTTCACCTCCCCAGGGTACTGCACTGCAGTGTTGATCGGCTGGTCAGAGTCTAGCTGTTGTTGTGCCTGGTCTGGTCTTGGGAAGTTTGGTGCTTACGCAATACATTTATAAATTAATTCTTATTCATTAAATAAATGAATGACGTTATGGTCAGACTTAGAAATACTGTAAGTTGGCGTCCGTGTGGAATTGTTGATCTAATTATATTTTGGACACACGTGCCGTCGCACACACATACACACACACATACACACACACATACACACACACATACACACACACATACACACACACACACACACACACATGCAATTTCAATGACTGTGTCTGACTCTGACAGACTGAAGTCATTACCATCAATTAGCTGGTCTTTTCTCTTTACCTCATCAGTGATCTGATACCCGGGGCAGTTCCTACTTCCTGCCAAAGGCTCAGACCCCAGCGTGAGATTACACAGTAGTTTCCTGGAGCTCAGTTGGTAGAGCATTGCGCTTACAACGCCAGGGTTGTGGGTTCGTTTCCCTCGGGGGGCCAGTATGAAGATGTATGCACTCACTAACTGTAAGTAGCTCTGGATAAGAGCGTCTGCTAAATGACAAAAATATTTAAAAATTGTATCTTCAAAGGCTCCAGAGTCAGATAGCTTGAAGGTTACGGTACAAGGTACTCTCCTTCCTGTGTTTCAATGTGACCCGACTGACCAGTCATTTTATTACGGCTACTATGACACGAAGGCTCAGAGCCCAGATTGAGATTACACCGTGCCAAAGGAGCATAAGGTGGTCTGCTTTCCTGTGCTCATTGTCACTGTGTTCACTAAGCAGTTGGTGGCTCAATGGAGTTGGTGGCTCAATGCAGTAGGTGGCTTAATCCAGTAGGTGACTCAATGCAGTAGGTGGCTTAATGCAGTAGGTGGCTTAATGCAGTAGGTAGCTTAATGCAGTAGTTGGATTAATGCGGTAGGTGGCTTAATGCGGTAGGTGGCTTAATGCAGTAGGTAGCTCAATGCGGTAGGTGGCTTAATGCGGTAGGTGGCTTAATGCGGTAGGTGGCTTAATGCGGTAGGTGGCTTAATGCAGTAGGTGGCTTAATGCAGTAGGTGGCTTAATGCAGTAGGTGGCTTAATGCAGTAGGTGGCTCGACGGAGTTGGTGGCTTACTTTTAATTTTTTTCATTGAGTTAAACAAATAGGATTACATATCGTTAGTTCATTGTAAGTAGGAAAGAGTTAAGATGTGTGTATATGTATGCACATTAGTTACTATGTCACCCTGCCTTAGTCATTTGGCAGCAGTGCTAGGGTTTCCATGAAAAGAGGATCAGCCGATGTCTCAGTCATTATCCTGGACGCTGGTTCCTGGTCTGGATAGAGGTCCCGGGGTAGTACAGAGCATTCTTACAGCATGAAACACAACACTGCAAATCCCCACATGCACTGTCTCTCACCATACAGACATTTACTTGCTCTGTCTGTCTCTGTCTGTCTGTCTCTGTCTGTCTGAGCATGCGTCTGTGTGTGTAATGCGATCAGCTCTTTCTTAGGCTAAACCTGGCTGGCCAGGACTAGAACAGACTGGAAGCCTTCAGCTCCTCAAAATCACTTCAGTCCCTGGATCACTGGATCAGGATACTGTGGGTCACTCAGTTGTCCTGCCTTTAGAAAAATATGTTCTTCATTGTCTTAGGATCGGATATCTTTTAGCCCACCATAAAACTATGTCTTCCAAGAGTCTTCTATATAGTCCTGAAATTCCAAGACTTCACATATGATAAGGAAATGTGTTCTTCTTCTTCATCTCAAAAAGGAAATGAATGTCGTTTTATTGTTGTGTAAAGCTGCTCTTTCTTTATGGCTTCCTCCCTGTTTTCAGTTTAAAAGGACCGTCTGAATTTGACACAGCTTCAGACTCTTTTATGAAATGCAAGTTGGCCAAAGCAATGTAAGATTTGGAAATAAATTATCATTTTCATCAAATTCTTAGATGGAACATTGCATGTTTTATTAAGGAAATACCTGTAGTTTAGTGTTTTTATGCTGTTAAAGCCATTTTTAAAGCCATTTTTAAATCCATTGTTAAATCCATGGCATTCAATGGCTTTCTAACAGTGGATCAATGACAGCCAGGTAATTAATTGTCCAGAATTTATACCATAGCAATTAAACTATGCAGCAGCTGTATCCTTTTATAAGTGAATTCTTACTCGGTCAGTCAAATCTAAACCATTGTATGTCTATACAGCAGCTACAGTCATACATTTTCTTCTCTCTCTCAACCTCAATCAAATACAAATCAACATCTTAAATTGAGCAGAATACCATAGTAAGTGAGTTTCTGCCAGACATGAGCTTGTTCCCTCTCTGTTCCTTCTTACCACAGGCCACGGCCAACAGAATAGATATCCCCCTGGGAGGATGTGTTCATTTGTCTCAGCCTCTGGCCTCTGCCACTGTCAGTTGTATATTCTAGAGGGTCAGCCCTGCTCTGCCACTGTCTGTGTATCTACCAGGGGGGTCAGCCACCCTCTGTCCCTGTCTGTGTATCTACCAGGGGGGTCAGCCACCCTCTGTCCCTGTCTGTGTATCTACCAGGGGGGTCAGCCACCCTCTGTCCCTGTCTGTGTATCTACCAGGGGGGTCAGCCACCCTCTGTCCCTGTCTGTGTATCTACCAGGGGGGTCAGCCACCCTCTGTCCCTGTCTGTGTATCTACCAGGGGGGTCAGCCACCCTCTGTCCCTGTCTGTGTATCTACCAGGGGGGTCAGCCACCCTCTGTCCCTGTCTGTGTATCTACCAGGGGGGTCAGCCACCCTCTGCCCCTGTCTGTGTATCTACCAGGGGGGTCAGCCACCCTCTGCCCCTGTCTGTGTATCTACCAGGGGGGGTCAGCCACCCTCTGCCCCTGTCTGTGTATCTACCAGGGGGGTCAGCCACCCTCTGTCCCTGTCTGTGTATCTACCAGGGGGGTCAGCCACCCTCTTCCCCCGTCAGTTAGATGGACCAGGGGGTCAGCCCAGCCTTTCTGCCCCCCGTCTTTTAGATGGACCTGGGGGTCAGCCCCTCAGCCCCTGTCTGTTAGATGGACCAGGGGGTCCGGCAGCCATGCTCTGCCCCTGTCTACTGGTTAGGCCTGTCTGCTGTTTAGGACATTGGGTCAGCGGCCGTCAGCCACGTGTGGTGTACTGTGACTGTGAAGGTCAATTGTGCAGGAGCTCCCTAAATCCATTTAACATGGAGAGGAGAGAGGTGTGTGTGTGTGAGAGAGAGAGAGGGAGTGTGTGTGTGTGAGAGAGAGAGAGGGAGTGTGTGAGGTTTACGTGAGGGAGGAGAGGGGGAGAGGAGGGGAAGGTTTCAAAGCTGGAAAAGCCATCAGCTTTGCAAAGAAGCCTGACTAAAAGCTCCAGCTTTCATGGAAGGATAGGACTGTGTCTTGTAAAGGCATGAGTGTTAAACGCATGTGTTCACTTGGCATCCCTCCTCCTGAGGGTAGTTAGGGAATTATTCACTGCCGCAGGGATTTGTCTTTCACTGATACCAAGGAGGCCCACATGTTGTGGGTGTACAATGTGTCTGTCTTCCTTCAGTGTGTGTTCAGTGTGTGTTCTGCTCAGTGTGTGTTCTGTTCGGTGTGTGTTCTGTTCGGTGTGTGCTCGGTTCGGTGTGTGTTCTGTTCAATGTGTGTGCTTGTTCCTCCGCTTGTTTTCTCCTGTCTGTTTGTGTGAGAAACTTGGCCCATCCTCGGGTGAAAAACAGGCCCTCTGTTTACGAAAACGATCCAATGAGTTCTTGCTCAGTAATGTCATAGCATATGGTAGTATTTCAGAGTGAGGGGCAGGCAGGCCTGCGACATGGGCTGTGTCCCAAATGCCACCCTATTCCCGATATAGTGCACTACTTTTGACCAAGGCCTCTGGTTAAAAGTAGTGCACT
This sequence comes from Coregonus lavaretus, assembly GCF_964263955.1. Taxonomy (NCBI): domain Eukaryota; kingdom Metazoa; phylum Chordata; class Actinopteri; order Salmoniformes; family Salmonidae; genus Coregonus; species Coregonus lavaretus. The sequence continues at coordinate 8,804,810 of NC_139999.1, read as the reverse complement.
ACGTAGGGAATATGGTGCCATTTGGGATGCAGTCATTGTGATGGGAGTGAAACAGGAAAGTCATTAAGGAAAACAAAGCTAGGGAAGGAGGAATGTCAAGCCATACTTAGGCTGCGTTTCAAATGGCACCCTATTCCCTACATGGGCCCTGGTCAAAAGTAGTGCACTATATAGGGAATAGGGTGCCATTTGGGACTCAGCCAGACTGCCTGGCCTGCAGCATTTGATCAATGGCTGTGGAGCAGAGGCCCCTCATCAGACTAGAGCTCTCTGTGTCCCCCACATACCTCCCATCATACCCCTCTGGGGTTTCTCTGTGTACACGCCGGTCACAGACTGAGGCAAAGTCACAAGAAAGTCCATGATCAGACAGGTTTTACTCCTATATTCAAATAACTGAAATGAGAGTTGTGCAATGTTTACATAGTTTGGAGTGGAATACAGTTACTGCATGTTTATAGTTTATATAATTAAATACAGTATATTTGCCAAACATACAAGCCTCCTGTAATATTTCTGTTTTGCTTGTTTTTCTCTAATTACCGAAAACCATCAGGAGGAGACATAGCTAGATGCTCAGTTTTAGTGTGTGTGTGCGTGTGTGTGTGTGTGTGTGTGCGCGCCTATGTGTGTACATGACTTATGTGTGTGACAGAACTCCTCCACAAAGCGACCTTTATAGTCCCAAACATGCATTAAACATCAACACTTCCTCTTTTTTCCTCATCAGGCTGCCTCCGAGGCTTTTTGATCTCATGAAAGCACCTCTCTCCCTCATGTTTGAAATTACGTCCACATTTTCAGGATGTTTCTAATTGCCTCCCTTCACTTTAAAAGACTCACTCTGAGCTCTGGGAGAAGTATAATTGCACAAATTTGGGAAACTGATACCTGCATCATTGATTCCATGTGGGCACCTTAGGCTGGATGGGAATGACTGGGGAACGAAACAGCAACTAAACAACTACATGACCAATCTATTGGAATATTAATGCATTTTGTCTTCTATTACGAATATTAATGATAGGCTCCAATGGAAATAAGACATACTGTAATTTAAGGCAACTGTTCACTCATTCAACCTCCTCTTATTCCAAAACCAGAGAGGAGTTAGAGTCTGGATTTCATGTGATAAAGGCCTATTCATGTTCTTACATCAGGCTGTGTGGATGAAATTAACAAAAAGTTGAAAATTAGAATGTATCCTCTCAGCACATGAATGTGACGTTTAAGACCTCCATTAAATTGCCATTAATGCTGGTCTGTCAGTGAGGAGAATGTATGGGGGTTTGACAGCGGTCTACGGAGCGGTTTCTTAAACCAGACCTCTAGAGAGAAGCATACTGGGCCTCCAGTGAAGCATACTCCTGGAGCGCACACGTACGTATACATAAACACTCTCACTCACGTACACACGCATACACACGTATACACACACATACACATGCATACACACACATACACAGCCTTGATTTGGTGGGACCAGAGAGGGAGGGGAAAATAAAAAAAGAGAAGAGTGAGTGATGATGAATTAACATTAATAGACCTTGATAAAGGACACAACGGCAATTGTCCCAGAACAAAGGTTGGGAATGTGAAATGGGAGCCACATGTTGGGGTAATGAGAACCGCATGGTGGGTAGGTACTGGAGAGGAGAACAGGGTTCTGATTAGTACAGCCCTGCCCTGTTGGAGGAGAGGACCTCATTTCCTTCTGCCCACAGCCTGGGCTGGGGTTAGAGGAAGAACCATGATGGTAGGATAGGGGCAGGGCTGGGGTTAGAGGAAGAACCATGATGGTAGGATAGGGGCAGGGCTGGGGTTAGAGGAAGAACCATGATGGTAGGATAGGGGCAGGGCTGGGGTTAGAGGAAGAACCATGATGGTAGGATAGGGGCAGGGCTGGGGTTAGAGGAAGAACCATGATGGTAGGATAGGGGCAGGGCTGGGGTTAGAGGAAGAACCATGATGGTAGGATAGGGGCAGGGCTGGGGTTAGAGGAAGAACCATGATGGTAGGATAGGGGCAGGGCTGGGGTTAGAGGAAGAACCATGATGGTAGGATAGGGGCAGGGCTGGGGTTAGAGGAAGAACCACGATGGTAGGATAGGGGCAGGGCTGGGGTTAGAGGAAGAACCATGATGGTAGGATAGGGGCTGGCCTGGGGTTAGAGGAAGAACCACGATGGTAGGATAGGGGCAGGGCTGGGGTTAGAGGAAGAACCATGATGGTAGGATAGGGGCAGGGCTGGGGTTAGAGGAAGAACCATGATGGTAGGATAGGGGCTGGCCTGGGGTTAGAGGAAGAACCATGATGGTAGGATAGGGGCAGGGCTGAGGTTAGAGGAAGAACCATGATGGTAGGATAGGGGCAGGGCTGGGGTTAGAGGAAGAACCACGATGGTAGGATAGGGGCAGGGCTGGGGTTAGAGCAAGAACCATGATGGTAGGATAGGGGCAGGCCTGGCCCGGGGTTAGGGGAAGAACCATGATGGTAGGATAGGCCTGGGCGGGGGTTAGAGGAAGAACCATGATGGTAGGATAGGGGCAGGGCTGGCCCGGGGTTAGAGGAAGAACCATGACGGACAACAGACCACTAGGGTAGGGGTTGGGATGGGGCTGAAATATAGCCAAGGGAGGGTTAGGGGGAGCGCTGAAACCAGCATGGACATCTAAGGTAGGGGCTGGGTTAGGGGTAGTATGGGTGGAGGTAGTGGTGGAATCATCATACCATGAATCATCATACCAAGACAGCCTGGGTAAATATCTGTTTGAAAGACTCTCAGTACCATAAGTATCTACAATGTGTGAACTGTCCACTATTCAGCTGTCAAGCCACATAATCACGACTGCTCCGCTGGAACTCTGGTTAACCATCCCATAAGAAGGACCCTTCAGCCCCACCACCCCTCAGGCATAATCTTCTATGATTATTTATACTAAATAAACACAGTTTAACCTTCCATTATCTAATCAAACAATCCAAGTGTGAAAGTAATCAAATGTTGCATGATCTCGCTCTTTCTCTGTTGTTGTTTTGATGTTCCCAGTGATTTGTTGGACAAACAGAGAGAAGTGGTGTGGGTTTGTTTGTTTGTTTGTTTTTTCAGCCTTGGTCCCTTTGGGACAACAGCACCACGGTAACAGAACTGCGCTGAGACTCAGATTTTTCACCTAAAATGTATGCCAAAAACCCCCATTGATTTCAAAGTTTAACAAACCATACAACTCAGGGACTACTTTTAACAATTTTCACTGACATTTTTTACAAAAACACATTTACTGGAAGAACTGTGCAGATGCAAAGTTTGGTAACATAATTTTGGTCAAATCTCCCACTGTTTTTTATGTTTCCACATTTTCCCAAAACTGTTAAATATCTGCTCCGAATTACGATACCACGGTTTCTGCATAAAGAATGGGGTGTCCGCTATGACATAACACATTGAGTTTGAAAAAATCTACACTGAACAAAAATATAAACGCAACATGTAAAGTGTTGGTCCCATGTTTAATGAGCTGAAGTAAAAGATTCCAGAAATGTTCCATATCCACAAAAATCTTATTTCGCTCAAATTCTTTGCACAAATGAGCATTTCTCCTTTGCCAACACAATCCATCCACCTGATAGGTGTGGCATATCAAGAAGCTGATTAAACAGTATGATCATTACACAGGTGCACCTTGTGCTGGGGACAATAAAAGGCCACTCTAAAATGTGCAGTTTTGTCACACAACACAATGCCACAGATGAGGGAGCGTGCAATTGGCATGCTGACTGCAGGAATGTCCACCAGAGCTGTTGTCAGAGAACTGTTCATTTCTCTACCATAAGCCGCCTCCAACGTCGTTTTAGAGAATTTGCCAGTAAGTCCAACCGGCCTCACAACCGCAGACCACGTGTATGGCGTCGGTTTGCCGATGTCAACGTTGTGAACAGAGTAGTGGCGTTATGGTATGGGCAGGCATAAGCTACAGACAACAATTGCATTTTATCAATGGCAATTTGAATGCACAGAGATACCGTGACGAGATCCTGAGGCCCATTGTCGTGCCATTCATCCGCCGCCATCACCTCATGTTTCGGCATGATAATAAATGGCCCAATGCCGCAAGGATCTGTACACAATTTCTGGAAGCTGAAAATGTCCTAGTTCTTCCATGGCCTGCATACTCACCAGACATGTCACCCATTGTGCATGTTTGGGATGATCTGGATTGACGTGTACGACAGCATGTTCCAGTTCCCACCAACATCCAGCAACTTCACACAGCCATTGAAGAGGAGCGGGACAACACTCCACAATCAACAGCCTGATCAACTATATGTGAAGGAGATGTCGCGCTGCATGAGACAAATGGTGGTCACACCAGATACTGACTGGTTTTCTGATCCACGCCCCTACCTTTTATTTAAAGGTGTCTGTGACCAACAGATGCATATCTGTATTCCCAGTCATGTGAAATCCATAGATTAGAACCTAATTAATTTATATAAATTGACTGATTTCCTTATGTGAACTGTAACTTAGTAAAATCGTTGGAATTGTTGCATGTTGCATTTATTTTGGTCCAGTATATTTTGGTTATTGAACTACAGTAAGTGAAGTGGATTTACACCCGGTAACGGAATTGCAGTAACGGAATTTCATCATGTGTCCCTGATCTGTACTATACAGAAATTCATAATTATGGATATGAATGGCATTCTCTTCATGGTGATGTATCTTAAATAGGTACACAAAGGTATAGATATGCTTTGCATATTTGGGTATTATTCTACACACTGGCTATTACAGTGCCTTCAGAAAGTATTCACACCCCTTTACTTTTTCCATATTTTGTTGTGCTACAGCCTGAATTTAAAATGGATTGAATTGAGATGTTGTGTCACTGATCTGCACACAATACCCCATAATGTCAAAGTGGAATTTTGTTTGTAGAACATTTTCGAAATTAATACATTTATCAATAAATAATAAAGAAAACTGCACAACTGAATGCATTCAACCAAAATGTGTCTTCCACATTTAACCCCTCGGAATCAGAGAGGTGCCCTAATCGACGTCTCCAGGAGCAGTTGTTGTTGGTTAACTGCCTTGCTCAAGGGCAGAACGGCAGATTTTTCCACCTTGCTGGCTCAGAGATTTGAACCAGTGAACTTTTGGTTACTGGCCCGTCGCTCTTAACCGCTAGGCTGTCTGCTTCTGAAAACCTGACATGTCTTGAGTCAATAAGTATTCAACCCCTTTTGTTATGGCAAGACTAAATAAGTTCAGGAGTAAGAATGTGCTTAACAAGTCACTTAATAAGTTGCATGGACTCATTCTGTGTTCATTAATAGTGGTTAACATTTTTTATGACTACCCCATCTCTGTACTGTACACATACAATTATCTGTAAGGTCCCTCAATCGAGTAGTGAACAAGGCACTGAAGTAATATTGCAAAAAAATGTGGCATAGAAATTAACTTTTTGTCCTGAATACAAAGTGTTATATTTGTGGCAAACACAACACATCACTGAGTTCCACGCTTGATGGTGGCTGCATCATGGCTGCATAATTTTATGGGTATGCTTGTCATCGACAAGGACTAGGGAGTTTTTTAGGATAAAAATAAACGGAATACAGCTAAGCACAGGCGATTTCCTAGAGGAAAACCTGGCTCAGTCTTCTTTCCAACAGACACTGGGAGACTAATTCACCTTTCATCAGGACAATAACACAAAACACAAAGCAAAATATACACTGGAGTTGATAACCAAGACGACATTGAATTTTCCTGAGTGACCTAGTTACAGTTTTGACTTACATTTACAGTTTAGTAATTTAGCAGACGCTATTATCCAGAGCGACTTACAGTTTTAGTGAGTGCATACATTTTTCATACTAGACTTAAATTGGCTTGAACATTTATGGCAAGACTTGAAAATTGCTTTCTAGCAATGATCAACAACCAACTTGACAAAGCTTGAATAATTTTTTTAAGAGTAATGAGCAAATATTGTACAACCCAGGTGTGCAAAACTCTTACAGACTTACCCAGAAAGACTCACAGCTGTAATCGCTGCCAAATGTGTTTCTAAAATGTATTGTCATTTGGGTGGTGGACTATTCTTGATACACACGGGAAACTGCAGCGTTGCAGTTCTTGACACAAACCGGTGCGCCTGGCACCTACTACCATACCCCATTCAAAGGCACTTACATTTTTTTTGTCTTGCCCATTCACGCTCTGAATGGCACACAAACACAATCGATGTCTCAATTGTCTCAAGGCTTAAAAATCCTTCTTTAACCTGTCTCCTCCCCTTCATCTACACTGATTTTAAGTGGATTTAACAAGAGACATCAATAAGGGATCATAGCTTTCACCTGGACTCACCTGGTCAGTCTATGTAATGGAAAGAGCAGGTGTTCTTAATGTTTTGTATACTCAGTGTATATAAGCCTTAATAAATAAAATGTATTAAGGCTTATATACACTGAGTATACAAAACATTAAGAACACCTGCTCTTTCATTTGACTCTCAATTTGACATGCTCCTATGAAGTATACATGTTGGTGCTCATGGGTCCTTTTAGATGGAAATGACATCATCTCTCTCAGCAGACAGATCAGATGATAACACTGTAATATACCAGCATCAATACATAGCCAGGGTTACAGCCTCTGGCCCAGTTGGGCTGTCTTTACTTGTTTTTTACCCATAGTTCTTTTTAGAGTGACACAATTATAATTTGAAATCAGAATATAAATCTTTATTTTGTTTGTACCTACCAAATCTCTTTCGATATACACAACTGTCTAAGGCCATATATAGAGATATTGGTTTGACTGCATTCAAATGGATGTTTGATAAGCGGTGTAATTTATATTTCACAGATGCAATTTTTTTATTCATGCCATTTCTTTCTCTTTTGATATTTGTGTTGTCTGTTTTATTTCTGATAAACAGTCATATGGCTCCCATCTGGAATTGGTCCACAAACAAGGTCTGTCCCGTCCCTTTTCAAAGGTGGGGTGTTTCGTAGCTATAGGCGAAATGGAATTAATTGAACCTTACAAGACATACGTCCAAAATGTTAGTGGTTAATTAAGAACAAGTCTTTCTCTCCCGCCGGGCAGTACGTTTCCTCCCTCCCTTCCTCCTTCTTCTTCCTTCCCTCTTTCTCCTAACTACCCCCTCTCCTCCTACCACCCTCCGTCCTTCCCCTCCTTCCTCTCCTCTCCCTCCATCCATCCATCCAGCCGTCCCCTCCTCCCTCCTTCCTAGGGGTGAGCTGCAATTTAATTGTAATTAATCAGTATTTGGGAAGTCTCTCAACGAGGTCTGCATTCTATTTACCAAATGAGAGATGATAGTGTACATGTATTTTTTTCCCCGAAAAAGAAAAAGGCCAAAACTCAGATGTTCAGGAGAAGAGAGGGGTGGGGGTAAGGATTGGAGCAGAGGGGGTGTAGAGAAGGGGGGGCAGAGCAGAGGCGGGGGGATCAAACAAATAGTTGCCTTATTTTTTTTGCTGGTTTGTGTGGAGTTGTCTCCATATGTTGGGCGGTTAATAGTCTATTTAAAGAGAACTACTTGTAACTCTGCTGGATCTGCTCTGTTCCTCTTCAACTAATTACACATGTTGTGAGGTTATTGGACGCCAAAAAAGAAAAACACGTCTTCTTTAATCATCCTGGCTCCTTTGAACACTTTGAGCAACTGTGACCAAGCAACAAACAATGTATCTCTTAGCCATTAACTACACTATAATTTTGACCAACTAAATGTCAGTCCTTGAGAGTGTATTTAGCATAGGGACCTGTGTTTAATGAAACCTATGAGGGTGAGAGACGCACATGTTCCCCAAACCGAACAAGCAACTTGAAAGGTCTTGCTGTGCCTGGGGCGGATGGGCTCGGGGAAGAAGTCTGGTGTGTGTGTGTGTGTGTGTGTGTGTGTGTGTGCGTGTGTGTGTGCGTGTGTGTGTGCGTGTGCGTGTGCGTGTGTGTGTGTGTGTGTGTGTGTGTGTGTGTGTGTGTGTGTGTGTGTGTGTGTGTGTGTGTGTGTGTGTGTGTGTGTGTGTGTGTGCGCGTGCGCGCGCGCGTGTGAAGGGCCTCTCTCTCAGATGATATAATTATTGTTATTATTGAGAGAGGAGCAGGAAGGAACACCTGGTCCAGATAGGTCTGGTTCAGGCAGCTGGGGAGGAGGACGCCCACAGCAGACCTGGGTTCAAATTGTATTTGAAATCATTTCAGATACTTCAGCTGTGCTTGATTGAGCTTGCCTGTCGCAATGGAACCAATAGAAAAGTCTCAAAGCTGCAAACCCTGCCCACCTGCACACGCCAGACAGGATAAAGTAAATAGTACTTGAACCCAGGTCTGGCCCATAGATTGCAGGTCCTGCTCTCTGTCTGTCTGCTGCTGCAGACAAGTCCCCACTGAGACGCTGCACACTCCTTATCATTACAAGAAGCTCTACTGCTGCCCAAATGTTGTCTGCATGGTGGTGCAGGTTGGGTGTAGCATATGTCAAATCAAAGTTTATTGGTCACATATACAGGATTGCAGATCTTATCGCAGGTGCAGCTAAATGTTTGTGTTTCTAGCGCCAACATTGCAGTAATACCTAGCAATAAAGAAAAATCAATACACACATATCCAGAAAAATTTACAATAAGTTATATAGGATGAGCCATGACTAGAATACAGTATATACATATAAAGTGGGTGAAACAGTATGTAAACATTATTAAAGTGACCAGTGTTCAATGACTCAATGGACATATGGCAGCAGTCTTTAAGGTGCAGGGTAGAGTACTGGGTGGTAGCCAGCTAGAACGGTCTCTCGGTCCCAGCTTGGATGCACCGCTACTGTCTCTGCCTTATAGACGGTAGCGGGGTGAACAGGCCGTGGCCCGGGTGGCTGAGGTCCTTGATGATCTTCTTGGCCTTCCTGTGACACCGGGTGCTGTAGATTTCCTGGAGAGCAGGCAATGTGCTCCCGGTGATGCGTTGGGCTGACCGCACCACTCTCTGGAGAGCCCTGCTGTTGCGGACGGTGCAATTGCCATACCAGTCGGTGATACAGCCTGACAGGAAGCTCTCAATGGTACATTTGTAGACGTTTGTGAGGTTCTTAGGGGCCAAAGCGAATTTCTTCAGTCCACTGAGGTTAAAGAGGCACTGTTGTGCCTTCTTCACCACACTGTCTGTGTGGAGGGACCATTTCAGGTTGTCAGTGATGTGCACACCGAGAAACTTGAAGCTTTTGACCCTCTACACTGCGGCCCCGTCGATGTGGTTGGGAGCGTGCTCTCTCTGCTGTCTCCTGTAGTCCACGATCAGCTCCTTCGTTTTGTTGACACTAAGGGAGAGGTTATTTTCCTGGCACCACTCCGCCAGGGCTCTCACCTCCTCCCTGTAGGCTGTCTCATCGTTGTTGGTAATCAGGCCTATAACTGTTGTATCGTCAGCAAACTTAATGATTGAGTTGGAGACATGGGTGAACAGGGAGTACAGGAGGGGGCTGAGCATGCACCACCCCTGTGGGGCCCGTATTGAGAATCAGCGTGGCGGAGGTGTTGTTGCCTACCTTCACCACTTGGGGTCGGCATGTCAGGAAGTCCTTGACCCAGTTGCACAGTTAGGGATTAAGACCCAGGGCCCTGAACTTAGTGATGAGCATGGAGGGCACTATGGTGTTGAAGAATGAGCTGTAGTCGATGAACAGCATCCTTACATAGGTATTTCTCTTGTCCAGGTGGGATAGGGCAGTGTGCAGTGCAATGGCGATTGCATCGTCCTTGGATCTGTTGGGGCGATATGCAAAAGTGTATTGGGTTTAGGGTGTCGGGTGTCGGGTAAGGTGGAGGTGATTTGGTCCTTAACTAGCCTTCAGGATGACAGAGGTGAGTGCTACTGGACGATGGTCATTTAGTTCAGTTACCTTTGTTTTCTTGGGTACTGGAACAATAGTGGACATCTTGAAGCAAGTGGGGAGAACAGACTGGGATAGGGAGAGATTGAATATGTCCGTAAACATTCCAGCCAACTGGTATGCACATGCTCTGAGGACACGGCTTGGCATGCCGTCTGGGCCGGCAGCCTTGCCCCCTTTCAAGGGTTACACGTTTAAATGACTTACTAACATCGGCCACGAAGAATGAGAGCACACAGTCCTCGTGAGCGTCAGGGGCCAGTGTCGGTGGCTCAATGTTGTTTTCCTCAAAGCGACATCTGAGCCGGAATTGCGACTCCCATTTGTCCCTGTAATGTCTTTTTGCCTCTTTGATTGCTTTACGGAAGTCGTAGCTGGTCTGTTTATACACCTTGCCATGGTTAAATGCGGTGGTTCGCACTTTCAGCTTTGCACTAATGCTGACATCTATCCACAGTTGTTGGTTTGGATAAGTTCTAATCATCACAGTGGGAACAACATCCTCTATGCACCTCCTGATGAACCCAGTCACTGAGTCAGTGTATACGTCGATACTATTCTCAGAGGTGACTCGAAAAATGGCCCAGTCCGCGTGATCAAAACATTCTTGAAGCATAGATTCTGATTGGTCAGACCAACGTCGAACAGTCCTTACCACGGGAGCTTCCTGTTTAAGTTTATGCCTATAGGTGGGGATGAGCAGAATGGAGGTGGGATCTGATTTTTTTTCGAAGGGAGGGTCTTGCAGCTGTCCCGGAATTGAGAGTAGCAATGATCCAGGGTCCGTGTTGCGCGTGTTGCACAGGAGATTTGTTGATAGAATTTCGCTAGCATTTTCTTCAGATTTCCTTTATTAAAGTCCCCAGCTACAATAAATGCTGCCTCAGGATATGCGGTTTCCAGTTTGCACATAGTCCAGTGTAGTTCCTTGAGAGCCGTCGCTGTGTTGGCTTGGGGGGGAATATACACTGCCGTGATGATGACTAAAGAAAATTCTCTACACCATGTAAAGTAGTGGGTCCCTCCCTACACCATGTAAAGTAGTGGGTCCCTCCCCTACACCATGTAAAGTAGTGGGTCCCTCCCCTACACCATGTAAAGTAGTGGGTCCCTCCCCTACACCATGTAAAGTAGTGGGTCCCTCCCCTACACCATGTAAAGTAGTGGGTCCCTCCCTACACCATGTAAAGTAGTGGGTCCCTCCCTACACCATGTAAAGTAGTGGGTCCCTCCCCTACACCATGTAAAGTAGTGGGTCCTGCCCCTACACCATGTAAAGTAGTGGGTCCCTCCCCTACACCATGTAAAGTAGTGGGTCCCGCCCTACACCATGTAAAGTAGTGGGTCCTGCCCTACACCATGTAAAGTAGTGGGTCCCTCCCTACACCATGTAAAGTAGTGGGTCCCTCCCCTACACCATGTAAAGTAGTGGGTCCCTCCCCTACACCATGTAAAGTAGTGGGTCCCTCCCCTACACCATGTAAAGTAGTGGGTCCCTCCCCTACACCATGTAAAGTAGTGGGTCCCTCCCCTACACCATGTAAAGTAGTGGGTCCCGCCCTACACCATGTAAAGTAGTGGGTCCTGCCCTACACCATGTAAAGTAGTGGGTCCCTCCCCTACACCATGTAAAGTAGTGGGTCCCTCCCCTACACCATGTAAAGTAGTGGGTCCCTCCCCTACACCATGTAAAGTAGTGGGTCCTGCCCCTACACCATGTAAAGTAGTGGGTCCCTCCCCTACACCATGTAAAGTAGTGGGTCCCGCCCTACACCATGTAAAGTAGTGGGTCCTGCCCTACACCATGTAAAGTAGTGGGTCCCTCCCTACACCATGTAAAGTAGTGTGTCCCTCCCCTACACCATGTAAAGTAGTGGGTCCCTCCCCTACACCATGTAAAGTAGTGGGTCCCTCCCTACACCATGTAAAGTAGTGGGTCCCTCCCCTACACCATGTAAAACACTTTGAGATCCTGTTGAAAAAGCAATATATGCTCTTTCCATGACATAGACTGACCAGGTGAATCCAGGTGAAAGCTATGATCCCTTATTAATGCTGCTTGTTAAATCCACTTCAGTCAGTGTAGATGAAGGGGAGGAGACCGGTTACAGAAGGATTTTTATGCCTTGAGAGAATTGAGACATGGATTGTGTATGTGTGCCATTCGGGAAGCATTGGAGTTAACATGGGCCAGCATCCCTGTGGAACGTTTTCAACACCATGCCCCGACGAATTGAGGCTGTTCTGAGGGCAAACGGCGGTACAACTCAATATTAGGAAGGTGTTCCTAATGTTTTTTACACTCAGTGTATGAACACATTAATAATCATTTTTTATTGTGATCAGAACTATTTCAGTAGGAAGTGTAGGTAAACTTGACCAGTTGATCCAAGACGACTAAATAACCCACTCTCCTTTCCTTTCCTTTCCTGTCCTCCTCCCCCTCCCAGCTCCAGAGAGTATGGTTAATATGTTATTAGTCCTGTCCGGCCCCGCCCCCCTGTGTCCTCTATAGCCCTATAATTTTCAGGGAGCATTGTGACCGAGACCTGACCCTCCGTCTACCTCACGCTCAGCCAACAACATGACTGCCCGTTCGTCTGCCACATGGGAGGCAGACAGTTAATGGCACCACACCACCACGCCAGCCCCTCTCACCCGAAACTGTGCATTTGAAGTTTTAAAGATGCCAGTTGACTCTTGAGGCCATTTGACACACGGGGAGGGAGGAGAGGAGGGAGGAGAGGAGAGGAGAGGGGGAGGACATCAGAAGGAAGGGAAGGAGTGCGGGAGTCTTCCCCCCTACCTCCCCCTCTCTCTCCCCCTCTCCCCGGCAGTCAGGCAGGCAGGACCAAACCAGCTTCCTGTAGCAACAGGAACAAAGGCCAGGCCTGTATATGGGGGCTGTAAAAGACCATTGTGTAGGGAGGGAGGGTGTCGTAGAACTTGTAGCAGGCTTATTAGGAGGCGTTGTGTCAACCCCCCCTAAGCACACACACACACACACCCACCCCTCGGCTTGTTCCAGAGGTGTGATGCTGTGGTCAGGGGGCTTTGAGCCTGCTGATTGGATGCAGGTGTGGTGGGTGGCGATGCCCTGTTGCAGGCATCTGTGTGTCGTGTGTGTGTGTGCTTGTCGTGTGTGCGTTACTGTGTGTTTGTCGTCAATATGTGTGTGTTGCTGCACTCGTGTGTGTGTGTATGTGTACGTGTGTGTGTGTGTGTGTGTGTGTGTGTGTGTGTGTGTGTGTGTGTGTGTGTGTGTGTCTTGAGTGGGTGTGTGTGACCAGCCTCCTGCTGAGAGCAGGGTGTTAAACTCCAGGACGGCAGGCCCAGCAGCCCATTAGCACAACCCCAATGCACCGTTCCGACACTTCATTCCCCTGCTGCTAAATGAGAGATTGGGGAGCTACCACCTTCCTCTCTGTAGCAGAAAACATTTAGTTTAGTTAGTAGCCAGCTAGGTATCTACCTCAAACACTTTGAAAATGCCCCGAGCAACGTTCGTTTGACCACATGAAAAATGTCCGGTTTTTGCTCCCTGTAAGAGTAAGACTGAGGTGTGTCTTTAGCCTAAATTGTTAGACAGAGAGACGGAGAGAAAGAGAGTTGGGGGGGAAAAAGTGTGTTGAAATGTGGGAAAACCTGTTTAAGAGAGTGATGAATAGGTAATGTTTGGGTTGAGAGCACAGGGAAGTGAGTGATGAGGCTGATGGCTCCTCCTGTTCAGCCATGGGGGTCTAGTCTCCAGCCACACTGCCTCTTTCTGCTTCACTTCAAGCCCACACATCTGGAGGTGCAGGTCGGAGTCTTGGGGCTGGGGCAGGGAGAGGTGTGTGTTGGGGGGAGCAGGGTTTGAACTAGTTGGCGGCCTCATCAATACACATCCTGAGAGGGGGAGAGAAACAGTCTTTCACATAAATCATGCCTTGACTTCAATGGAAAATGTTGCACATATTAGGTTAGGACTCAGGTCTTTGTCAAATTGATAGGTGAATAAATAAACCAAAGCAATTTCAGATCCATTAAATGTAGTAACGATCTTTGTTCCATTGAACTACCATAGGCCTCAAGGTAACAGGGCTTAATGGTCTATGTTATAGTTTCTCAGGCTTTGTCTGAGTCTTTTTCCCTAGTTGGGGTTCATTGTGTGGCATCTTGTCTCAGAGATGAGGGCTTCCTTTTCTAAAACAGCATGATGGAAAAGATAAGATCTTTGATATGCAAGGCTGCCGATGCCAGCCAGCTATACAGCCAGCCAGCTATACACCCAGCCAGCTATACACCCAGCCAGCTATACACCCAGCCAGCTCATCCCCCATCCCTCAACTCTAGCATCTAGTGTCCTAGACTCAACTCTAGCATCTAGTGTCCTAGACTCAACTCTAGCATCTAGTGTCCTAGACTCAACTCTAGCATCTAGTGTCCTAGACTCAACTCTAGCATCTAGTGTCCTAGACTCAACTCTAGCATCTAGTGTCCTAGACTCAACTCTAGCATCTAGTGTCCTAGACTCAACTCTGTCTGAGCGTTGGCAACATGAGGTGGTTGTGTTTTATTGATATGTATCACTGTCTGCCAGTTGTCCTTGTGGTCTCACCATCCATCCATCCATCCCCTTCTCTCTTTCTCTCTCTCTGCAGGGGCTCCAGGTTCAGTCAAGTTCTGACGAGAATGGTCGGAAGCTCGGGGTCACATTCCGAACAGACAGTGAGTCTTTCTTTCTTTCTCACAGCAAAGCCTTGTTTAAATGTTATCTCCATATTTATACAATTGTAGAATTGTTACTGTTTACTATTTTAACATGGCCTTGCATGAAAACTGCCGGCCCTTTCCATTCCATCCTAAAGTTGCCATTTTACCACCTCAAAAGTTGCCACTTCTCAGAGTCCCATCCCTGACCAAACTTCTCCCAGCCATCCCCCACCAAGTTAATTTCTCCAGAAGTCAAAGTTTTCTCTCTTGTAGCAAATCCTGATTTTCCCAGCAGTCGGCTGCTATTGTCCTTGACTGTCAGAGGGGAACAGCTTTTCTGAAAAGCGCCTCTGTGGTTTAGCATCACAATTGACTGCAGCTCAGAGCCAGGGGGCGTGTGCGATACAGCCCGCTGCTCCACTTCCTCTACCTGAGAGAGAGAGGAGAGGACATAGGGATCATAAACAAAAGAGATGGGAGAGGAGAGGAGAGGAGGGGAGGGGAGAGGAGGGGACAGCTCCTTGCATGGCTGCACATTCTCTTCCCCAGGCTTGGCTCAGAGAGAATCTCACCCACCCACCTGTCCATCAGTCCATCAGTCTCGTCCATCAGTCTCGTCCATCAGTCCCGTCTATCAGTCCCACCCAGCTGTTCCCATCCATCAGTCCCGTCTATCAGTCCCAACCACCCGTCCATCAGTCCCGTCCATCAGTCCCACCCAGCTGTTCCTGTCCATCAGTCCTGTCCATCAGTCCTGTCTATCAGTCCCAACCACCCGTCCATCAGTCCCGTCTATCAGTCCCACCCAGCTGTTCCCATCCATCAGTCCTGTCTATCAGTCCCAACCACCCGTCCATCAGTCTCGTCCATCAGTCCCGTCCATCAGTCCCACCCAGCTGTTCCTGTCCATCAGTCCCATCTATCAGTCCCAACCACCCGTCCATCAGTCCCGTCCATCAGTCCCAACCACCCGTCCATCAGTCCCGTCCATCAGTCCCACCCAGCCGTTCCCGTCCATCAGTCCCGTCCATCAGTCCTGTCCATCAGCCTTCACCCAGGGAGCCCAGTTCTGTTCTGAGCTCCCCATCTTAACCATGCTCTCTGTTGTGTTGTGATCTGTGGTGTGAGGAGGGTTATCTATGTGGTAGATGAGGTAGGAAGGACTTCTGCTCCTGCTAATAAAGGTTGTTTTGAAATTGAAAATAGTTTTTAAATATGTGTCCATCAACCTTCTCTCCTCTCCATCTTTAACATAGTCTAACTGGGATATTTCCACTTTCTTCTCTCCTCTGTTCTTCTCCTCCAGATTGTTCTGTGAACTGGAGCCCATTGGGGAAGCATGCCATCTATGAGGTGAACAATGTGACGTTCAGCCACCTCTCCTGTGACAGCCAGGCTGCTGTGGTGGTCCACTGGATGACCAGCCCTCTAGGTACGTAACCAAGCCGTCTACACCTGCACTCTCTATAGAATTAGAACATTTACATTTACATTTACGTCATTTAGCAGACGCTCTTATCCAGAGCGACTTACAAATTGGCCAGAGCGACTTACAAATTGGACCTTCACCATGATCAAATAAAGCAGATGCCCAGCCCTCTAGGTATGAGGTATGTACAGCTATGCGTACCACCCCCCCGCAGACCCCGTAAAGCATGAGATTAGCTATAAACCTGCACATTTGTCTCTTTGCCCCATGGAAAAATGTGTGGAATTGTAGGAAGTTAGCTGTTTTCTAGAGTAGGTATAGACTGGAGAAAAGTCCCTCTCAAATCAAATCATATTTGTCACATACACGTGTTTAGCAGATGTTATAGCGGGTGTAGCGAAATGCTTATGCTTCTAGCTCCGACAGTGCAGTAATATCTAACAATTACACAACATATACCCAATACACACAAAAAAGTAAGGAATGGGATTTAAGAATATATACATAAATGGACAAGCAATGACAGAGCGGCATGGACTAAGATACAGAAGAATATTATAGAATAGAATGCAGTATATACATATGAGATGAGTAGTGCAAGATATGTAAACATTATTAAAAGTGACTAGTGTTCCATTTCTTAAAGTGGCCAGTGATTTCAATAGGCAGCAGCAGCCTCTAATGTGCTAGTAGTGATGGCTATTTAACAGTTTGATGGCCTTGAGATAGAAGCTGTTTTTCATTCTCTCGGTCCCAGCTTTGATGCACCTGTACTGACCTCGCCTTCTGGATGATAGCGGGGTGAACAGGCAGTGGCTTGGGTGGTTGATGTCCTTGATGATCTTTTTGGCCTTCCTGTGACATCGGGTGCTGTATGTGTCTTGGAGGGCAGGTAGTTTGCCCCCGGTAATGCGTTCGGCAGACCGCACCACCCTCTGGAGAGCCCTGCGGTTGTGGGCGGTGCAGTTGCCGTACCAGGCGGTGATACAGCCGGACAGGATGCTCTCAATTGTGCATCTGTAAAAGTTTGTGAGGGTTTTAGGTGATAAGCCAAATTTCTTCAGCCTCCTGAGGTTGAATAGGCTCTGTTGCGCCTTCTTCACCACACTGTCTGCGTGGGTGGACCATTTCAGTTTGTCGGTGATGTGTACGCCAAGGAACTTGAAGCTTTCCACCTTCTCCACTGCGGTCCCCTCGATGTGGATAGGGGGGTGCACCCTCTGCTGTTTCCTGAAGTCCACGATTATCTCCTTTGTTTTGTTGATGTTGAGTGAGAGGTTATTTTCCTGGCACCACACTCCCAGAGCCCTCACCTCCTCCCTGTAGGCGGTCTCGTCATTGTTGGTAATCAAGCCTACTACTGTTGTGTCGTCTGCAAACTTGATGATTGAGTTGGAGGCGTGCTTGGCCATGCAGTCATGGGTGAACAGGGAGTACAGAAGGGGGCTGAGCACGCACCCTTGTGGGGCCCCAGTGTTGAGGATCAGCGAAGTGGAGATGTTGTTTCCTACCTTCACCACCTGGGGGCGGTCCGTCAGGAAGTACAGGACCCAGTTGCACAGGGCGGGGTTCAGACCCAGGGCCTCGAGCTTGATGATGAGCTTGGAGGGTACTATGGTGTTGAATGCTGAGCTATAGTCAATGAACAGCATTCTTACATTGGTATTCCTCTTGTCCAGATGGGATAGGGCAGTGTGCAGTGTGATGGCAATTGAATCGTCTGTGGATCTATTGGGGCGGTAAGCAAATTGAAGTGGGTCTAGGGTGACAGGTAAGGTAGAGGTGATATGATCCTTGACTAGTCTCGCAAAGCACTTCATGATGACAGAGGTGAGTGCTACAGGGTGATAGTCATTTAGTTCAGTTACCTTTGCTTTCTTGGGTACAGGAACAATGGTGGCCATCTTGAAGCATGTGGGAACAGCAGACTGGGAAAGGGAGAGATTGAATATGTCCATGAACACACCAGCCAGCTGGTCTGCGCATGCTCTGAGGACGTGGCTAGGGATGCCGTCTGGGCCGGCTGCCTTGCGGGGGTTAACATGCTTAAATGTCTTAATCACTTCGGCCATGGAGAAGGAGAGGCCACAGTCCTTGGTAGTGGGCCTCGTCAGTGGCACTGTGTTATCCTCAAAGCGGGCGAAGAAGGTGTTTAGCTTGTCTGGAAGCGAGACGTCGGTGTCGGCGACGTGGCTGGTTTTCTTTTTGTAGTCCGTGATTGTCTGTAGACCCTGCCACATACGTCTCGTGTCTGAGCTTTTGAATTGCGACTCCACTCTCTATACTGATGTTTTGCCAATTTAATTGCCTTGCGGAGTGAGTAGCTACACTGTTTGTATTCTGCCATATTCCCAGTCACCTTGCCATGGTTGAATGCGGAGGTTCGCGCTTTCAGATTTGCACGAATGCTGCCGTCTATCCACAGTTTCTGGTTAGGGTAGGTTTTAATAGTCACAGTGGGCACAACATCACCTATTCACTTCCTGATAAACTCTGTCACCATTTCAGTGTATATGTCTAAATTATTTTCAGAAGCTACCCGGAACAGTGATCAAAACAATCTTGAAGCGTGGATTCCGATTGGTCAGACCAGCGTTGAATAGTCCTTAGCACGGGTACTTCCTGTTTGAGTTTCTGCCTATAGGAAGGGAGAAGCAAAATAGAGTCGTGGTCAGATTTGCTGAAAGGAGGGCGGGGGAGGGCCTTATAACCATCCCGGAAGTTTGAATAGCAATGGTCGAGGATTTTTGCAGCGCGAGTACAACAGTCGATATGTTGATAGAACTTCGGCAGCCTAGTCCTCAAATTTGCTTTGTTAAAATCCCAGGCTACAATAAATGCAGCCTCAGGATATGTGGTTTCCTGTTTGCATAAGGTCCAGTGAAGTTCTTTGAGGGTCGTTGTGGTATCGGCTTGAGGGGGGATATACACGGCCGTGACTATAACCGAATAAAATTATCTTGGGAGATAATACGGTCGGTATTTGATTGTGAGATATTCTAGGTCGGGTGAACAGAAGGACTCGAGTTCCTCTATGTTACTACAATTACACCATGAGTTGTTAATCATGAAACACACACCTCCGCCCTTCTGCTTCCCGGAGAGATATTTATTCCTGTCTGCGCGATGAACTGAGAACCCATCTGGCTGGACCGATTTCGACAGAATATCCCAAGAGAGCCATGTTTCCGTGAAACAGAGTATATTACAGGCCTTGGTGTCTCTCTGGAAAGAAATCCTTGCCCGTAGTTCGTCGACTTTGTTAACCAAAGATTGAAGATTAGCGAGTAGAATACTTGGAAGCGGTGGGTGGTGTGCGCGCCTCCTAAGTCAGACCAGCAGGCCGCTCCGAGTGCCTCTCCTCCGCCGGCGATGTTTTGGGTCAGCCGCTGGAATCAGTTCAGTTGCCCTGGGGAGAGCAAACAAAGGATCTGCTTCGGGAAAGTCGTATTCCTGGTCGTAATGCTGGTGAGTTACCGCCGCTCTGATATCCAATAGTTTTTCTCGGCTGTATGTAATGATGCAAAACACTTTCTGAGCTAATAATGTTAAAAATAATACATACGAAAACAAAATACTGCAAAGTTTCCTAAGAACTAGTCGCGAGGCCGCCATCTTCGTCGGTGCCATCTGCAGTCTGTGATTAGATATGAGCAGTCATTCCTAGTGAGGGGAAAAACTTCCCCATGCAAAAGTTAGAGTGGTAGGCCTACTTTTTAAATGTTTCTTGCAGGATTGTTTTGGGTAGATCACATTACATCTGGGAGACACCATAACATTTTAAAACCTTGGTATGTGTGAGTGCACGTGTGTGTTTGCGTCCTACGCCTGGTGGCACAGGACTGGTTTATGTTTATCTTCAGTATCTCAGGGCAGGCTGAGTTGAAGGGAGTAGAGTTTGTAGAGGAAGGAGGTGAAGGGAGTAGAGTTTGTAGAGGAAAGAGGTGAAGGGAGTAGAGTTTGTAGAGGAAAGAGGTGAAGGGAGTAGAGTTTGTAGAGGAAAGAGGTGAAGGGAGTAGAGTTTGTAGAGGAAAAGGTGAAGGGAGTAGAGTTTGTAGAGGAAAGAGGTGAAGGGAGTAGAGTTTGTAGAGGAAAGAGGTGAAGGGAGTAGAGTTTGTAGAGGAAAGAGGTGAAGGCAGTAGAGTTTGTAGAGGAAAGAGGTGAAGGGAGTAGAGTTTGTAGAGGAAGGAGGTGAAGGGAGTAGAGTTTGTAGAGGAAAGAGGTGAAGGGAGTAGAGTTTGTAGAGGAAGGAGGTGAGGGAGTAGAGTTTGTAGAGGAAAAGGTGAAGGGAGTAGAGTTTGTAGAGGAAAGAGGTGAAGGGAGTAGAGTTTGTAGAGGAAGGAGGTGAAGGGAGTAGAGTTTGTAGAGGAAGGAGGTGAAGGGAGTAGAGTTTGTAGAGGAAGGAGGTGAAGGGAGTAGAGTTTGTAGAGGAAGGAGGTGAAGGGAGTAGAGTTTGTAGAGGAAGGAGGTGAAGGGAGTAGAGTTTGTAGAGGAAGGAGGTGAGGGAGTAGAGTTTGTAGAGGAAAGAGGTGAAGGCAGTAGAGTTTGTAGAGGAAGGAGGTGAAGGGAGTAGAGTTTGTAGAGGAAGGAGGTGAGGGAGTAGAGTTTGTAGAGGAAAGAGGTGAAGGCAGTAGAGTTTGTAGAGGAAAAAGGTGAAGGGAGTAGAGTTTGTAGAGGAAAAAGGTGAAGGGAGTAGAGTTTGTAGAGGAAAAAGGTGAAGGGAGTAGAGTTTGTAGAGGAAAAGGTGAAGGGAGTAGAGTTTGTAGAGGAAAGAGGTGAAGGGAGTAGAGTTTGTAGAGGAAAGAGGTGAAGGCAGTAGAGTTTGTAGAGGAAAGAGGTGAAGGGAGTAGAGTTTGTAGAGGAAAGAGGTTTGGGAACAGGAGAGGAGAGAGAAGGCTCTTCTTCAAAGACCCAGGTTACCTCCCCCCATCCCTGTGTTGTTGGGCCAGGTTACCTCACCCCAGCCCTGTGTTGTTGGGCCTGTCCTGATCAAAGACCCAGGTTACCTCCCCCCAGCCCTGTGTTGTTGGGCCAGGTTACCTCCCCCAGCTCTGTGTTGTTGGGCCAGGTTACCTCCCCCCAGCCCTGTGTTGTTGGGCCAGGTTACCTCCCCCCAGCCCTGTGTTGTTGGGCCAGGTTACCTCCCCCCAGCCCTGTGTTGTTGGGCAGGTTACCTCCCCCCAGCCCTGTGTTGTTGGGCAGGTTACCTTCCCCCAGCCCTGTGTTGTTGGGCAGGTTACCTTCCCCCAGCCCTGTGTTGTTGGGCAGGTTACCTTCCCCCAGCCCTGTGTTGTTGGGCAGGTTACCTTCCCCCAGCCCTGTGTTGTTGGGCCAGGTTACCTCCCCCAGCCCTGTGTTGTTGGGCCTGTCCTGATCAAAGGCCCAGGTTACCTCCCCAGCAGGCCCCTGAGAGGGAAGAGATCCATACCCTACACAACCACACTGTGATTTGTCCGTGAAGGAATGTGTGTGTGTACGTTTGTGTTCGCGCGCACATGCTGTGTGTGTGTGTTTGTCTTCAGTGTCTCCTGTTTGCACGCGATCTGTGCCTGTGTGACAGAGAGACTGAGAGAGGAGGCTTCCTCTGCTTCCGTCTACTGAGGCTCTATTGAACTTGGTAACGTGAAGCCTTGGCTGATCCTCAGGACAATGCAGCCTGTTGTTCTCTGGGGGTTAATCCCTGGGACACTGCTCAGGTAGAGGGTTACATAGTAGGAAGAAAAGAAAAGAGCGGGAGAGAAAGAGGGGGAGAGAGAGGGGGGGAGGGAGAGAGAGAGGGAGGGAGGGAGAGAGGGGGGGAGGGAGAGAGAGAGGGAGGGAGGGAGGGAGGGGGGAGGGAGAGAGAGAGGGAGGGAGGGGGGAGGGAGGAGGGGGGAGGGAGAGAGAGAGGGAGGGAGGGGGGAGGGAGAGGGGGGAGGGGGGGAGGGAGGGAGAGATGAGGGGGGGGAGGGAGGGAGAGAGGGGGGAGAGAGGGAGGGAGGGGGAGAGATGGGAGAGAGAGGGAGGGGGGAGGGAGGGAGAGATGAGGGGGGAGGGAGGGGGAGAGATGGGAGAGAGAGAGGGAGAGAGAGGGAGAGAGAGGGAGGGAGGGAGGGGGGGGAGAGGGAGGGGGGGAGAGAGGGAGGGAGAGAGGGAGAGGGAGGGAGGGGGAGAGGGAGGGAAGGAAGGAGGGAGGGAGGGAGGGAGGGAGGGAGGGAGAGAGGGGGGAGGGAGAGAGAGAGGGAGGGAGGGAGGGGGGAGGGGGGAGGGAGAGGGGGGAAGGAGGGAGGGAGGGAGGGAGGGAGGGAGGGAAGAGAGAGGAACAAAAACATGCTTGGAGACAACCACTCCTACAGCTTTTTCTTCCCAGTTTTTTCAATCTCCTCTGAGTCCCTCTCTCTCTCTCTCTCTTTCTCACTCTCTCTGTTGACGGTGAGGTTGATTGTATCTGTGTGGAGGTAGAGGAGAGGAGGAGGCGTGTTACAACCACCACAAAGAGGAGGCTCTTTCAGCTCCTCAGCTTGCCCACTTATATACACACACACACACACACGGAGCCTCCGCTCCCCACAGAGGTATCAGGAGCCACAGGGATGTGTGTTTTCTGCCTCTGCTGCTGCCTCGGACTAATAAAGCAGAAATATAATTAACAGGGAGGTGCGCTGGCACACTTTGAAGGGCACGGGAATGCTCCCTTGGCACGCAGACATCCACCCTCCTGTCCTCTGCAAACATGGGTTCAAATGCTATTTTAAATCTATTTATAAAGCGTAGCTGTGCTTGCTTAAGCTTGCCTGTTGCTATGAATCAATCGAGAAGTGCTAAAAGTGCAAATCCTGCCCACCTGGCACTCCAGACAGGCTAAAACACACACAACACCTGCTCGCTCACTCATACACTGACACATCACCCTTTCCTTTCTTTAGTCCAAACCCGTGTTTCTGTTTCTTCCTGTTGTTAGTATCTGTTTTTTTGGTTTAGTTTCTACAATTGTAAAGCTACTTTGGGTCCTTGCAAAGCGCTATATAATTCACATTTTATTATTATTAAAACAAATGCTCAAAGTATTTGAAAGATTTGAAATGGTATTTGAACCCATGTCAGGTCCTCTGCCATGCACAGCACAGCCTCTCTCTCCTGCTGGTCATATTATGGTCTCAATGTGTTTGATGCATGCCCTGACCTCCAGTTTGTGTGTGCGTGTGCGTGTGCGTGTGCGTGCGCGTGCGCGTGCGCGTGTGCTTGTATTACTATTCTCGTGGGTTCCGGAAATCACCAAAAGTCCCCACAAGGATAGTAAAACAAGGAAGATCCTACCCCGTGGGGACATTTCCAAGATCCCCACAAGGACAAAAACTATTTTAGGCTTAGGGGTTAGGGTAACAATTAGGGTTATACTTAGTACTTAGGGGTTAGGGAAAATAGGATTTTGAATGGAAATAAATGTTAAGACCCCACAAGGATATTAAAATGTGTGTATCTTCACATGGTTCTTCACTTTATTTGTGCCTTGATCATGTTTTGGCCCAAATCCCTCACTCATCAGTCGTTATTCAGTGTTTTGGTTACCAGTTAATATTGTTTGTTTATGCTTATGATATGTGATATTTGGTGTTTATGCTTATGATATATGATATTTGGGAGATTATGTGTCGTGGTTTGGGGAGTGTTTGTGGGGATGTTACAGTATGTGGTAATCTGACATGTGGGTGCTTTTGTTCAACTATTTTGTGTGTGTGTGTGTGTGTGTGTGTGTGAGTGTGTCATTCTGCTCTTTCCGCTCAGGTATTGAACATGTGTGTGTAGAAAACTACAAGTATCTTGGCACAATGACTGATAATAAATGGAACTTTGAGTGTAACACTGACATGTTGTGTAAGAGGGGCCAGCAATGTCTTTTTTGTCTTAACATTTTCTTTGATTTTCTGGTACGACAACCTTGGTGTCAAAACAAAAAATACACTTGCTAGAATAGTGAAAGTGGTCAGTAAGATCAGGGTAGTCCAGCAGAGTACTCTGGCTGACCTGTACAACAGACAAGGAGGAGGAAGGTAGAATCCATCCTGTCTGGCTGACCTGTACTACAGACAAGGAGGAGGAAGGTAGAATCCATCCTGTCTGTCTGACCTGTACAACAGACAAGGAGGAGGAAGGTAGAATCCATCCTGTCTGTCTGACTGACCTGTACAACAGACAAGGAGGAGGAAGGTAGAATCCATCCTGTCTGTCTGTCTGACCTGTACAACAGACAAGGAGGAGGAAGGTAGAATCCATCCTGTCTGTCTGCCCTGTACAACAGACAAGGAGGAGGAAGGTAGAATCCATCCTGTCTGTCTGACCTGTACAACAGACAAGGAGGAGGAAGGTAGAATCCATCCTGTCTGTCTGTCTGACCTGTACAACAGACAAGGAGGAGGAAGGTAGAATCCATCCTGTCTGTCTGTCTGACCTGTACAACAGACAAGGAGGAGGAAGGTAGAATCCATCCTGTCTGTCTGTCTGACCTGTACAACAGACAAGGAGGAGGAAGGTAGAATCCATCCTGTCTGTCTGACCTGTACAACAGACAAGGAGGAGGAAGGTAGAATCCATCCTGTCTGTCTGTCTGACCTGTACAACAGACAAGGAGGAGGAAGGTAGAATCCATCCTGTCTGTCTGACCTGTACAACAGACAAGGAGGAGGAAGGTAGAATCCATCCTGTCTGTCTGTCTGACCTGTACAACAGACAAGGAGGAGGAAGGTAGAATCTATCCTGTCTGTCTGTCTGACCTGTACAACAGACAAGGAGGAGGAAGGTAGAATCCATCCTGTCTGTCTGACCTGTACAACAGACAAGGAGGAGGAAGGTATAATCCATCCTGTCTGTCTGACCTGTACAACAGACAAGGAGGAGGAAGGTAGAATCCATCCTGTCTGTCTGACCTGTACAACAGACAAGGAGGAGGAAGGTAGAATCCATCCTGTCTGTCTGTCTGACCTGTACAACAGACAAGGAGGAGGAAGGTAGAATCCATCCTGTCTGTCTGTCTGACCTGTACAACAGACAAGGAGGAGGAAGGTAGAATCCATCCTGTCTGACTCTCTGACCTGTACAACAGACAAGGAGGAGGAAGGTAGAATCCATCCTGTCTGTCTGTCTGTCTGACCTGTACAACAGACAAGGAGGAGGAAGGTAGAATCCATCCTGTCTGTCTCTCTGACCTGTACAACAGACAAGGAGGAGGAAGGTAGAATCCATCCTGTCTGTCTGACTGACCTGTACAACAGACAAGGAGGAGGAAGGTAGAATCCATCCTGTCTGTCTGACTGACCTGTACAACAGACAAGGAGGAGGAAGGTAGAATCCATCCTGTCTGTCTGACCTGTACAACAGACAAGGAGGAGGAAGGTAGAATCCATCCGGTCTGTCTGACCTGTACAACAGACAAGGAGGAGGAAGGTAGAATCCATCCTGTCTGTCTGACCTGTACAACAGACAAGGAGGAGGAAGGTAGAATCCATCCTGTCTGGCTGACCTGTACAACAGACAAGGAGGAGGAAGGTAGAATCCATCCTGTCTGGCTGACCTGTACAACAGACAAGGAGGAGGAAGGTAGAATCCATCCTGTCTGTCTGTCTGACCTGTACAACAGACAAGGAGGAGAAAGGTAGAATCCATCCTGTCTGTCTGTCTGACCTGTACAACAGACAAGGAGGAGGAAGGTAGAATCCATCCTGTCTGTCTGTCTGACCTGTACAACAGACAAGGAGGAGGAAGGTAGAATCCATCCTGTCTGACTGACCTGTACAACAGACAAGGAGGAGGAAGGTAGAATCCATCCTGTCTGGCTGACCTGTACAACAGACAAGGAGGAGGAAGGTAGAATCCATCCTGTCTGTCTGACTGACCTGTACAACAGACAAGGAGGAGGAAGGTAGAATCCATCCTGTATGTCTGTCTGACCTGTACAACAGACAAGGAGGAGGAAGGTAGAATCCATCCTGTCTGTCTGTCTGACCTGTACAACAGACAAGGAGGAGGAAGGTAGAATCCATCCTGTCTGTCTGTCTGACCTGTACAACAGACAAGGAGGAGGAAGGTAGAATCCATCCTGTCTGTCTGACCTGTACAACAGACAAGGAGGAGAAAGGTAGAATCCATCCTGTCTGTCTGACCTGTACAACAGACAAGGAGGAGGAAGGTAGAATCCATCCTGTCTGTCTGACCTGTACAACAGACAAGGAGGAGAAAGGTAGAATCCATCCTGTCTGTCTGACCTGTACAACAGACAAGGAGGAGGAAGGAATCCATCCTGTCTGTCTCTCTGACCTGTACAACAAACAAGGAGGAGGACGGTAGAATCCATCCTGTCTGTCTCTCTGACCTGTACAACAGACAAGGAGGAGGAAGGTAGAATCCATCCTGTCTGTCTGACTGACCTGTACAACAGACAAGGAGGAGGAAGGTAGAATCCATCCTGTCTGTCTGTCTGACCTGTACAACAGACAAGGAGGAGGAAGGTAGAATCTATCCTGTCTGTCTGTCTGACCTGTACAACAGACAAGGAGGAGGAAGGTAGAATCCATCCTGTCTGTCTGTCTGACCTGTACAACAGACAAGGAGGAGGAAGGTAGAATCCATCCTGTCTGTCTGACCTGTACAACAGACAAGGAGGAGGAAGGTAGAATCCATCCTGTCTGTCTGTCTGACCTGTACAACAGACAAGGAGGAGGAAGGTAGAATCCATCCTGTCTGTCTGACCTGTACAACAGACAAGGAGGAGGAAGGTAGAATCCATCCTGTCTGGCTGACCTGTACAACAGACAAGGAGGAGGAAGGTAGAATCCATCCTGTCTGTCTGACCTGTACAACAGACAAGGAGGAGGAAGGTAGAATCCATCCTGTCTGTCTGTCTGACCTGTACAACAGACAAGGAGGAGGAAGGTAGAATCCATCCTGTCTGTCTGTCTGACCTGTACAACAGACAAGGAGGAGGAAGGTAGAATCCATCCTGTCTGTCTGACCTGTACAACAGACAAGGAGGAGAAAGGTAGAATCCATCCTGTCTGTCTGACCTGTACAACAGACAAGGAGGAGGAAGGTAGAATCCATCCTGTCTGTCTGACCTGTACAACAGACAAGGAGGAGAAAGGTAGAATCCATCCTGTCTGTCTGACCTGTACAACAGACAAGGAGGAGGAAGGTAGAATCCATCCTGTCTGTCTCTCTGACCTGTACAACAAACAAGGAGGAGGACGGTAGAATCCATCCTGTCTGTCTCTCTGACCTGTACAACAGACAAGGAGGAGGAAGGTAGAATCCATCCTGTCTGTCTGACTGACCTGTACAACAGACAAGGAGGAGGAAGGTAGAATCCATCCTGTCTGTCTGTCTGACCTGTACAACAGACAAGGAGGAGGAAGGTAGAATATATCCTGTCTGTCTGTCTGACCTGTACAACAGACAAGGAGGAGGAAGGTAGAATCCATCCTGTCTGTCTGTCTGACCTGTACAACAGACAAGGAGGAGGAAGGTAGAATCCATCCTGTCTGTCTGACCTGTACAACAGACAAGGAGGAGGAAGGTAGAATCCATCCTGTCTGTCTGTCTGACCTGTACAACAGACAAGGAGGAGGAAGGTAGAATCCATCCTGTCTGTCTGACCTGTACAACAGACAAGGAGGAGGAAGGTAGAATCCATCCTGTCTGGCTGACCTGTACAACAGACAAGGAGGAGGAAGGTAGAATCCATCCTGTCTGTCTGACCTGTACAACAGACAAGGAGGAGGAAGGTAGAATCCATCCTGTCTGTCTGTCTGACCTGTACAACAGACAAGGAGGAGGAAGGTAGAATCCATCCTGTCTGTCTGTCTGACCTGTACAACAGACAAGGAGGAGGAAGGTAGAATCCATCCTGTCTGTCTGACCTGTACAACAGACAAGGAGGAGAAAGGTAGAATCCATCCTGTCTGTCTGACCTGTACAACAGACAAGGAGGAGGAAGGTAGAATCCATCCTGTCTGTCTGACCTGTACAACAGACAAGGAGGAGAAAGGTAGAATCCATCCTGTCTGTCTGACCTGTACAACAGACAAGGAGGAGGAAGGTAGAATCCATCCTGTCTGTCTCTCTGACCTGTACAACAAACGAGGAGGAAGGTAGAATCCATCCTGTCTGTCTCTCTGACCTGTACAACAGACAAGGAGGAGGAAGGTAGAATCCATCCTGTCTGTCTGACCTGTACAACAGACAAGGAGGAGGAAGGTAGTTTTCAGCTGATTAAACAGCGCCGGAAGAAGATGGCTGCCGTTTTACAGCCCTCTAACCAATTGTACTATTATGTGTGTTTTTCCGCGTTATTTGTAATTTATTTTGTACATAATGTTTATGCCATCGTCTCTTATAACCAAAGAGAGCTTCTGGATATCAGGACAGCGATTACTCACCTCGCGTTGGACGAACACTTTTTCTTCAACGAGGCGTTCGCGAAGGATATTCTACAGACTCCGGACAAGGCCCAGATCCCCGTCATTCGCGTGAGGAAGAGACGGAGATATCGTGGACGTAGGTCGGGGTGCCTTGTAAGGATCCGACGGCGAACGAGTAAACTGCCTCTCCCATCAATCCTATTAGCCAACGTTCAAGCTTTGGAGAATAAAATGGACGATTTAAGATTACGGTTATCCTACCAACGGGACATTAAAAACTGTAATATCTTATGTTTCACGGAGTCGTGGCTGAATGACAACAATGACAACATTCAGCTAGCAGGCTATACGCTACATCGGCAGGACAGAACGGCAGACTCGGGTAAGACGAGGGGTGGCGGTCTCTGTATTTTTGTAAACAACAGCTGGTGCACAAAATCAAATACTAAGGAAGTCTCAAGGTTTTGCTCGCCTGAGGTAGAGTATCTTATGATAAGCTGTAGACCACACTATTTACCAAGAGAGTTTTCATCTATACTTTTCATAGCTGTCTATTTACCACCACAAACCAATGCTGGCATTAAGATTGCACTGAATGAGTTGTACAAGGCCATTAATCAACAGGAAAACGCTCATCCAGATGCAGCGCTCCTAGTAGCAGGGGACTTTAATGCAGGGAAACTTAAATCCGTTCTACCTCATTTCTACCAGCATGTTAAATGTGCAACCAGAGGGGAAAAAACTCTAGACCACCTTTACTCCACACACAGAGACGCATACAAAGCTCTCCCTCGCCCTCCATTTGGCAAATCTGACCATAACTCTATCCTCCTGATTCCTGCTTATAAGCAAAAACTGAAGCAGGAAGCACCAGTGATTCGGCTAATAAAAAAGTGGTCAGATGACGCAGATGCTAAGCTACAGGACTGTTTTGCTAGCACAGACTGGAACATGTTCCGGGATTCTTCAGACAGCATTGAGGAGTACACCACATCAGTCACTGGCTTCATCAATAAGTGCATCGATGATGTCGTCCCCACAGTGACCGTACGTACATACCCCAACCAGAAGCCATGGATTACAGGAAACATCCGCACTGAGCTAAAGGGTAGAGCTGCCGCTTTCAAGGAACGGGACTCTAACCCGGACGCTTATAAGAAATCCCGCTATGACCTCCGACGAACCATCAAACAGGCAAAGAGTCAATACAGGTCTAAGATTGAATCATACTACACTGGCTCTGACGCTCGTCGGATGTGGCAGGGCTTGAAAACTATTACAGACTACAAAGGGAAACACAGCCGCGAGCTGCCCAGTGACACAAGCCTACCAGACGAGCTAAACCACTTCTATGCTCGCTTCGAGGCAAGCAACACTGAAGCATGCATGAGAGCACCAGCTGTTCCGGACGACTATGTGATCACGCTCTCCGTAGCCGATGTGAGTAAGACTTTTAAGCAGATCAACATTCACAAGGCCGCAGGGCCAGACGGATTACCAGGACGTGTACTCCGAGCATGTGCTGACCAACTGGCAAGTGTCTTCACTGACATTTTCAACATGTCCCTGACTGAGTCTGTAATACCAACATGTTTCAAGCAGACCACCATAGTCCCCGTGCCCAAGAACTCTAAGATAACCTGCCTAAATGACTACCGACCCGTGGCACTGACGTCTGTAGCCATGAAGTGCTTTGAAAGACTGGTCATGGCTCACATCAACAGCATAATCCCAGAAACCCTAGACCCACTCCAATTTGCATACCGCCCTAACAGATCCACAGATGATGCAATCTCTATCGCACTCCACACTGCCCTTTCCCACCTGGACAAGAGGAACACCTACGTGAGAATGCTATTCATTGACTACAGCTCAGCATTCAACACCATAGTGCCCTCAAAGCTCATCACTAAGCTAAGGATCCTGGGACTAAACACCTCCCTCTGCAACTGGATCCTGGACTTCCTGACGGGCCGCCCCCAGGTGGTAAGGGTAGGTAACAACACATCTGCCACACTGATCCTCAACACGGGGGCCCCTCAGGGGTGCGTGCTCAGTCCCCTCCTGTACTCTCTGTTCACCCATGACTGCATGGCCAGGCACGACTCCAACACCATCATTAAGTTTGCCGACGACACAACAGTGGTAGGCCTGATCACCGACAACGATGAGACAGCCTATAGGGAGGAGGTCAGAGATCTGGCCGTGTGGTGCCAGGACAACAACCTCTCCCTCAACGTGACCAAGACAAAGGAGATGATTGTGGACTACAGGAAAAAAAAGAGGACTGAGCACGCCCCCATTCTCATCGACGGGGCTGTAGTGGAACAGGTTGAGAGCTTCAAGTTCCTTGGTGTCCACATCACCAACGAACTATCATGGTCCAAACACACCAAGACAGTCGTGAAGAGGGCACGACAAAGCCTATTCCCCCTCAGGAGACTAAAAAGATTTGGCATGGGTCCTCAGATCCTCAAAAAATTCTACAGCTGCACCATCGAGAGCATCCTGACTGGTTGCATCACCGCCTGGTATGGCAACTGCTTGGCCTCTGACCGCAAGGCACTACAGAGGGTAGTGCGTACGGCCCAGTACATCACTGGGGCAAAGCTCCCTGCCATCCAGGACCTCTATACCAGGCGGTGTCAGAGGAAGGCCCTCAAAATTGTCAAAGACTCCAGTCACCCTAGTCATAGACTGTTCTCTCTGCTACCGCACGGCAAGCGGTACCGGAGTGCCAAGTCTAGGTCCAAAAGACTTCTCAACAGCTTCTACCCCCAAGCCATAAGACTCCTGAACAGCTAATCATGGCTACCCGGACTATTTGCACTGCCCCCCCACCCCATCCTTTTTACGCTGCTGCTACTCTGTTAAGTATTTATGCATAGTCACTTTAACTCTACCCACATGTACATATTACCTCAACTACCTCAACTAGCCGGTGCCCCCGCACATTGACTATGCAACGGTACCCCCCTGTATATATAGCCTCCCTACTGTCACTTTATTCTATTGTATATATAGCCTCCCTACTGTCACTTTATTTTTTACTTCTGCTCTTTTTCTCTCAACACTTTTTTGTTGTTGTTTTATTCTTACCTTTTTGTTTAAAATAAATGCACTGTTGGTTAAGGGCTGTAAGTAAGCATTTCACTGTAATGTCTGCACCTGTTGTATTCGGCGCATGTGACCAATAAAATTTGATTTGATTTGATTTGAAGGTAGAATCCATCCTGTCTGTCTCTCTGACCTGTACAACAGACAAGGAGGAGGAAGGTAGAATCCATCCTGTCTGTCTGTCTGACCTGTACAACAGACAAGGAGGAGGAAGGTAGAATCCATCCTGTCTGTCTGACCTGTACAACAGACAAGGAGGAGGAAGGTAGAATCCATCCTGTCTGTCTGACCTGTACAACAGACAAGGAGGAGGAAGGTAGAATCCATCCTGTCTGGCTGACCTGTACAACAGACAAGGAGGAGGAAGGTAGAATCCATCCTGTCTGTCTGACCTGTACAACAGACAAGGAGGAGGAAGGTAGAATCCATCCTGTCTGTCTGTCTGACCTGTACAACAGACAAGGAGGAGGAAGGTAGAATCCATCCTGTCTGTCTGACCTGTACAACAGACAAGGAGGAGGAAGGTAGAATCCATCCTGTCTGGCTGACCTGTACAACAGACAAGGAGGAGGAAGGTATAATCCATCCTGTCTGTCTGACCTGTACAACAGACAAGGAGGAGGAAGGTAGAATCCATCCTGTCTGTCTGTCTGACCTGTACAACAGACAAGGAGGAGGAAGGTAGAATCCATCCTGTCTGTCTGACCTGTACAACAGACAAGGAGGAGGAAGGTAGAATCCATCCTGTCGGTCTGTCTGACCTGTACAACAGACAAGGAGGAGGAAGGTAGAATCCATCCTGTCTGTCTGACCTGTACAACAGACAAGGAGGAGGAAGGTAGAATCCATCCTGTCTGTCTGACCTGTACAACAGACGAGGAGGAGGAAGGTAGAATCCATCCTGTCTGGCTGACCTGTACAACAGACAACTGGTGAGGAAGGTAGAAACCATCCTGTCTGACTGACCTGTACAACCAGACAGCTGGTGAGGAAGGCAGAATCCATCCTGTCTGTCTGTGCCCAGCCCCTACACCATGAGTTCCATCCTGTCTGACTGTGCCCAGCCCCTACACCATGAGTTCCATCCTGTCTGACTGTGCCCAGCCCCTACACCATGAGTTCCATCCTGTCTGACTGTGCCCAGCCCCTACACCATGAGTCCCATCTTGTCTGACTGTGCCCAGCCCCTACACCATGAGTTCCATCCTGTCTGTCTGACTGTGCCCAGCCCCTACACCATGAGTTCCATCCTGTCTGACTGTGCCCAGCCCCTACACCATGAGTTCCATCCTGTCTGACTGTGCCCAACCCCTACACCATGAGTTCCATCCTGTCTGACTGTGCCCAACCCCTACACCATGAGTCCCATCCTGTCTGACTGTGCCCAGCCCCTACACCATGAGTTCCATCCTGTCTGTCTGTGCCCAGCCCCTACACCATGAGTTCCATCCTGTCTGACTGTGCCCAGCCCCTACACCATGAGTCCCATCCTGTCTGACTGTGCCCAGCCCCTACACCATGAGTTCCATCCTGTCTGACTGTGCCCAGCCCCTACACCATGAGTTCCATCCTGTCTGTCTGACTGTGCCCAGCCCCTACACCATGAGTCCCATCCTGTCTGACTGTGCCCAGCCCCTACACCATGAGTTCCATCCTGTCTGACTGTGCCCAGCCCCTACACCATGAGTTCCATCCTGTCTGACTGTGCCCAGCCCCTACACCATGAGTTCCATCCTGTCTGTCTGACTGTGCCCAGCCCCTACACCATGAGTCCCATCCTGTCTGACTGTGCCCAGCCCCTACACCATGAGTTCCATCCTGTCTGACTGTGCCCAGCCCCTACACCATGAGTTCCATCCTGTCTGTCTGACTGTGCCCAGCCCCTACACCATGAGTTCCATCCTGTCTGTCTGACTGTGCCCAGCCCCTACACCATGAGTTCCATCCTGTCTGACTGTGCCCAGCCCCTACACCATGAGTTCCATCCTGTCTGACTGTGCCCAGCCCCTACACCATGAGTTCCATCCTGTCTGTCTGACTGTGCCCAGCCCCTACACCATGAGTTCCATCCTGTCTGACTGTGCCCAGCCCCTACACCATGAGTTCCATCCTGTCTGACTGTGCCCAGCCCCTACACCATGAGTTCCATCCTGTCTGTCTGACTGTGCCCAGCCCCTACACCATGAGTCCCATTTAGATCCCCCCCCTGTTAAAACTAGCAGGAACAAGCACTCCTTCACCCCTATGGCCATTACCAGGAGGTAGGCTAGGAATGATGATGATGATGATGATGATGTTGAGGATGACGATGGTAATACGTTGTTGATGATGGTGGTGTTGATGCTGATGATGTTTTTTTGTTTTGTCAGCACATTGTTGATATGTTGACGAGACACAGAGCACTTGACTTAGTAGACAACTATGGCTTGCTGTACTTCAGTGCTGCTGCTAAAGTGGATCACTAGTAGGCCTACAGTATATAGCAGTATAGATGGCTGTCAGCCCTATGACTTGATGGACTAGCTCATTGTATTCACCAGGACTGTCTGTCGTTGTGATCCAAGTGGATTTTATATGCCGTTTTTTATGCTCCTCTCCTGCTAAAACAATTACCCTCTGGGAAAAATCAAGTTGCAAGTTGAACTTGTTGTTGTGTCCAGGTACTGAAGGTGTATATTATTCTGTCTAGGTATAGAGCATGTGAAGGGCTTCAGAGTGTACCTGGAGGGTAAGGACCCAGAGGGGAAGCAGTGTCAGCACATGATCCTCAAAGACCCACGACAGCTCAACTTCTCCTACAAGAATGTGGTAAGTCACACCACAGACAACGGTTGTTTTTATCTCCATGCACCTGTAACGTGTGTGAACTAGCTTTGTAGAATATAATATCAAATGCATAATACACTGCTCAAAAATATAAAGGGAACACTTAAACAACACATCCTAGATCTGAATGAATGTGCTGAATTGAATGTGCTGACAACAAAATCACACAAAAATTATCAATGGAAATCAAATGTATCAACCCATGGAGGTCTGGATTTGGAGTCACCCTCAAAATTAAAGTGGAAAACCACACTACAGGCTGATCCAACTTTGATGTAATGTCCTTAAAACAAGTCAAAATGAGGCTCAGTAGTGTGTGTGGCTTCCACGTGCCTGTATGACCTCCCTATGACGCCTGGGCATGCTCCTGATGAGGTGGCGGATGGTCTCCTGAGGGATCTCCTCCCAGACCTGGACTAAAGCATCCACCAACTTCTGGACAGTCTGTGGTGCAACGTGGCGTTGGTGTGGATGGAGTGAGACATGATGTCCCAGATGTGCTCAATTGGATTCAGGTCTGGGGAGCAGGCGGGCCAGTCCATAGCATCAATGCCTTCCTCTTGCAGGAACTGCTGACACACTCCAGCCACATGAGGTCTAGCATTGTCTTGCATTAGGAGGAACCCAGGGCCAACCGCACCAGCATATGGTCTCACAAGGGGTCTGAGGATCTCATCTCGGCACCTAATGGCAGTCAGGCTACCTCTTGCGAGCACATGGAGGGCTGTGCGGCCCCCCAAAGAAATGCCACCCCACACCATGACTGACCCACCGCCAAACCGGTCATGCTGGAGGATGTTGCAGGCAGCAGAACGTTCTCCACGGCGTCTCCAGACTCTGTCACGTCTGTCACATGTGCTCAGTGTGAACCTGCTTTCATCTGTGAAGAGCACAGGGCGCCAGTGGCGAATTTGCCAATCTTGGTGTTCTCTGGCAAATGCCAAACGTCCTGCACGGTGTTGGGCTGTAAGCACAACCCCCACCTGTGGACGTCGGGCCCTCATACCACCCTAATGGAGTCTGTTTCTGACCGTTTGAGCAGACACATGCACATTTGTGGCCTGCTGGAGGTCATTTTGCAGGGCTCTGGCAGTGCTCCTCCTGCTCCTCCTTGCACAAAGGCGGAGGTAGCGGTCCTGCTGCTGGGTTGTTGCCCTCCTACGGCCTCCTCCACGTCTCCTGATGTACTGGCCTGTCTCCTGGTAGCGCCTCCATGCTCTGGACACTACGCTGACAGACACAGCAAACCTTCTTGCCACAGCTCGCATTGATGTGCCATCCTGGATGAGCTGCACTACCTGAGCCACTTGTGTGGGTTGTAGACTCCGTCTCATGCTACCACTAGAGTGAAAGCACCGCCAGCATTCAAAAGTGACCAAAACATCAGCCAGGAAGCATAGGAACTGAGAAGTGGTCTGTGGTCACCACCTGCAGAACCACTTCTTTATTGGGGGTGTCTTGCTAATTGCCTATAATTTCCACCTGTTGTCTATTCCATTTGCACAACAGCATGTGAAATGTATTGTCAATCAGTGTTGCTTCCTAAGTGGACAGTTTGATTTCACAGAAGTGTGATTGACTTGGAGTTACATTGTGTTGTTTAAGTGTTCCCTTTTATTTTTTTGAGCAGTGTAACAAAAGCTCAACTTACCAAGTTATGTAAGTAAGTATTTGGGTGCTGTAGCCCTTCCGAGACTTGATGACCGAAACACATCCATTGTGATTGCTGATAATAAATTGAAGTAATCATTTATTTGTAAGTGCTGGCTGATTTGAAGTATACCTTCACCTTGTTATTCCCTGATAGAAGATGAGCTCTCAGCCCTTCCCTGGTCTGGCCTTTGAGACAGACTACATGGTCCGGATCGTTCCTTTCCCCACCTTCATGAATGACAGCTTCTTCCCCCCATCCTTCCTGCGTACCAACTGTAAGTGGAACACTCCTCGAACTACAGGCCCTAGTTGTAGACCATAAACAGAGTTTAATCACTACAAGCAACTGTAAGTGGAATCAGACAGGAGTGCCAGGGGTTTTACCTGGCCACATAACCTGACTGAGGAAAATCTTCAGGCCCTCGTTTTGTAGGCCAGGAAAAACTCCTAGCCCTGGTGATGATCTTGTGAATTGGTAGAGTAGAGTAACTGTAGTGTAACTGTTGCTGAAGACTCCCGTTGTAATTGGTTGTTTTTGTTGTGTGTTTTGTTCTCAGCCTGTGAAGTGCTTCTGGGACACGACAACCTCGTCTGCAAACCATGTGAGTCCCCATTGTACATCTACTTGCTCTTATACCTGTGTAATGCTGTAATCATGCTATTAACAACATTTTATTAACACATTAACAACATAGTATTAACATATGTTACATAGTAAATAGCCTACTAATGTCTTTATAATTGCATAGTAATGGAGTTTAAGCGTAAGGCATTGTGATTAATTGTAATGAAACAGACATTCCTCTATTTTCTCATATACATGGGTTAACCTTTCTCTCTGTCTGGCGGTTGTGATCAGTCTGGAAGCCCAAGACCCTCAACATCTCTCAGCGGGGCGCCAACCTCCATGTTGTCTTTGACCACGCCCCCTCCACCTTCGGCTTCACCGTCTACTACCTGTACTACAAACTACGACAGGAGGGACCCTTCAGGCTCAAACGCTGCAAACCGGTAAGGAAGGAAATGATGTTATGAGTAGAGAGCCTCAAGCCTTTTCCTGGTTAGGTCGTGTGGTCAGGAAAATCTCAGGGCCTTATAAGGAATGATGAGCTGCATCTTAGCCTGTATTTATCAAGCTTATCAGAGTAGAAATGCTGATGATCTAGGATTAGTTTTGCCTGATGCCTGCCCTAGATCAAAATGAACTAAATAATATGGACAGGGAGGACCTGGTCCTAGATCAGCACTCCTACTCTGAAACTCTTTATGAATACTGCTCCTAATGTGTTTCCCAGACACTGAGGAGGATGTAGTATGGTTACGGTAAGTAGACGTGTCTGCTGCCTTGGCCTTGGCCTCTTCTACCAGGCCCTCTGCCAGCTGGGCCTCTTTTCTCTCTGACAACCTATGGCCTCCTGAGACATCCATGGACTTATCATACTTTCCTCCTTCTCCCTCTCTCTCTCTCTCTCTCTCTCTCTCTCTCTCTCTCTTCTCTCTCTCTCTCTCTCTCTCTCTCTCCTCCTCTCTCTCTCTCTCTCCTCTTCTCTTCTCTCTCTCTCTCTCTCTCTCCTCTCTCTCTCTCTCTCTCTCTCTCTCTCTCTCTCTCTCTCTCTCTCTCTCTGCTCTCTCTCTCTCTCTCTCTCTGTCTCTCTCTCTCTGTCTCTCTGTCTCTCTCGCTCTCTCTCTCTCTCTCTCTCTTTGTCTATCTCTCTGTCTCGCTCTCTCGCTGTCTCTCTGTCTCTCTCTCTCTGTCTCTCTCTCTGTTTCTCTCGCTCTCTGTCTCTCTCTCTCTCGCTGTCTCTCTCTCTCTTGCTGTCTTTCTCTCTGTCTCTCTGTCTCTCTGTCTCTCTCTCTCTCTCTCTCTCTCTCTCTCTCTCTCTGTCTCTCTCTGTCTCTCTCTGTCTCTCTCTCACTCACTCTGTCTCTCTCTCTCTGTCTCTCTCTCTCTGTCTCGCTCTCGCTGTCTCTCTCTCCGCTGTCTCTCTCTGTCTCTCTCTCTCTGTCTCTCTCTCTCTCTGTCTCTCTCTCTCTGTCTCTGTCTCTGTCTCTGTCTCTCTCTCTCTGTCTCTCTCGCTGTCTCTCTCTCTCTGTCTCTCTCTCTGTTTCTCTCGCTCTCTGTCTCTCTCTGTCTCTCTCTCGCTCTCGCTGTCTCTCTCTCTCTTGCTGTCTTTCTCTCTGTCTCTCTGTCTCTCGCTCTGTCTCTCTCTCTCTCTCTCTCTCTCTCTCTCTCTGTCTGTCTGTCTCTCTCTGTCTCTCTCTCTCTCTCTCTGTCTCTCTCTCTGTCTCGCTCTCTGTCTCGCTCTCTGTCTCGCTCTCTGTCTCTCTCTCTGTCTCTCTCTCTGTCTCTCTCTCTCTCTCTCTGTCTCTCTCTCTCACTCACTCTGTCTCTCTCTCTCTCTCTCTCTCAATTCAATTCAATTCAAGCTGCTTTATTGGCATGAAAAACATTGCGTCAATATTGCCAAAGCAACAATGTATACAATATACATTGTAATAAGATAATAAATAATAACAAATAATAATAAAAATGGTAGTAAATAATAATAAATAAATAACAACAATAAAATGGTAACAGTCAATAGTATAAATGTAATAAATATACAAATCTAAATATGGAAAATGAAACTATAACTAACTTATAACTAAATAACGGTCATCTTCACCATTATATCAGTACTACAACTACCATCATCATTACTACCACCACCATCATTAAACTGCCATCATTACCATTACCACCCATACCACTACTATTTGGAATGATAAACAACAATAATAATGGTAATAACAATAATAGCAATAACAATAATAATAATAAGTAAGTTACTATTTACTATGCAGATGTTATTATTCGGTGTCCCTCAGCCTATGGCAGGCAAATACATATTTGGCTGCAAGAGGAGCCATTGCTCCTTCGCCCATGAGTATTTTTAGTTTTTCCTCTGGGTTTAATAAGTTAAAATTTGGAATAAATGTAGTCATTTCTGTGAATAATGAATCTCTTTGTGAGGAATATTTATCTCAGTAAAGGAGAAAGTGCATCTCTGTTTCTACCTCCCCTGTCGTGCAGTGACCACATACAGTGGGGGAAAAAAGTATTTAGTCAGCCACCAATTGTGCAAGTTCTCCCACTTAAAAAGATGAGAGAGGCCTGTAATTTTCATCATAGGTACACGTCAACTATGACAGACAAAATGAGAAAAGAATTTCCAGAAAATCACATTGTAGGATTTTTAATGAATTTATTTGCAAATTATGGTGGAAAATAAGTATTTGGTCAATAACAAAAGTTTCTCAATACTTTGTTATATACCCTTTGTTGGCAATGACACAGGTCAAACGTTTTCTGTAAGTCTTCACAAGGTTTTCACACACTGTTGCTGGTATTTTGGCCCATTCCTCCATGCAGATCTCCTCTAGAGCAGTGATGTTTTGGGGCTGTCGCTGGGCAACACGGACTTTCAACTCCCTCCAAAGATTTTCTATGGGGTTGAGATCTGGAGACTGGCTAGGCCACTCCAGGACCTTGAAATGCTTCTTACGAAGCCACTCCTTCGTTGCCCGGGCGGTGTGTTTGGGATCATTGTCATGCTGAAAGACCCAGCCACGTTTCATCTTCAATGCCCTTGCTGATGGAAGGAGGTTTTCACTCAAAATCTCACGATACATGGCCCCATTCATTCTTTCCTTTACACGGATCAGTCGTCCTGGTCCCTTTGCAGAAAAACAGCCCCAAAGCATGATGTTTCCACCCCCATGCTTCACAGTAGGTATGGTGTTCTTTGGATGCAACTCAGCATTCTTTGTCCTCCAAACACGACGAGTTTAGTTTTTACCAAAAAGTTATATTTTGGTTTCATTTGACTATATGACATTCTCCCAATCCTCTTCTGGATCATCCAAATGCACTCTAGCAAACTTCAGACGGGCCTGGACATGTACTGGCTTAAGCAGGGGGACACGTCTGGCACTGCAGGATTTGGGTCCCTGGCGGCGTAGTGTGTTACTGATGGTAGGCTTTGTTACTTTGGTCCCAGCTCTCTGCAGGTCATTCACTAGGTCCCCCCGTGTGGTTCTGGGATTTTTGCTCACCGTTCTTGTGATCATTTTGACCCCACGGGGTGAGATCTTACGTGGAGCCCCAGATCGAGGGAGATTATCAGTGGTCTTGTATGTCTTCCATTTCCTAATAATTGCTCCCACAGTTGATTTCTTCAAACCAAGCTGCTTACCTATTGCAGATTCAGTCTTCCCAGCCTGGTGCAGGTCTACAATTTTGTTTCTGGTGTCCTTTGACAGCTCTTTGGTCTTGGCCATAGTGGAGTTTGGAGTGTGACTGTTTGAGGTTGTGGACAGGTGTCTTTTATACTGATAACAAGTTCAAACAGGTGCCATTAATACAGGTGACGAGTGGAGGACAGAGGAGCCTCTTAAAGAAGAAGTTACAGGTCTGTGAGAGCCAGAAATCGTGCTTGTTTGTAGGTGACCAAATACTTATTTTCCACCATAATTTGCAAATAAATTCATAAAAAATCCTACAATGTGATTTTCTTGATTTGTTTTCCTCAGTTTGTCTGTCATAGTTGACGTGTACCTATGATGAAAATTACAGGCCTCTCTCATCTTTTTAAGTGGGAGAACTTGCACAATTGGTGGCTGACTAAATACTTTTTTCCCCCACTGTATACACTCCTCTTTGGGTAGCCATGTCTTTTTATGTCTGCCTGTTTCTATTGCCAATTGATGGTCACTCAGCCTGTACTTGGTAAGGATCTGTCTCTGCTTCGTATCTCTGACAGAGTAGAGATAATCAGCCAATTCATATTCTCTGTTTAGGGTCAGATAGCAATTTAGTCGGCTTTGGGATTTTGTTTCGTTTTTCCAATGTTGTAAATATGAGTCCTTTGATTGGTTTATGATTTTGTTCATTGGAATTATTTCTTTTGAAGCAGTGCTGGTGTCAGCTTGGTTGGTTAGGTCCAACACCAGCTGACTGAGAGGGCTCGTTTCTGGGCTCAGCGCTTGGGTTTGAAGTGCTTTAAATTGCAGACTTGAATTTGGACTTGAATTTAGATGTAGCCAAAAAATTAATGATATTTTCTGTATTTTCATTACTACTGGAAAGCGGCCCAATTCTGCCCTACATGCATTAGTTGGGGTATTTCTCTGGACCTCTGAATTTTCCGACAGAATTCTGCATGTAGGGCTTCAATTGGATATTTGTCCCACATTTTAAAGTCCCGTTTATTGAGTGGACCCCAAACCTCACTTCCGTAAAGAGCTATTGGTAGGATTACACTGTCAAATATTTTGGTCCAAATTCTAATTGGGATGTTGATTTTGAATAATTTCATTTTTATTGCATACAATGCTCTGCGGGCTTTTTCTTTGA
The DNA here is from genome assembly GCF_964263955.1 of Coregonus lavaretus. Taxonomy (NCBI): domain Eukaryota; kingdom Metazoa; phylum Chordata; class Actinopteri; order Salmoniformes; family Salmonidae; genus Coregonus; species Coregonus lavaretus. Next base: position 8,763,372 of record NC_139999.1, on the reverse strand, counting down.
GTGCATTCACTGCCATATTAAAGTTTCTCGATGCAGATATGGTCAGACCAAGTTATGTGTAATTTTTAGTGTGTTCAATTATGGTGTTGTTCAGGGTGAATTTATATTTGTGTTTCTGACATGATTTTAGTTTTTTTTTAATTTACTGCCAGGGCCCAATTATGGCAATATTGCTCTAGAATGTTAAGGTTCTGTTGAAGACCTTCTTTGGTTGGTGATAGAAGTACCAAGTCATCAGCATATAGCAGGTATTTTACCTCTGTGTCAAATAGTGTGAGTCCTGGGGCTGGAGAATGGTCCAACATGTCTGCTAATTCATTGATATAAATGTTGAAAAGATTTAGACTCAAACTGCAGCCTTGTCTCACACCTCAACGTTGTGAAAATAATTATGTTCTTTGGTTTTTTATTTTTATTGCACACTTGTTTTCTGTGTACATACATTTTATTAAGTCATACACCTTACCACCAAGTCCACTTTGGAGAATTTTGTAGAATAGCCCTTCGTGCCAAATAGAATCAAATGCTTTTTTAAAGTCAATAAAGCAAGCAAAGATTCTGCTCTCTTTTTTTTGGTGGACGTGTTTATTAATTAGTGTGTGTAAGGTGTATGTATTGTCAGTAGTGCGATGGTTAGGGAGAAAGCCAATTTGACATTTACTTATTACATTTTTTTCTTGAAGAAAGGTTTGAATTCTTGAATTCAAAATGCTACAGAAAACCTTTCCCAAGATGCTGTTTACGCAAATTCCCCTGTAATTATTGGGGTCTGATTTGTCTCCACTTTTGTGGATAGGGGAGATGAGCCTCTGGTTCCAGACATCAGGAAAGCAGCCAGAAGTTAGTACCATATTTTTTTGAGCAGTGTATATATATACAAAAAAATAAAGGGAACACTAAAATAACACATCCTAGATCTGAATGAATGAAATAATCTTATTAAATACTTTTTTCTTTACATAGTTGAATGTGCTGACAACAAAATCACACAAAAATTATCAATGGAAATCAAATGTATCAACCCATGGAGGTCTGGATTTGGAGTCACCCTCAAAATTAAAGTGGAAAACCACACTACAGGCTGATCCAACTTTGATGTAATGTCCTTAAAACAAGTCAAAATGAGGCTCAGTAGTGTGTGTGGCTTCCTCGTGCCTGTATGACCTCACTATGACGCCTGGGCATGCTCCTGATGAGGTGGCGGATGGTCTCCTGAGGGATCTCCTCCCAGACCTGGACTAAAGCATCCGCCAACTCCTGGACAGTCTGTGGTGCAACGTGGCGTTGGTGGATGGAGCGAGACATGATGTCCCAGATGTGTTCAATTGGATTCAGGTCTGGGGAATGGGAGGGCCAGTCCATAGCATCAATGCCTTCCTCTTGCAGGAACTGCTGACACACTCCAGCCACATGAGGTCTAGCATTGTCTTGCATTAGGAGGAACCCAGGGCCAACCGCACCAGCATATGGTCTCACAAGGGGTCTGAGGATCTCATCTCGGTACCTAATGGCAGTCAGGCTACCTCTGGTAGGGCTGTGCGGCCCCCCAAAGAAATGCCACCCCACACCATGACTGACCCACCGCCAAACCGGTCATGCTGGAGGATGTTGCAGGCAGCAGAACGTTCTCCACGGCGTCTCCAGACTCTCTCACGTCTGTCACATGTGCTCAGTGTGAACCTGCTTTCATCTGTGAAGAGCACAGGGCGCCAGTGGCGAATTTGCCAATCTTGGTGTTCTCTGGCAAATGCCAAACGTCCTGCACGGTGTTGGGCTGTAAGCACAACCCCCACCTGTGGACGTTGGGCCCTCATACCACCCTCATGGAGTCTGTTTCTGATCGTTTGAGCATACACATGCACATTTGTGGCCTGCTGGAGGTCATTTTGCAGGGCTCTGGCAGTGCTCCTCCTGCTCCTCCTTGCACAAAGGCGGAGGTAGCAGTCCTGCTGCTGGGTTGTTGCCCTCCTACGGCCTCCTCCACGTCTCCTGATGTACTGGCCTGTCTCCTGGTAGCGCCTCCATGCTCTGGACACTACGCTGACAGACATAGCAAACCTTCTTGCCACAGCTCGCATTGATGTGCCATCCTGGATGAGCTGCACTACCTGAGCCACTTGTGTGGGTTGTAGACTCCGTCTCATGCTACCACTAGAGTGAAAGCACCGCCAGCATTCAAAAGTGACCAAAACATCAGCCAGGAAGCATAGGAACTGAGAAGTGGTCTGTGGTCACCACCTACAGAACCACTTCTTTATTGGGGGTGTCTTGCTAATTGCCTATAATTTCCACCTGTTGTCTATTCCATTTGCACAACAGCATGTGACATTTATTGTCAATCAGTGTTGCTTCCTAAGTGGACAGTTTGATTTCACATTAGTGTGATTGACTTGGAATTACATTGTGTTGTTTAAGTGTTCCCTTTATTTTTTTTGAGCAGTGTATATATATATATATATATATACAGTGAGGGAAAAAAGTATTCGATCCCCTGCTGATTTTGTACGTTTGCCCACTGACAAAGACATGATCAGTCTATAATGGTAGGTTTATTTGAACAGTGAGAGACAGAATAACAACAAAAAAATCCAAAAAAACGCATGTCAAAAATGTTATAAATGTATTTGCATTTTAATGAGGAAAATAAGTATTTGACCCCTCTGCAAAACCTGACTTAGTACTTGGTGGAAAAACCCTTGTTGGCAATCACAGAGGTCAGACGTTTCTTGTAGTTGGCCACCAGGTTTGCACACATCTCAGGAGGGATTTTGTCCCACTCCTCTTTGCAGATCTTCTCCAAGTCATTAAGGTTTCGAGGCTGACGTTTGGCAACTCGAACCTTCAGCTCCCTCCACAGATTTTCTATGGGATTAAGGTCTGGAGACTGGCTAGGCCACTCCAGGACCTTAATGTGCTTCTTCTTGAGCCACTCCTTTGTTGCCTTGGCCGTGTGTTTTGGGTCATTGTCATGCTGGAATACCCATCCACTACCCATTTTCAATGCCCTGGCTGAGGGAAGGAGGTTCTCACCCAAGATTTGACGGTACATGGCGCCGTCCATCGTCCCTTTGATGCGGATAAGTTGTCCTGTCCCCTTAGCAGAAAAACACCCCCAAAGCATAATGTTTCCACCTCCATGTTTGACGGTGGGGATGGTGTTCTTGGGGTCATAGGCAGCATTCCTCCTCCTCCAAACACAGCGAGTTCATTCAGATGTTCATTGGCAAACTTCAGATGGGCCTGTATATGTGCTTTCTTGAGCAGGGGGACCTTGCGGGCGCTGCAGGATTTCAGTCCTTCATGGCGTAGTGTGTTACCAATTGTTTTCTTGGTGACTATGGTCCCAGCTGCCTTGAGATCATTGACAAGAACCTCCCGTGTAGTTCTGGGCTGATTCCTCACCGTTCTCATGATCATTGCAACTCCACGAGGTGAGATCTTGCATGGAGCCCCAGGCTGAGGGAGATTGACAGTTATTTTGTCTTTCTTCCATTTGCGAATAATCGCACCAACTGTTGTCACCTTCTCACCAAGCTGCTTGGCGATGGTCTTGTAGCCCATTCCAGCCTTGTGTAGGTCTACAATCTTGTCCCTGACATCCTTGGAGAGCTCTTTGGTCATGGCCATGGTGGAGAGTTTGGAATCTGATTGATTGATTGCTTCTGTGGACAGGTGTCTTTTATACAGGTAACAAGCTGAGATTAGGAGCACTCCCTTTAAGAGTGTGCTCCTAATCTCAGCTCGTTACCTGTATAAAAGACACCTGGGAGCCAGAAATCTTTCTGATTGAGAGGGGGTCAAATACTTATTTCCCTCATTAAAATGCAAATCAATTTATAACGTTTTTGACATGCGTTTTTCAGGATTTTTTTGTTGTTATTCTGTCTCTCACTGTTCAAATAAACCTACCATTAAAATTATAGACAGATCATTTCTTTGTCAGTGGGCAAACGTACAAAATCAGTAGGGGATCAAATACTTTTTTCCCTCACTGTATACATACATACATACATATACACATATATATATATATATATACATACATACATATACACATATACACATACATATATATATTATTAAAATACCAGTGCCAATAAAATAAAGGATAGTTGTAAACAAATTAATAAGAATGGCCCAAAAAATAAGTACATTGCAGTGTGTGTGTGTGTGTGTGTGTGTGTGTGTGCGCGCATGCGTGTGCACGTGCGCGTTTGCGTGAATTAAAGGGTCTGTCTAGCCCAGTAGTCTGCATATTAGATGCAGTAGTTGGCGCACCTCCTCTATCTCTGATTGTTCTAGGTATTTTTTGCCAGAGGTTACCTCAGCATATGTAGGCTGATGATCTGAATGATACATGGTGTGGACTGCATGATGTGGTGTACTTCTCTGAAGGACTGTGTTCTGCCCAACCCTGGAGTAGTGGTCAGTGATGGGCCAGGTCCAGTAGAACTGTGTTGTGATGGTCCAGTAGAACTGTGTTGTGATGGGCCGGGTCTAGTAGAGCTGTGTTGTGATGGGCCGGGTCTGGTAGAGCTGTGTTGTGATGGGCCAGGTCCAGTAGAACTGTGTTGTGATGGGCCTGGTCTAGTAGAACTGTGTTGTGATGGGCCGGGTCTAGTAGAGCTGTGTTGTGATGGGCCGGGTCTAGTAGAACTGTGTTGTGATGGGCCTGGTCTAGTAGAGCTGTGTTGTGATGGGCCGGGTCTAGTAGAACTGTGTTGTGATGGGTCGGGTCTAGTAGAACTGTGTTGTGATGGGCCTGGTCTAGTAGAACTGTGTTGTGATGGGCCTGTTCTAGTAGAACTGTGTTGTGATGGGCCGGGTCTAGTAGAGCTGTGTTGTGATGGGCCGGGTCTAGTAGAGCTGTGTTGTGATGGGCCGGGTCTAGTAGAGCTGTGTTGTGATGGGCCGGGTCTAGTAGAACTGTGTTGTGATGGGCCGCGTCTAGTAGAGCTGTGTTGTGATGGGCCTGTTCTAGTAGAACTGTGTTGTGATGGGCCGGGTCTAGTAGAGCTGTGTTGTGATGGGCCGGGTCTAGTAGAGCTGTGTTGTGATGGGCCGGGTCTAGTAGAGCTGTGTTGTGATGGGCCGGGTCTAGTAGAGCTGTGTTGTGATGGGCCGGGTCTAGTAGAGCTGTGTTGTGATGGGCCGGGTCTAGTAGAACTGTGTTGTGATGGGCCTGGTCTAGTAGAACTGTGTTGTGATGGGCCTGTTCTAGTAGAACTGTGTTGTGATGGGCCGGGTCTAGTAGAGCTGTGTTGTGATGGGCCTGGTCTAGTAGAGCTGTGTTGTGATGGGCCGGGTCTAGTAGAACTGTGTTGTGATGGGCCGGGTCTAGTAGAACTGTGTTGTGATGGGCCGGGTCTAGTAGAGCTGTGTTGTGATGGGCCGGGTCTAGTAGAGCTGTGTTGTGATGGGCCGGGTCTAGTAGAGCTGTGTTGTGATGGGCCGGGTCTAGTAGAGCTGTGTTATGATGGGCCGGGTCTAGTAGAACTGTGTTGTGATGGGCCGGGTCTAGTAGAGCTGTGTTGTGATGGGCCTGGTCTAGTAGAGCTGTGTTGTGATGGGACGGGTCTGGTCGTGCTGTCCTGAGGCGGGTCTGGTCTGGTAAATCTGTGCTGTGTTAGGCCTGGTCTTGTAGAGCTGTGCTGTAATAAGTCGTGTCTGGCTATTCTCTCTTGGGGATGGTGGGGGTACTGTTGTTTCAGAAGGTGGAGCGGGGGGCTCTGTTGCTGGGGTGATGGGTGTGTGGGTCCCTGCCAAGTGTTGCATCCTTTAGGTCCTTGGCAAAGGTTCTGATACTGTCCTGATCAAGATGTACATTATCGTATACGTGTTCACATGTCAGAGTGGGGTGGTGAGCCGTTCTGACGTTGAGCAGTGAGGCACAGTCCACAGTGATCTGTTGATTTTATTTTTTCAATCAACTTTCCTGGGAAGTATTTTCTTGGTAGGAGGGTGGACACAACTATATTGGTTGTTGGGAACCTAGCCTGTGCCCGTTCTGCCACTCTTCTCACTGCCCCAGATACATTTTCACCTTTGGCATGAAGGTCGTTTGTGCCAGTGTGGATGATGATGTTGTCCGGGGTGTCAATCCTGGTCTGACTGAGTATCTGCATTGCACTGTCAATTGTAGGACACCAGAACTTATACACCTGGTGTCTAGGGAATAATCTTTCCTGGACTAAGAACTTCCCATTTGAATCAATAAGGAATGCAGTTGTGGGTGACTGTCTGGGTGGAGCAGACTGGGAGACTGGTATTCTGACCTGGGCTGGAGCAGACTGGGAGGCTGGTTGGCTGACCTGGGCTGGAGCAGACTGGGTGGCTGGTTGGCTGACCTGGGCTGGAGCAGACTGAGAGGCTGGTAGGTTGACCTGGGCTGGAGCAGACTGAGAGGCTGGTAGGTTGACCTGGGCTGGAGCAGACTGAGAGGCTGGTAGGTTGACCTGGGCTGGAGCAGACTGAGAGGCTGGTTGGCTGACCTGGGCTGGAGCAGACTGGGACGCTGGTTGGCTGACCTGGGCTGGAGCACACTGTGCTGGAGCAGACTGGGAAGCAGGTAGGCTGACCTGGGCTAGAGCAGACTGGGTGGCTGGTTGGCTGACCTGGGCTAGAGCAGACTGGGACGCTGGTTGGCTGACCTGGGCTGGAGCAGACTGGTAGGCGGGTGCAGTGTCATCAGGCTGTGTGGTGGAGGCCATGCTGGTCTCAGGTTCTGCTGGTGTTGTACCAGGCTGGTGGACATATTCTCTAGATGCAGAGGACATATTGACTAGCTGCTGGTTGAGGGTGTCAATGTACCTCTCTCTTTGTTCTAGCTCCTTTCTTGTTGTGCTCAGATGGTCTCTGAGGTCATCATTTGTCTGACTCAGTTTGTCCATTCTGCTTTCTAATTTAGCAATAGATGCTCTGCTCTCCTCCCTGAACTGTTTCATCTCTTCTTTTCGTTTCTGGACAGTGTCCTCCTCTTGAAGCTTGTTCTCTCTGAGTTCTATGACCTCTGCTTCGACGAGAGAGAGGGTGTTGTGGAAACGTTGCATAGCAGGTGTTCTTGGTGTTGTAGGCATGTCCTTGGCTTTGTCTGCTGCAGGTGAGGTAGGTAGAGGGACACTGAGGGCTTCTTGCTGGGTCACAGAGACCGTTGGGGCCTGCTTTTCTCCATCTCCCTCCTTGACTTTTTCTTCAGTTTCTGCTTTTAGGGTAGCAAACATATTCTCAAAACCCTGGAGGATTGAATCATTGCCTTGTATCAATACAGTTCCATTATTATATAAGTTTACTGTTTGATACGTGTTGCTCTGGTCAGCTTCTTCAAAAATGCTGATCTGACATCCTTGGCTGATGCCTCTCTTTTTTGAGAAAGGGAAATTGTTGCAAGTAACCCTTTTCCATATGTGCCCTCGTTTGGTATTAAATATTAAATTTGCTCTTGTTTTGCAACTGGTAAGATCTGCAAACAGGCATTCATGGTTCTGTCCCATCATCAAACCTTTGGAACTTTTCTTAGCTTTCTCAGTCTGGATGTCTGGTGGGTAAACAATTTCCATAGCAACGCTGTACACAATGTTGCAATAGAAGCGTTGTTTCTTGTATTATTCTCTCTTGTGTCTTTTAGAGGACTGTTTTACTTTGATGTCCTTTGTCTTCTGTCCTTATTTTGTCTTATTTTGTCTTTCTTTTCTTCTGTTAACTAGATATTATTTGTTAGCTAGCTAGCTTCTTCCAGGAGAGTCCCTAGCAACTGTTTAGCAACTGGTAAACAATTCAGCTAGCTAAGATAACTGTACAATTTTATGAAAAATTGTTACTTTTTCAAAAGCCTTTCTTCTTTGTTTGTTGCTTGTTTTGTCTCTTATTCAGTCTTGCAGTTTTCTTTAGTTTTTTCCCGATGTACTTCACTCTAAAAACCATATCAAATTTCAATATTTGTAGGAGCTCATCTTTTCAGCAGCTGCTCCTCTATTTGGAATTTTTGGAGATCTGTCTCTGTCTCTCTCTCTCTCTCTCTCTCTCTGTCTCTCTCTGTCTCTCTCTCTGTCTCTGTCTTTCTGTCTCTGTCTCTCTCTGTCTCTCTCTGTCTCTGTCTCTCTCTGTCTCTCTGTCTCTCTCTCTCTCTGTCTCTCGCTCTCTCTCTCTGTTTCTCTCGCTCTCTCTCTGTTTCTCTCGCTCTCTGTCTCTCTCTGTCTCTCTCAGGGCCTTATAAGCAATGATGAGCTGCATCTTAGCCTGTATTTATCAAGCTTATCAGAGTAGAAATGCTGATGATCTAGGATTAGTTTTGCCTGATGCCTGCCCTAGATCAAAATGAACTAAATAATATGGACAGGGAGGACCTGGTCCTAGATCAGCACTCCTACTCTGAAACTCTTTATGAATACTGCTCCTAATGTGTTTCCCAGACACTGAGGAGGATGTAGTATGGTTACGGTAAGTAGACGTGTCTGCTGCCTTGGCCTTGGCCTCTTCTACCAGGCCTCTGCCAGCTGGGCCTCTTTCTCTCTGACAACCTATGGCCTCCTGGGAGACATCCATGGACTTATCATACTTTCCTCTCGCGCTCTTTCTCTCGCTCTCTCTGTCTCTCTCTTTCTCTTTCTCTCACTCTCTCTGTCTCTTTCTCAATTCAATTCAATTTAAGGGCTTTATTGGCATGGGAAACGTATGTTAACATTGCCAAAGCAAGTGAAGTAGATAGTAAACAAAAGTGAAATAAACAATAAATATTAACAGTAAACATTACACTCAGAAGTTTCAAAAGAATAAGGACATTTCAAATGTCATATTATGTATATATACAGTGTTGTAACAATGTGCAAAGAGTTAAAGTACAAATGGGAAAATAAATCAACATACAGTGGGGAAAAAAAGTATTTAGTCAGCCACCAATTGTGCAAGTTCTCCCACTTAAAAAGATGAGAGAGGCCTGTAATTTTCATCATAGGTACACGTCAACTATGACAGACAAAATGAGAATTGTTTTTCCAGAAAGTCACATTGTAGGATTTTTAATGAATTTATTTGCAAGTTATGGTGGAAAATAAGTATTTGGTCAATAACAAAAGTTTCTCAATACTTTGTTATATACCCTTTGTTGGCAATGACACAGGTCAAACGTTTTCTGTAAGTCTTCACAAGGTTTTCACAAGCTGCTTACCTATTGCAGATTCAGTCTTCCCAGCCTGGTGCAGGTCTACAATTTTGTTTCTGGTGTCCTTTGACAGCTCTTTGGTCTCGGCCATAGTGGAGTTTGGAGTGTGACTGTTTGAGGTTGTGGACAGGTGTCTTTTTATACTGATAACAAGTTCAAACAGGTGCCATTAATACAGGTAACGAGTGGAGGACAGAGGAGCCTCTTAAAGAAGAAGTTACAGGTCTGTGAGAGCCAGAAATCTTGCTTGTTTGTAGGTGACCAAATACTTATTTTCCACCATAATTTGCAAATAAATTCATTAAAAATCCTACAATGTGATTTTCTGGATTTTTTTTCCTTAATTTGTCTGTCATAGTTGACGTGTACCTATGATGAAAATTACAGGCCTCTCTCATCTTTTTAAGTGGGAGAACTTGCACAATTGGTGGCTGACTAAATACTTTTTTTCCCCACTGTAAATATGGGTTGTATTTACAATGGTGTTTGTTCTTCACTGGTTGCCCTTTTCTTGTGGCAACAGGTCACAAATCTTGCAGCTGTGATGGCACACTGTGGTTTTTCACCCAGTAGATAAGGGAGTTTATCAAAATTGGGTTTGTTTTCTAATTCTTTGTGGATCGCTGTAATATGAGGGAAATATGTGTCTCTAATATGGTCATACATTTGGCAGGAGGTTAGGAAGTGCAGCTCATTTTCCACCTCATTTCGTGGGCAGTGTGCACATAGCCTGTCTTCTCTTGAGAGCCAGGTCTGCCTACGGCGGCCTTTCTCAATAGCAAGGCTATGCTCACTGAGTCTGTACATAGTCAAAGCTTTCCTTAAGTTTGGGTCAGTCACAGTGGTCAGGTATTCTGCCACTGTGTACTCTCTGTTTAGGGCCAAAGAGCATTCTAGTTTGCTCTGTTTTTTTGTTTGTTCTTTCCCATGTGTCAAGTAATTCTCTTTTTGTTTTCTCATGATTTGTTTGGATGTAATTGTGTTGTTGTTGTTGTTGTTGTCCTGGGGCTGTGTGGGGTCTGTTTGTGTTTGTGAACAGAGCCCCAGGACCAGCTTACTTAGGGGACTCTTCTCCAAGTTCATCTCTCTGTAGGTGATGGCTTTGTTATGGAAGGTTTGGGAATCGCTTCCTTTTAAGTGGTTATATAATTTAACGGCTCTTTTCTGGATTTTGATAATTAGCGGGTATTGGCCAAATTCTGCTCTGCATGCATTATTTGGTGTTTTACGTTGTACACGGAGGATGTTTTTGCAGAATTCTGCATGCAGAGTCTCAATTTGGTGTTTGTCCCATTTTGTGAATTCTTGGT